>NW_017306385.1:874565-910284 GCF_000935625.1 Nanorana parkeri | reverse complement strand
TTTAATCATTACCTTCTCTATCCAAAAAAAAACAAACAAAGTTTTGGCTTTATATACACTTTAACAAATTGGGGAAAGTGTCTGATTGACCTCAAGCAAATTACAGACGTTTCCAAATCTAGTCTGGTAACTATTGATTGTTCCCAGCAATGCTGGCATTCAAGGTGGCTGGCTACTCTCTCTCCTCCTCTAGCGGCATTAAAATAAATGAGCATGTTTCTGTGAATATGTGTGTGCAAAGAACTAGCATAGTATAGCTGGGGCTACATGACTGCATATCTGACCATTCTATGTGGTAGATAATGATTTTTAGAATATAAGCTAATGTGGACATACGTAGCTCTTTTCTCCTTTTGTTCCATATTTGTACACCCCTTTAATATTGCATGGTAAGGTACAGGTTGTGAATCTATATTTCCTAAAAGAACAGTAAAGAGAACATTCCTGCAACTCCCATCTATATGTTAGGGGAGGCTATGTGAAAATGACAACACTCTAGGATGCCACTGTGTTTAAAGTCCTCTGGAGGACAAGATGTAAAGCTCCTCCACAAGCAGTAGCGGAAAAGAGATCAACGCACATTCACTAGCAAAGAACTGGTTTGCTTTTCTGGTAGAACCCATCAGAAGGAAGAGTAAGCGACCAAAGAAAGGGAAAATAATAAAACAAGGAAAAACACCATAGAAAGAAAAGAGAGGTAAAGGACACAGGACAAAGGGGAAGCAGGGGTGTTCATCCCAGTAACACACTTACTGTCCAAGTGACATTGCTCACTCAGCATACTGTATCTATAGCTTTGTCACCCTAAAATAGTAATTGCGCCAGGACTTCCAAATGCCTCTTCCTCTCCTCATCTCCGTAACATAGGGGAAGATGTTCTGTAGACCATAGAAAATAACTGGGCAGGACTTATATTTGAGATCTCAATGCTGAGTTGTTAGCTCACTACAGAAGGTTATCAACTCAAGATTTCTAGCAGGATGAACAGGTATAGTTGGCACTTATCAAACAGATATAACAAAATAAGTTTATAGTTGCCGTTTACATGTTTTTTAAGGACTGGTGTTCATAGAAATCTATTGTTTTCTTCATTGGTAGACTGCTTTCTGTTATTTCATATTTTTGGGATTCTCACTTCCATAGTCCATTTTCGGAAATGAAATGCAGCTTTGAGTGGGATAAATCCAGATACATTTCCCTAATATTGAATACATATCATAATATCTGTTTAACATTAACCTTTGTGTCACAGGTTGTTACGTTGGTGTTAATATCTTTTGTTTATTCCATTTTAGGCTGACCTGAAATGCTGGTTTAAATCAACTGAAAGAAGCAATCAAAAGCACATAAATATGAATTATCTAAATATTTAATACCCACAAAGGCACTGACCACACCAGATGCTTCGCACAGAGAACTGTCTATATTCTAAATTATTTATAGGAATAATGTATATGTATATACTTTTTTTTTTTTTAAGCACTCAACATAAAATTTGTTTTTACAGTTTCCTCACCTCGTTCAGCAATGCACCTTATTTCTTGTTTTCTTACAGGATTTCATTGGAAAATAACTATTAAATTACTATTTATATCTATTTAAAATAATTTTGATTGCATATCACTTTTGTAAAAAATGGAATACAAAATAAGTAGATTTGAATGGAAAACTATGTAATGTTTTTTAATTCATTTCTGCCATCAGATATTTGTTTCCAAATTATGTACATTGTACTAATTGCCAGAACCATTTAGCATATACCATTTGTGAATATTCATACACTAAATTTCTAACTAATTAATAGAAAAACAAAAATCAAATGCAAATCTAAATTGTTTCCTACAAAATGACAAATAATTTTATTGGGAAATATTGACATACATGAAAATAACAACTTTAACCTTTAATGTTTTATAACTTTTACCTCAATTAATTGTATGTTTTCATCTGCACACCAGATAATATTAAGAACTGTCTTGTACTGATCTCATCATTGTCTTCTAACGTCACACGTCCCAATCCTATCTCAGAGCTGAGTAAACTATTCCTGAGACAATTTCCTTTCCCTTTCAATTTTTAGACTCAAAGTTTGCCTGTAAGTCGCCAGCCAATGCAGACATTATAATCCTGGTCGATGGATCCTGGAGTATCGGAAGAGTGAACTTTAGACTTGTAAGAAGCTTCATAGAGAATTTAGTTGGAGCTTTTAACGTTGCCGAAGATAAAACAAGAATAGGTAACGTCCCCTTTTTATGTACATAATGCATTATTGTTCATTTAAATTATGAATTGATGTTTTAGGTTGAAAGAAACCTTAAAGATCAATTGACGTTTCAGTTTCAACCAGCTAAATACATTCTAGGTGCATCCAAACAAAATGTATTGTAAGTCTTACAGTTTGTCTTCTTTAGAAAGCAGCCGCAGCCTGAGTTAAATAGCCTGTCTGCTGCCAGAATGCTGCCAAGAAAGACCTTTGCTTTCTCTGTGAAAGTAGTGGTCTCTTTGCACAGGCCCGACATGCCCCTTCTTGAGTCAGGGTTAGTTCACACCATATGCAGTTGTGATGCAGTCCATTCAGTTTGGCTGCTGCAGCCAAAATACATCACAATGCTTTCCTATGGGCTTTCTTGTGCTGTATTCACACCATTGCAGTCCGTTCAGATGCAGTCAGAAAAAATGCTCGTCCTATTTTAGCTGCATCTGATTGCACCGGAACGCATCAAAAATGCATGCAAACGCATCAAAACGCAACAGAACGCATTAAAAAAGAAAACACAGAATTGATTGTGTCATCATCCAGGGACTTCCTCTTTGTAGGTACAGCCAACACTATCACCATGCCTGCCAACAAAGCAAGCATGTCTGAGCTCCAAAACAAAAAAAGGAAATGCTCTGTCAGGAGAAAGGAAGTTACCTAATTGTCTAATCAAGTAAAAAAAAAAAAAAACGCATCGGAAAGCATCACAAACGCACCACAATGCATTAAAACAGATCACAATGCAACTGCGCAGGCGCATGCAGTTCAGCATTGCTCATGTTCCCTGCTGATTGGAAAGCTCTAGCTCTGACTCACCAGAGGGCTTGTCAGCCCTCTGCAGAGGCTGCCAGAATGCTACCAAGAAAGACCTTTGCTTTCTCTGTGGAAGTAGTGGTCTCCCTGCACAGGTCTGACATGCCCCTTGTTTAATCAGAGTTAGAGATCTCTATTCAGCATAGCTCATGTTCCCTGCTGATTGGAAAGCTCTAGCTCACCAGGGGGCTTTTCGGTCCTCTGCAGAGAGACCACTGCTAATCTTTTTATTAAAAGACTCAAGCAACGTTTAGAGAGACCACTGCTTCCACCTAGAGAGCAGGGGTCCCTCTCTATCATGCTGGCAGAGTACTGGCTCTTCTTCTCTGGGTATGGCTGCTTTCTACAGAAAACTGTAGAATTTAGAACACTATTTGTTTAGATGTAAGTAGAATATATTTATCTGATTTAAACTGGAAGTTCAGCTGGGCTTTAACATGTTTTTTTCTCAATATCATCCTCATCCTAGGCATGAAGGGGCACAACATTTCTCTGAGGACATATTGTATATTCACCAACTAAACTAGAAATTATTATGGAGAAAAAACTAATTGAGAGTTTTAGAAAAGCAAAATTATAGCAAACATTTTGGCAGAATTCAATTAGTCATTTCATGACAAAATCAACGTGGCTGAAATCCCTTCGCTTATGCCTAGAAATGATGGGGCATTCAGTGGTTTATCTAGTTGGTGCACCCAATATAAAGGGCAATGACATGCTGGGTGTGATGACTTGTAGTGTCACACTATATGTAACGCATTGTCATTATACATTGTTAGCTTGTCCTATCTTGCCTTCTACATCTTGTACACGTCTTAATGTCCATCTTTTTTTCTTTCATTATTTTATCTGTCTTCTCTTTGACATCTTTCTAGAAGTTTTACTTTTGCACATATTTTCTTTTATGGTTTTCTATGTTTCTTTTTATCACCAAGGGTTGGCACAGTACAGTGGTGACCCCAGAATAGAATGGAATCTAAATACATACGACACCAAAGATGCCGTACTTGATGCTGTCCGAAACCTGCCTTACAAAGGTGGAAACACACTTACAGGTACATCCTATATTTCTTAAAGCATAGGAATTAAATTGAACCATTAGGGATGGGCACCACACCCCCAATTAGAATTGTATACAAGAAAAGAAAAGCGGGGCTTTAAAAGTGTCCAAACCATACAAGACGTCCATCAAACATACATGGTTTTGTATAAACGTATATTTAATACATAAAGACTTGGTTACAATTAAAATGTAATTGACATGATACAATGTTACATTGAAATCAAGCTACCTCCTTTTGGTGCCCGTACATATGTACATATATATATAATTCATTAATATAACATGGACTCCTTGAGTCCTGATTTCTGTAATAGTTGTATGATCCACTGTGGGCCCCATCTCCGACGCGTTTCGCAGCTGTATGTGCTTCCTCAGGGAGGTTGGAGGTATTCTAGGACATTACATCAAAATAGGTTTAAGTATAATGATCACAGATACCAAATTCTTAATAAGAGTAATAAGAAAATAAAATAACAATACAAAACCCACTTCATGTTCACAAAGATGGCTGGATCTTTGGCCCCACATGCTGTCTCGCAATCACCAAACAGGTGAACAGGTGGGAGGTAACCGGGGATAAACAGGACTGAGAACATGAAAATGAAACAAGAGGTCATAAGTTCCAGATTTACCAAAGAATTTGTTCAGAGGTAGATTTGTGCAAAAATATGCAGAGATATAAACTATCTATGTTAATAGAGGCAGTTGACTGTCCGTAAGTACTGACAGAGGACAACAGGATCCCATTAAGATAACAATAAATCTGACTAAATATAGGGCATAACTAATACTAGCTTCAGGTAAATATACTCAGAGCCTCGAGGAGCACCTCCAAAACGGTTGCTTCCCACCCAAATCAGTTTAATTCCAATAATCTAAATAGCGATCCAAATGTTCATCTTGGTCAGTAGTAGAAACAGGCAGTAAATATAGTTGGAACTAGTTTTTACCTATTGCAGGAAATCCCATCGTCTGTATACAGGCTGAATATTTGCCAAATAATTAAAAAAGAATATGGTTCTAAAACTCATGTAAAGGTTTAGCATGCACTCAGGGCCATCCGGATAATGAGGCAGCCAAAGGCATCTCTTTGGATCACGTGGGGGGTTGGAGGCAGTGGCATGGTGGCAATGTTTGCATAGCTGACTTTTATTATAAGGTATTGCTGGGACTTGTAGTCCCGCATAGCTGGTGGCATTCTGCATTGCTGTATGATGATTATACAGCAATGCAGAATAGCACCAACTATGTAGGACTACAAGTCCCAGCAATACATTATATTTTTAAGTAGGGACACACCAGTGCCAATACTGGGCATTTTCACCAGTACTCATACTCGTGAAAATGCCCTAATACTAAATTCAGATACCGGTGTTCTGTCGAGAACGCCAACATAGTCGAATTTGCCGGCCTCAGCATCTGTGCTTGCGCACAGACCAGTATTATTGAGGAAACAGGGATTTATTTACAAAGTATTTTGTTTAAATTGTTAATTGTGACCGTTAATAATATGCCATCCATCATTTACTGCCATCCATCATATACTGCCATCCATCATTTACTACCATGGGCAGCATATTATTAACGTTCACAATTAACAATTTAAACGAATACTTTGTAAATAAATGCCGGTTTCCTTGTTAATCCAATCTGTGCGTTCTCGACAGAACACTGTCACTAAAATTTTAAACCAGCGGCTTTAACCAGAGGTCCCGCGCTTGTTGGGGACCTCGGCAGCCTTCCTGTTAACTATACGGTGCCATGGGGCCTTCATGATTTCTTGCACTGGGTCCTGAAGGTTCTAGTTACGCCTCTGGTAAGGACCATGCACATCTCTCCTCTCAGCTCTTAGAAACCTGGGATGTTCTGGCTGGTATCCCATTCAGTTCCTGGCAACCAGGATTGATAGCATTAATATCTTACATTTGTATTGCTTCTGAAGGATATGTGTGTTGTATGTTTTCTTTTAAATTATTGCCCATAGAAGTTTTATTGACATGCCACTTGTCTTGTACAATGTAGGTCTGTTTCCTCGCTGACCCTATATTTCTTGTAGGTCTTGCCTTGACATACATTCTGGAAAACAGTTTTAAGACAGAAGCGGGAGCCAGACCGGATCTCCCAAAGATCGGTATCTTGATTACAGATGGAAAATCACAAGATGACGTTATCCCACCTGCAAAAAGCCTGAAGGATGCTGGCATTGAACTTTTTGCTATCGGTTAGCTTTGTTTTTTATTACTATATTGTTCTATCATTATTTATATAATCCAAAAAAAGTCAACAGAAAACACAGTTTGGCAAGTTGATGGATTTTAGGTATCTGGGTGTTACTAAGCGTTACCTTTCCTTCCAGCACATAGATCCAGAACCTAGTTAAAGTGACACTAAACTCAGGAGTTAAATCATAAAAATACATTTAAGTACCTTAACTATTAACAAAAATGTATCTTATTTGTGTATCACTCGGCTCCCAGATAGCAAGGATAACTTGCCACAAACTTGTGGCAGGGTTAAATTGTAATTCTTGTTAACTTGCTGCACACTTTCCTGGCAAGTTGTAGACTTGCAGAACACTTGCAGCACAAGTTCTAGTTGACACTTTTTGAATTTGTAGCAAATTTGCTTGGCAAGTCTACAGCAAGAGTCCTGCAGGTCTTAGCAAGAGCTCTGCATCACCTTTGCATCACTTTTGCAAAGTACGTTGATCTGGAGACTTGCAATGCAGACTTGCTGTAATTGTGCAACAAAATTGTGAAGCTTGGCAAGTCTAGCAATAGTTTAGCAAGTCATTATCAAACTCGAAGCTCATTTGCTTGCTATCTGAGCTGTAGATCCTCAAATCATCTCTGAATTCATTCTGACACTGTCCTTCCTTCTGGAGGGTGACTACTTTTGCTCCGCATGCTCCCTGTGTGTGTTGTAAAGTAGACACTGCTCCAAGCTCACTCCCGTAATGGACTACAATCTCATGCTTAGCTTACTAGATTTAGACAATGAGGTGTGCATAGGGGGGACTACCGCATCCCACTCAGTAATCCATATTATAAAAAAAAAAAAAAATCTGTACTTTTAGGGTACTCCAAGGATCACAAAATGGTATTTGTATAAAATGTAACACATTTTTATTTAAACATATTTAAAACATGTGCTTTTAAAATTATCTCAGTTTAAGAATATTGGAATATTGGATGCAGCTGCATCCAATTTTGAAATAATTTTAAAGGCACATATTTTAAATATGTTTAAATAAAAATTTGTTACATTTTATACAAATACCATTTTGTGATCCTTGGAGTACCCTAAAAGTACAGATTTTGTTGTTCTTTTTTTGTATAATATTAGCTTACTAATTTGTAATGTAGCTTGGAGTGGTGGCTACTTTAAAACACACACAGGTAGCCACCCTCCAGAAGGAAGGACAGTGACAGCACCAATTCAGGGATGATTTGAGGATCTACAGCTGAGTAATACACAATACAACAACATTTTTGTTATAAGTTAAGGTACTTTTATGCATTTCTAAGATTCAAATCCTGAGTTTCATGTCACTTTAAGTACAGTGTGGAGCTACCATCCTCCTCTAACCACCTGGAGAATGGTCTAACAGACTAGGAGATAGTACTGACCCACCAAACCCATCCGCAGTTGCAAGTCAAATAAAATCATTGTACTAACACATCTCACATTACGTAAAAGCTTGGGGTGACATGGACATATGAGCCCCAAGGGAAGGGAGGGCTTCACATTTTATACTGACTAAGGCTTAATCAGAGTCAAATTAGTTTGTAATGCTTGTAAAACAATGAGACCTTGGAGCGTGCTAAATTGCATACTTATTAAAGCAGTGTTTGGAATGACAGTATATGAAAATATCTCATTATGGGAGGATAAGAAACATTGATTGTCAATTAAGATCATTGTATATGTGTCCAGCTGAAGATTTGATCATGTCCCTGCTTTGCTTACTGTACTAGCAGTCTACTAGTAGCATCTACACCAGGGGTAGGCAGCCTTGGCACTCCAGCTCTGCTGAAATACAAATCCTAAGAGACATTGCAAGACTTTGACAGCAGCAGACATGACTCCCAGAGGCAAAGGCATGCCGAGATTTGTAGTTTCACCCCAGCTGGAGTGCCATGGTTGCCTACCCCTTAATCTAACCAGTTAGTCACTACAAAGGCCTGGACTTGAAGAATATTAAAAATAATTGTTAAAATCCCCAATCATTAATGCTAGGAGTGGGACTAGGGTATAGAGAAATTTAGCCAAGAGTTTAAGGACTTCAGGGGAATATGGGGGTGGGAATCAGACACTGGCATTGACACATTCTATTTTGAAAAGTTTACCATGTATGAAAATGTAATGAACAAGCCTGTCAGTCTTAATTTAAACATAATGCCCCTGTGGATCAAGACAGACTCCTCTCTAGCTTTGGACAAGCCAAATGAACAAAACTTCTCTTGAGTAGGTTGGTGTTCTCAACCATAGTATGGCTTTTTTGGAGAAAAGTCAAGGAAGGTGGGAAAGACACAACTGTGTCAAACGTGCATAGAGTAACTCATACCCCTCACATTCCATGAGAAAAGTCTGATTACTTGACTCACCATAGCACCAAGACTTAAAGACCATCTGGATCTTTGGACAAGCCACTCTTGGTAGCCCAGCTGCTCTGGCTGAAGGCCTATATAGCCTGCTACACATGTGAGCATGGTGCTGAATCCTAGCTGCCTAATGGTGGTACTTTGTTTATTTTTTGTGCACTATTTATTCTGTTAGACGAGTTTCAAAAATTAAAAAGAATTCTGTGTAAATGCCACTTTTAAATGGTAGGCCTGTTGGTGACTACCTCACCCATTGGATATTTAAAGCATCACATGTGCTTTCTCGGAGCAGAACAGTGACCCACGGATGGCCCTGCTTTAGCCTCTGGTCCTCCTCTGAGGGGAAGGTAGTTCTTGTAGCATGCACCACCAATGACTTATCTGAAGTACAAATAACCGCACAGGAGTTCAGGCAATCCAAACAATACTTAGCAAGAGGAAACAGATTTGAGAAAATGCTATTTATTCATAGAAGGCCTATAAGTGAATTCTTCAGTCACTGGGTAATTCAAACATTACAAGGCCTTTTCAAAACCTGTTATAAAGAGCTACATGCTAAAAATTCCCATGGAGCATTTCCTAAAGTCTCTTTATCTGCACTTTTCACTCCAGTAAAGATATTCACGATGAAACATGCATAGCATTTTTAATATACCCAAAGCAATAAACAATGTAGATTTTAAGATGTAAAGCAATAAAAGACAACAAAGGCTTAAACTTTGTAAAGTCAGGTTTGAGTTCATTGTCATTAAACGACTCGTGTTATTAGGGGCTTTGAAGAGGCATGCAACACATTTTCTGCCTGGAGCAGTCACTTTGATGTGTGACACCTTTCAAGCACTGAAAAGCAAGTCAATTTTCCAGTGAACACTCTGGTTAAGATGATGATATATATACAAAAGACTAATGATAGTCAAAACACATCTACACACAGTGCTGAAAATCTTTTGTATTTAGTAGCACAGAAATACTGAATAGGATACAAAGCAAGCTTTGTACATTGGATGTAATTCAACAGCATTTAAATACAATGAAATGCACTGCCTGCCCCCTCCAATAAAGCTAAAGGTGGTCCTTTAGCTTTGATTATGGCACACATTTGCTCTGGTATAAGCTTATTTTGATAAGCTTATGCAATGTCACAACATTTATTTCCATCCAGAGTTGTATTCATTTTTCACCAAGATCTTGTAGAGATGATGGGAGAGTCAGACCACTGTGCAAAGTCTTCTCCAGCACATCCCAAAGATTCTCAATGGGGTTAAAGTCCCCATTGTGTCCAATCCACGTGTGAAAATGAAATGGTGTCTCATGCTTCCTGAAGCGCTATTTTACAATTTGACCCTGATGAATCCTGGCATTGTCATCTTGGAATATGCCAGTGCTATCAGGGGAGAAAAAAATCAATTGATGGAAAACCCTGGTCATTCAATATATTCAGGTAGCAGCTGACTTCATTTTCTGGGAACATACTGTTGCTGAACCTAGACCTGACCAACTGAACTAACCCCAGATCATAACACTGCCTAAAATCCAGGTGGTGACTTTTTTGGGGCCAGGTAGTGTAATTGCTTTGGTTAGAGTATGGAAGGGTTAGAACCTCTGTCAACTCTGTCTGTATTAAATAAATATGTAAACTTACCTCTTTATGCACAAAAACTTATATTATCAAGCAGCTAACACTAAAAATATGGATAACACATTCTCAATTTAAATCTCACTCTCAATATCTGTCTGTATTGCTTTGTCTCCACTTCCTGTCTATATGATGGGTGTCAGACAGAACAAGAAGTGAAAGGGAATTTCCCCACTGTCTGTCCATTTTGATGGGTGTCAGACAGAACATGAAGTAAAGGAGAATGTCCTCAATTCCTATCTATTTGATGGGGTTTAGACAGGACAAGAAGTGAAGGAGAATTTCCCAACTTCCTGTCTATTTGATCGGTGTCAGACAGAATAGAAAGTGAAAAAGATTTGTCACACTTCCTGTATAGTTAATGGGCATCAGACAGTACAGAAAGCAAAATCACTTTTCACAATTGCAGCCCTCTCCCTTCCTCGATCTAGAAAAGCTGACTTTTTTTTTTAAATTTCTTAGTAATTATTAACATGCCCCCTGCCTTCACTCTTGCCTAGGTTATTTAAAGCATACTTGTAAATTCAGGTAGCATCATTTACTACATCTCTTTTGAGATCAGCCTGCTATAATTCTCTGCCCCTAAAGCCTCCTGGGATATATCTGTTGCATATCCCAGCTAAGGCCTTCTGTCACGTACCTTAGAGTGAGTCTGAGATGATGAAGGTGGCCTCTCTTGCTACTCAAGTCCAAGTACCCCTGGAGAGTGGAACAGGTGCCCAAGGATGAGCAGTGGCATGGGTGGCGGAAGATAGCATAGTCACCTGGCATGCAGGGATCAGTAGTGCAGTCATCTTCCAGCAGGAAGTAGGTGAAGAACGGAGATCTATCTATAACAGTAAAGTCCAGGTTAAGCCGAGTCAGCAACAATCGGGCAGCGAGGTACCGGATCAGCAGACTGGAGCGTAGTCAGGGACAGGCCGGGTCAGTAACTTGCACGCAGTGCAGTACAGAACAGCAGGCAGGAATGTAGTTGAAAACGAGCCGAGGTCGAGGGTACAGAACAGCATACGGAAGGTCAAGGCAAGCAGGGTCAGTTACAGGAAGTCAGGATGCAGGAAAACAGGAACTTCAGTAGGAGAGAACAGCTGAAGACCTCTCTGCATGGAGGCTACAATGTCATAGCCGTAAATATTCAATTTGGTGCAACAGTTCATATGAGCGCATGCACGTACCCGTGCACATGCTGAAGAACGTGTGCACAGATGTGCGCAGACTTGCGTAGAGGTGCACAGCTGTGCACAATTCTGTGTGCCAAACTGTGCCCATGTGCATGCGCAGAAACGTACGCACAGCTTCAGCCACACAGGCTTGTTCTGGTTTCCTGGCACATAGCAGTGCTGGAGGAGGGCAGACCTAGAGGTACATCACTGGGGGTCGGCTGCAAGGACCAGAAAGAGACCAAACAAGAGAAGATGGTGGCACAAGACCCGGCGTGCATAAGGGTGGGTTACACTGGATTGGCTGGGCATGTGAGTATAACTGTTGAGGATAACCCAGCATAAAAGGTAAGAGGGGATTAAAAAGCAAACTTCACGCGGGAAGGGGGGGGTGGTGAAGTTCCTCTTCTTGCTAAGCTGCCATAGTTTTAGGTGGATTTGTCCTTTATAGACCATCATTTTTGAGTGTTTTCCTTTATTTGCACTCATTACTGACATCTTTCCAATTATTCTTACTATATTTAAGGTGTGAAAAATGCTGACCTTAATGAATTGAAGGAGATTGCCTCGGAACCACACAACGACCATGTTTACAACGTAGCTGACTTCAACATCATGGACTCCATTGTTGGATCGCTCACAAAAACCGTGTGCGAGAGAGTGGAAGATATCGACATTAATATTAAGGGTATGCTAAACTCAAAAGGAAGCTTCATTGTGTCCAGGGCAAAAGCAGGTTCAAAGCCTAATGTATTTATTTAAAGCATACTTGTAAATGTAGGTAGCATAAGTTCCTAAATCTCTTTTGAGATCCGCCTGCTATAATTCTCTGCAGCGCTTAGACTAGGACTGGGAGGGGCAATGCTGTAAACTGGCCATGTTCTGTGCACTCTTAAGTGTAAGTGGTCTCTCTGCAGAGGTCTGACACATCCCCTGCTGAGTCAAACTTATAGCTCTTCAGTCAGCAAAGGTCATGCTAACTGCATATTGGAGAGCTCTCGTCTGACTCAGCAGGGAGCATGCCTGACCTCTGTAATGAGACCAGTGCTTCTACTCAGAGTGCAACAGATCTTCTCCACAGCATGCTGGCAGGGGGCAAGCTTTTTCTACTTAGGCTTTGGTTGTAATTCTTTGCACAGCCTTTTGTTTTGATGCACCATATTTAGCTGATTCGAAATGAAAGTTCAATTGGGCTTACAGACCATAATGTATGCCTTTAAAAAGAACATAGCAACAATGTCATATCATGCAGGTTACATTTGGGAAATATATAGCTCTGAGGTTTCATAACTGGAAAGTGAAGGGTTTCTGTGCGTACATGTCAGAGATCCCCAGGCAACAAGATTCCTTCTTAATATCTTTTTTTTTATTTGATAGTCATAATGTGACATGCCACAGCAACAGGGTTGTCATTATTTTTTTTTTTTATTAAAGATTGGCAAAGAGTACATTTTCTAGCTATAAATCAGTATTATCTAAAGTGGTGACTGATTAGTCAGGGGGTTTCCATTCTACCGCCCCTCAGGATGATAAATATATGGGAAAAAGGCAATTACTGTGTTTGAAGGACACTAATGGTTATTAAATGGCCATTACTACATGGACAAGGCTGCGGTTTAATTACGTGCCCTCTAAATCACTGTTCTTTTCCCACCTCCTATGACCACAGATCTTTGTAACCACATTATTCGTATACCTTAAATAATACACAAGCATGTATCCTGTGAATTCATAACTCCTAATCCACATACTTGTTACAAGTCATTCACTCAGACAATATTGAAACCATTGGCAGTCTCAGCATGAGCATGATAGACAAAAAAATTGAATTTTCAGAAAAAGTGACCATGGTATATAACTCTCGTTACAGGTTTACTTGTAACCTTTAACCCGAGACCAACCCTGAGGGCCTATTCACAGTCCATTTTCCTGCAATGAAACACATACATTTTACTGCTTGAAAATGCATTGCAAGTAAAATATCATTTGTAATGATGTGGCTGGTTCACAGTTAAGTGTGCTTTTAAAGGAAAACTATAAGGGCCCAATGTGCTTGTATAAGTGTGATCCCTAAATGGTAAAATTCCACTATTATCCATTGGCGGTACAATATCTCCACAATTAATATTACCATGGTAATACTAGTGCTGCTACTGCTATTTTAAGCACCAAACAAATTTATCATGGCAGTATATCAACAGTTGCTACAATATGCCACATTCTCAGCGCAGGAAAACCTAACTCAACCTATGATGTCTTTTTTTATAGTCTGAGCCTTTAATGGTCAGGTCAAAGGGCACCTGTTGCGTGATAACTACTAATTTAGCATGTTTTGGTACATCACACCACCTTTGGGGCAGACAGGCTGCTTTCTTTCCCACCAGGAAAGTTAACTGGCTAGCATCTGGAGACCTGGACAGGAGAAGACTGCAAACCTTTGGCCTGGAAGGCAAACACAACCAATCAGCCCTTTAATGGTAGGGACAGATTTCTGAGGGCTAAAGAAATTGCAGCACACCGAATGTACCATGGTGCCCCATTAGTAGGCATTGTAAAACATGGGTGTTCCTAAAGTACATGGTTTATTAAGACACTCCTTCACATCTTTCAGCAGTTTCTTTTGTGGTTCTTGGCATTCGGCCACAGGACCACCAAAGGAAGTTGGTGCTTGTGGTCTTCCCACTGCAAGATGCTGTGGTTGTCAGTCAGAACATGTAGTGGATAGCTCTACAAAAACCAATATGTGCCACTGCAGCTCCTGCTCTGAGTAAGTTGTTAATGGGGTAGTATCTCCACTCAGGACCACCTGCCCAAAATATAATTTATGTATTCAGCTGGTCCTGAGCCTAGGTGTATGACAGTGAACTATCCCTTGGTCACTTGGTCATTATGCTCATCATGTACTGTCAATGGCCCTTTCACTGATGGGCCCCAGAATGTGTTTGTACTGTAAATGCCCTGGTTTCTTTTTTCAAAGAGAGCCTTCCACACAAGAATGTCCTCAAAACCTACCACCTGGGAGATCCCTAGCTAACCTCCTCTGAGGTCTCACTATTTTTTCTAGGCAGTTTTTTAGGAGAAGATATAGCATGTGAGAGATTTCCTGGACACACCAACTCAATACATTTAAGGAATATGTATGACATAAAACAAGAAAACAAATGTGGACAAGAGGTATTTGTAAGAGTACAGTCCAATACAGAATACATTTTGGAATGTTCCATTTACAGGAGAGGTAACTGAAGTGGTTGGATCTCCCTCTGATTTGGTCACATCGGAAGTAACAGCAAGAAGTTTCCGGGTTAGCTGGAGTCATGGACAAGGCAATGTGGAAAAATACAGAGTTGTCTATTACCCTACCAAAGGAGGACAACCAGAAGAGGTAAGAGGAGAGAATTTTATCAGCAGTAATTCATAGTAGCATTATCATCATCAGTGCCCATTCATATAGGTCATATGCCATAGACAGATGATCACAGTACACAACATCTTTTGACAGCCTCAATTTTGTAAAGAAAGTAACAGATGGAACTCGTAACATCTAGTATCACATGAGACTGAATTTTGGTTGCTGTCAGAGAGACTGAGTCTTAAGATTAAGCACTTGATGCATGTTTGTAAAGTGACTTTTACTCTTTGAATATACCTCCCGATCTTCTGCATGTTACTCCATGGACCTGACTTCTTTGTTGGCTAATAACATACCGAGTGTTATTTTGAAGTTAACCTGTAACACTAAACACTAAAGTAATGCATCGCTTAATCTATAAACTTTGTGGAGAAATTAAGTTTCAAAGTTTACAACACAGGCAATACAATGTTACATTTTTGTTCTATAAGAACATAATCTTGACAGCCTGCCAACCTTCTAACATGAACAACCAGCATGTGCTTGAACACAGTGCAGAAGTGACATTAGGGATCTAATAGACCCCTAATTTCTCCTTAAAGAAAACCTGTCACCTGCATTATACTATCACATAGGGAGCTTGTCAGCCCCCTTGTGATAGTAATAAGGTTAAGTTAAAAAAAGTTTATAGAATTTTTTTTCTATAAAAAAAAGGGGTATCCTGCCCCCACAGACATGCCCATATGAACGCAAACTTGCAGCGGATGTGCACACATGAGACAATTACGATTGTGCTACACATACACACTGTAGATACCACCAAGCACATAGGAGTGAGGACAATAATTCTAGGGCCATCATTCACTGTTAATTCTAAAAATGTATGAGCAGTAAATGCCTTAAAAGTGTTGCCTATGGACAGTTTTGGATATTGTAGTTTTTTGCCGTTTCACAGGTGCGTGCAATTTTGATGCTTGACATATTAGGTATCTATTTACTCACTACAACCTGATGAGGTTATATTTTATAGTTTACCAAAAAATTGGGTAATATATTGTGTTTGCCTGTATTAAATTAATTTGAGTGTATGTTTTTCTGAAAATATAGATTTGATTTATGGTTGCGCTATTATTGTGTGATATACAAAAATTGCAACGGCCATCCTTTTATCCTACAGGATCTCTAATTTTAGACAATATATACTGTTTCAGACTTTTAAAGTAATCTTCAGGCCTAACATGCAAAAAATTATCTGGCATTAATAAGTTTAACCCCTTCGTGACTGACGACGTACAGTGTACGTCGCCAGCATCGGAGCTGTCTGTTTAAACTTGTAAAGCCGACTGTCGGCTTTACAACAGAAGCGATTCTGACGACTTACCTGTCGCCTCCTACGGGCCCGGGACCTAATGCGATCTGCACTTCAATAGCTTATTTGTAGCAAAGTTAGAGGCTGCTACCCAATGGTGGGGTTCTTTTTTGCCTTACTGTGGACCAAAGCTGTAAGATTTGTGAGAGATTGGGATCGCGATTATCAATGTTTTTTAACATTACTATGTAAGCTTTGTAGAATGTGTTGTGATCACGCAACTTGATAATTAGTAGGAGGAACAGTCATGATTGGACTTTGTTTCCTTTCTCTACATCCCTTCAGTTACTCCCAATCATATCCATTATGGCCTCATGGTTCAAAGTAGGGATGTCCAGATACCAGTTCAGATACCAGTGCCGATACTTGGCATTTTCACGAGAACTACCAGGGTTGCAGGGGTTGCAGGTGGGACCTAGCTCTGGCTCTCCACCACTGTCCTGAAAAGCATTAGTCTGTATTGTTTTAGAAAAACTTTCACATGATAATAAACAAAAATGTATCAGTACTTGTATCTGTGAGGACTTGGACAAGTATCAGTACTTGTACTTGAAAAAATGATATCAATGCATCCCTTAAATATATTTATTTTAAAAAAATTCATACATTAAAACAAGGGATCCATGAATCCAAGGACCTCCGTATGCTCCTTAAAAATGACAGCTGCCTCCTAACTTTTGAGTTTTTCTCTAGTCTAGTCTTGTAGCTGGAAAAGTATCTGTACATGTACTTGTACCGAGTACGGTACTAGGTATCTGAACATCCCTAGTTCAAAGTCATCCCTTGCATTAGATTCAATAATAATTATTGAGAAAGTCGGATAGAGAGTCATACCGGTAGGTGGCCATGCAAAAATATTTGTGCATTGTGCTTTATTTTGCACAAAAGTTACAATAACATTGCATCCAATAGAGGTATATTTGCAAGATTGCAGGATTACTCTCCATGAAAATCAGAGTGGCAGTTTGGGAGCATCTTGATTGACCGTTTTTTTAAAATTGAGATGGTTTAAGCATTTTACATTTATGCAGTATTTAATTCAGAAGGCTCCCATGGTAGTTTTACCATGAACATCCAAGTGAGAGAAGGCACCAAGGCAGACCCAAAAGTACTGGGGGCATTACATATTGCAGATGGTCTTAAAAGAGTCTGGGGTGGGGCAGAGGAAAGAGTGGACCAATTTGTTCAGCCTATTGTTTCTAGGTGGATTGAAAATGATAATATAATCTGATAACATATAATATAACACAATATTGATTTAATGGAGGATATTTTGTGGTTGAGCTCAGAACCTGTTCTGTGTTGTAGGTGATAGTGGATGGCAGTGTGTCCACTACGGTGCTCAAGAACTTGATGTCTCTCACAGAATACCAGATAGCAATTTTTGCTGTGTACGCCAGATCTACAACGGATGGGCTGCGAGGCAGTGAAACCACCTGTAAGTCATAGAATTTTTTTTTAAATTAACTATATTACCACTGTACTTAAATCAGAACAAAACCCACCCATTTACCGGTAATTGTTTACCAAAGGAAAACTAATGTTAGAAATGTTCAATAAATGCTACTAAATCTTTGATCAAATATTCCAATCTTGCAATCTTGTTTTCTGCACTGTTTTCATTTATAACCTACCTACTTGCACCTGCATAACGTAGGTTATATTCAGCGCATGCCTCCCTTGATACCTGCCACAGTTAGCAGTGCGCTCATGTCAACTCAGGTCCAATCTTGCAAGCCCTCAAATGGCTGGTGTCATAGCTGCTAACATGTTCAGCGTCATGGCAGCTAAAATAGCACCATGTTGGGTGGATAGAAGGATAGGAGTTCGGGCAGCATAGTGAGTCAGTGGTTAGCCTTTCCGCCTTGCAGCACTGTAGCCCTGAGTTTGAATCCTAGACAGGTTACTATCAACATTGAGTTTGCATATTCTCTCTGTGCTTGCATGGCTTTCCTTCCACACTCCAAAGACATGCTTTTTGGATAATTGACTCCTATCTTAACTGACCCCAATTTGTGTGTAAGTATGCATGTGTAATAAGAACCTTAGATTGTAAGATCCTAAGATCCTAAGCACAGGGCCTGATGTGAATGTACACTGTGTAGAGCACTGTGTACATTTTTGGTGCTATGTAAATACCTGTAAACAATAGGAGGGGTTATTTTCACTTTAAAATATCTACATCAGTCAGGTCCAGCCAGTATAAAGTCCCCACTGCATCAAAATCGATTCCTGCCTTTGAACAACCCATTAAAACACTGGCACAGGCAGCATAATGGGTCAGTAATTAGTATATGTATAAAAACAAACATGTTTTTCAGTTTTAGATTGCGGTAACAAGGGCATTGTTGACATCCAGCACTATCAATAAATGGTGTATTGGTTACTTTCTAAGTAGTAATAGTGTATGGAGAAAAAAAAATTTTTTTTTTTTTACTGAAATGAAGTTGTAGGATAAATATTAAGATCTCCATAATTTTGGTTCTTAAGCACCCCCAAAATAACGCACAATACATCTTGCTTTGTGTCATTCCTCAGTGGCATTACCAATGGCCACCGATCTTGAATTGTATGATGTCACTCACCGGAGCATGAGAGCAAAATGGCGCGGAGTTGCAGGAGCTAGTGGTTACATGATCCTGTATGCACCTCTCACTGAAGGATTAGCAGCAGATGAAAAAGAGGTAAGTTACAATCCACAATAATAAAGCTGACCATACAGTAGCTAATTTTCTCAAAATTTGAAGGACACTGCCAACATTTTAGGTACCAGCAAGTCTATAATGTCTATTACTGCATGCATGTGTTCGTTTTTTAAGGGTCAGTCCACCACGAAGTGATATTTAAATTTTTCTTTCATGTTAAAGAGGCAAACCACCTGACATTTTCTCACAGTATATACTTCAAGGGCTATAATGTTAAGATATCTATGCTTGGCTCCCATGTCTGCAGACCGGCCTTGGCCATTATGAGAGGCTTACGCTGTGCTTGTTGGGTTTTTTCATTTATTTTTATATTATAGAGAATGTAAAGAGAAAAGCTTGAACACAACATTTGGGTATAAAGACTCAAATCTCCCAGGAGAACTGTATAAACGTTGGGAATTACTATGGAGGGATCTTACTGTTGGAGCATTCAAGGCAATAAAAGAAGCCAGGGGCTGACTCAACCCTTTAGGCCTTACCTTTAGCTAAAATATCACTTTTAGGCAGACTTACTGCAACTAATTTCTTTTTCTTACATTAAATCATTTAAGTCATTCAACATAAACCTGACATCTGCACACAGTGTAGGCCAGCATGTTGTAGACTGAAACCATATTTCAAAAAATTGCCAGTTTACCAGTTGACCAAAGGTTAATTTTCTCTTACTGTAAAATTCTGCCAAAGGTGGGAAACAGAGGAAACGGTTAAATACTTGTATCTCTGACTCATGCATTAAAGCCATTACAAGTCTCCACATTAATTGTAAGTTAGATTTTAGCAGAATCATTACTGCATTTCTGTTGAATCAATGACGTGGATTCACATTATAAGCTCTCTGTTGCTTCTTTTCTGTGTGAGGGGCATCTATATTTGCCAGAGTTGTCTTGTTACAGTGATAGAAAAAGCTGCTAGATGAGAGCGCAAAACAACTGCCTCCACTTTGTTTAGGGACAGATATTCAACACTGGCAGCTATTGAATGTAATGCATCTCATATTTATTTTCAGATGAAGGTTCCTGGGTCCGTTACTGATGTCGAACTGGATGGCCTGACTCCCAGTACAGAATACACAGTGACAGTCTATGCAATGTTTGGAGAAGAGGCCAGTGATCCACTCACAGGACAGGAAACAACACGTATGTAAAAAGCTGATCACACTGACTTACCAGAACTACAAGCGTTTTCCTCTCACTTTTTTACATATCTATCTAACCCCATAAGGGTGTGGTTTTAATAGATCAAATTCATAATCACCTAAGATTTGCCTTGCATACACCAACAGATTATAGCATGTTCACAATCTTTATTCACTTACTCCAACAGAAAAACAATCTCTTGAGTGAACAATTCTGCAGGCTTTGTTGGTTTTGCATCCCAAAGCATCTGCTAAACCAATGATTGGAGCATGCTTCAAGCTTATAGCAAACCTAGATAAATATTTTCTAATGTCTAGATCCCTTCTATTTCAACATTTTCAAGACCTGATGAAGGGGGACCTTTAGGACCCCTGAAACACATTAAGTGCTTTACAGACACTACCAAAATAAATATATATCACCACTTCAAAATTTTCTGGTGCTCTCTTCCTTGCATATTTTCCTTCATTTCAGGTCATGGAGATGCCACAGAAAGCTAGAGCGAATCCCTTAAAGCAAGGGTATTTCCCCTCTTAGACAGTTGTCCTCATTAGAGGATTTCCCCTTACCTCTCATATTTTGGATTTCCCTTCACTTTTATTCTTGGTTATAATGGCCACCAATACAAATAGATGAGTAAATCCCCCAGTTGGAGACACAGACAGCAATTACAAAATTTACAGGCCCTGGACCCTGCCAGCCAGTTGCTGTCTGTGGCAACTGTCCAGGATGCAAAATTTGTACCATTCACTATTGTATACCCCCAAGCAGCACTGGTAGTGGCAACAAGCTACACACTCCTACTGTGCTACCTCCCTCCTTCATTGACGTAAACACGAATGATCAGCTAAGTCGAATGTTCTTGTTTATTGACCTCGTTTATTGATGATGGAGGTCGAGTGGTCAGATTTTGCATGCATATTCAACAAGTCATCATGTTCCATTTGCTGCCTCCTCTTTGTCCACAGTGCCGTTAAGTCCTCCCAGAGACCTCAGATTTTCAAACATCGAGCACAGCTCGGCCACCGTCTCCTGGGACCACTCGAACAGGAATGTTAATGGTTACCGGATCATGTACGTGAAAACGGGAGAGTCGGACATCAACGATGTGAGTAACTCAAAAATAATATTTGTCTTTGGTCTGTCCTATTGAAGTGAATAATTCCTTCATCTGCAGAACACCAAAACTACATGTAGGCTGCTTCTGAACATTATTTATCTGGGGTGTTAGTTTTCATAAAAATCTTTTTTTAGCATTTTCTCTACTATTTTTTTTACACTTTTATTTTTTTAAGACATTACTGGAAACTTGTCACAAAAGAAATGTGGGCTTTGCTTCTGTTAACCCTGTTGAGTTGACTACTTGCTGCCTAACTATTTTGCTGAACCATTGGCTTCAGTACTTTTAGTATGAATGTTCCAGCCTAATAGTGGGAGTGCCTACGCTAGCTGCTAAAATGCACATTCTTTTACCTGCAGCTGCCATGAGATTTCAAGCACAGTCAGGTGAGCTCAAAGTTCCGAGAAAGGTCAGAACATTTCTGAAGGCCAACTTGAGACCACCTAGAGAAATAATTGTAATCCTTGACATACAGTCAGATTAATTAGTGGCATTTTCAAGCACCTTCAACTAGCTTTCCAATTTGCTACCAACAATATCTGTCAACACGTTCACAACTGTTGGTGTTGGGTTGCGTTGATCCATTAGATCTTCTTTGTAATCAAAAAGGTAGTTGGAATTGGTTGAAAATGCCTAGTATTATATAGTTAGTATAAGACAATTAGGGCGTATGTATGAAAAGCTCAAGATTCAAACTAAATAGAGGATTATTATTGATTGCTTTTGGCAACAAGACGATTTCCCAGCCCGAGAAAAATAAGTCTCTGACTTCTGAGTTAAGCGCCATACTATGTTGGAAACACAAATTAAACTATGGACTGTCCACATGATAACTGTCCACAAGATAAGGAAAGATTTTGAAGTTAAAGTGTATCTAAAACAAAAATGTAATCTAGTGAAACTTATCCATCCTTAGATTTGGTGGCTGCACATTTTTGTCCTTTATTTTCACCTGGGGATCCGGCCAGTAACACAATTGTTGGTCTACTGTGACAACACTCACTTACTGTACTGTATCTGTGGAGGAGCAGTGTTGTCATCCTAGGACAGGAAGTGTGTTGGGACAACAGAACACTTACCCATCTTCTAATCTCCATAACATAACATTGGAGAGGGATTTCTGTCGTTTACAGAGGGGGAAACTGGGCAGGGTTGATAACACTTCATTGGATTTCATTACACATGAGGTGAGCTCTCTACACAGGAGGTTAGGAGCTCACTGGATTTGCACAGGAGTTTAGGAGCTCACTGCACAGGAGGTTAGGAGCTCACTGTATTTTTTGCAGGATCCTTAGGTATTTTTTTGTACTTGCAGTGTTTTTAAAGAGATAGAATACAAGGAAATGTGCAGGTATTCCAGACATGTACTGGATATGTTTCTTTTGTATAACCAACACATACACTTTAAGCAGTAGCTGTTAAAACTACCAACTACCCCTTTGTTTTACTAACTCCTCTGACTATGCTATCGTCCTCTTTCTCTCTGTCCTCCATGGTACTAGCACCTCTTTGAACCCGCTAACCTTACTGGTGTCATCTTGACCTGCATACGAATTTGACTGGTTATCTAAACAAGGTATTGGCTAAGTCTCTTCACCTTGGTTTCACCTGAAGAATGCAATTTAACATGAACAATGTCTTCATCTCACAGGTGGAAGTTGGCCGAATTTCAAACTACAACCTAAAGAAACTGACATCGCTCACAGAGTACACAGTGGCCATTTTCTCTGTTTTTGATGAAGGACAATCTGAGCCCCTCACAGGCACTTTTACGACAAGTAAGTCAGAGTCTCTAATGAGAGTCTGCTTATCATTCCATTACGCCACACTGCATGGGCAATTTTAATCTCAGAAATCCATATACTCTACTGTAAAAAGACCACCATAAACAATAGAGAGCAGCCAAACATGTGGCTATGATCCAACATATCTTAGGAATTTAGGTCAATCACAAGTCACAAATTTTGTTGCTGTTTAAAATATGATGAGCCTATAGAGAGGAGTGGGAAAGGCATATTACAGACACATCCAGCACCAGCTTATCAGGTGGAAAACAAAATTGCTAATTTCTTGCATACAAAAACTTGATTCTGTCAGACGTAACCGTCAACCAGGGAGGACGTCACTGGAGTTCCTCTGTCAATGTTGACAGCATAAAGCTTTTCTACTCAAGCTTCATTAGGCGATGGTTTCACTTCTTTCCTTTGCAGATATTGTTGGGAATTGACCAACTTGGGAGGTTGCTGGCACCACAGAGAATTCTCAAGCAGTGGTATCTGCCACTGCTCCATTAACATTACATTGCCTCTTGGTCCAATATTTTACCCTGCAACTCAATGTTGGTAGGTGATTGTTGTGCTATTATTAGGAAATAGTCTTTTGAGATTGGTTTTGCGGTACAGTTTATAACTGAATAGGAGAAACAGCCTATTAAATGCCACTCGTTGAGCAACTACAGATCTATTTTTAAAGCAAAGGTGTGGCCTCAACATGGCCATACTGTTGCTTCAAGAAAATAAAACACTGCACACGAGGTACAGTGGTGTGCTTTACAAATGTGCCTCCTGTAGGCACTGGAGGAAAGTAATTGAGGATGCGGCTTGGCTCTCCTCTTTTTTCCCCATTCATTTGAACAGCGCTCTGCTTCCATGAGAATCCTGAAGCCAGCGGAGCTCCATTCAAAGGAATGGGGAAAAAAATAAAACGTGAGGAGAGCCGAGTCGCAACCTCCATCTCTTTCCTTCAGTGTGTACAAGCCATTTTGGCTGGTCTCAATCTGATGGAGCATCCATACTAGCTGAATCTCCAATCCCTTCAGTTTTATTATCATTAGGTTTTCGCTATTGGGGAAAAGTAGTTCTTTGATGAAAAGGTAGAGGGAACTAAATGCAGTTAAATACCAAGAACATAGAAAAAAAACATTTAAAAAAATCTCAAAGCTTGACTAATTTTAGGCTTCAGATCATATAAGAATAATGTGTGCAGCTACAGCAAGCCTTAGCACTTTTTCCAAGTTTTCATCAAGCTTTAAACAGCTTTTTTTTAAAGCCTTCAACTTTCAACACCAGTTGGGGATGCTCACAGTGTATGTTTAGCCAAAAACAGTTTTTATAGTTTTGGATAGGGTTGGAAAAGGTTAAATCCTCTGTCTGTGTATGATTGGGAACATTTCTCTTCACTTGCTGTCCCAAAAACACAACAAAAGGTTAGAGGAGATCTCCCAAAGTGAGGAAAATAAACCTCTTAGACAGTTGTCTCTATAACAGGTGCCCCCATTGGAAGATCTAAGGACAACCCTAACATTATGGATTTCCCCTCACTTTCTTTGTCAGTAACAATGCTCACCAGTACAAAAAGAGGGGTGAATCTCCCTGATGGGGAAACAGACAGTATGAAGAACTAGACAGAAGGTCTACAATTTCCTTGTTGACCTTACCATCATGATCTATGTTTAACATTCCCCAATCTGGAGCTCTAGGTAGGGCTTCTCTTCTATAGTACCTTGTTATTTATATTTATTACTGTACAGCTACATGTACTTGTTCTTGATACATTGCCACTGTATTAATTGTATCACTCACACCTGTGATATCGATCACCATGTACATGGCCTCGGAAGATGATGGCTCTATAGGAATCAGTAATACTAAGAGCTGCCAATTTATTATCCTCTCTTGACAGAGCCGGTGCCATCTCCTCGTGATTTGAAAGTCAGGGATATCTCAGCACGCAGTTTTGTGGCTTACTGGACACATTTTGCACCAGATATAACTATGTACAGACTCCAATGGACACCCCGGAGAGGTGGTGCTACGCAAGAGGTAAACTAGCTATTATTTTATTGTTTTCAGGGAGGTTAAACACTGCAGCCATATCAGGTAAATAGGACTACGTTTGTAGACTGATACTACAATATGTTTGTTTTGTCTAGGATGAAATTAAAGGGGATATCAGCTCCTATCTTATTGATGGCTTGACACATAGCACAGAGTATGAAGTCTCCTTGACAGCTATGTTTGCTGATGAATCTGAAAGTGATGCTCTGTCAGCTTTGGCTACTACACGTAAGAATCTATCTATCTATCTATCTATCTATCTATCTATCTCTCTATCTATCCAGGACCGTCTCTATAATGAGGCAGCCTGAGGTGGTCACCTCAGGCAGCATATCTGGTGTGTGTGAGGAGGGGTGGCTGCATCCCAGGTTGCTAAGACGCTCTGTCCGGCTCACTGACATCATCGGTTGCCAGGAAGCTTGTGTCCCTAATTCATTAAATATTTTTTGACCCAAGAATCTAGTTAAGAAGAATAAAAATGGACATGTCCCTGACCCCCCAATTAATCCTTTGATATAAAAAGTTCCCCTAACACTCACCTATGCTTTAGACCCCTGGTGATTAAGAATAACTGGTTTTGTTTATATATAAAATCACACCATCTTACTTTTTTCAATGCTGCCCATCCCTTTTTTACTTTTTATGTTTTTCCTTGGATCTTCTATAACAGAACTTGCTGAAAGAAAGATTTAATCTGGCGCAAGTCATTTTAATTGGGCTGTAGGGAGCAGCAATATGGAAACATTGATATGTAAAGGGGCTATAATAGTAGTGATGTTTAGCAAGCTCACGCAATATGTCTCCAGTCTATCAGTGTCCTCTAAAGCATGTTCTGATTCTCATAAGACTATTATGGCATGATTCTAGCCTCTGACCATCTCCTGTAATATGATCATAGTCTCTGACCATCTTTTGTAGCATGATCCTAGTCTCTGACCATCTCTTGTAGCATGATCCTAGTCTCTGACCATCTCTTGTAGCATGATCCTAGTCTCTGGCCATCTCTTCTAGCATACCCATAGTCTTTGACCATGCTGCATGTCTGTAGTGTCTGGTCATCACCTGTTGCCTGTCTGTAGTCTCCGATAACTTTCTGTAGAATTACATTCACTGAAGAGAATGTGTGGCCATTTAGTGATGTCAGTGGGTGCACTTGAGACCCCGTATCTCAAGTAAGTTGACCACCATTTTCTTAGCCTATTGCCCAAGGAATTTCTTTCTAATTTTTAGCCACATATTTGTCTCCAAACCTCCCCTCCAGAATGTCTGAGAGTTTTAACAGTTTGGTGGGAAACGTATCTAACTTCTGACATATCGATTTTGGGAATACTTTCTGGAGCCTAGCATAAAGACCTCAAAAGTAGCCCAGCCATTAATATTCAATCTTTGTTCAAGAACAGTGACTGGGACATAATGTAAAGTAGCTTGTGATCAGGCAGAGATTACTGGCTTTTTATTGCCAAATATTTGTAGTATGAGGTCTGCTGTGTATAATTGACACGTTGCAATTATTGGACGGGTGTGTTATGTAAATTAAACACATAAGCTGTCCAGAAAGAATGTTAAAAAGTTAGAATTTGAATACATCATTTAGATATTGGGGGGTGGGGGGGGGGGGTGGAGAGGCAGGCTTATGGTATATTTAATAAACTACTGAAATAGCAAATTACATTTTTTTATTTCTTATGATTCCAGTGACTCGGACCACTCAAGCCCCAACTACAGCCAGACCTACAACAGCAGGTAACACAAGCAGTTTTCTGAAGTTGACTTTGTCATACTATAACACCATGAACATTTGACTGTTGTGCTGAATAGTAAATTTGGCAAGGCAGGTCTTTTGTTCCCGTTGGCCCTTTTGTAAACATTTTGCCAAAATTAAAGATAATTATGCTGCTGAGGTTTATGGATGGGGACTTTCAGTCCATTGTTATAGTAGCCATGCAGGAAGGAACAGCGAGAGGGCGCAGGCAAGGTAAGTATAAGAGATTCGGGGGGCCCTCTGCAGAGACCCTGTTGCTTTGTCGAAGGTTTCCCTTTCTTGCTCTAGTTAATTTACAAACATCAGCAAAGAACTAGCTAAGAACTAAGAAGCTAAGCTAAGAACTAGCTCTTGGAGTTATGGGAAAAGATCCGAAAGTAA
Organism: Nanorana parkeri; assembly: GCF_000935625.1. Taxonomy (NCBI): domain Eukaryota; kingdom Metazoa; phylum Chordata; class Amphibia; order Anura; family Dicroglossidae; genus Nanorana; species Nanorana parkeri. The sequence continues at coordinate 883,093 of NW_017306385.1, read as the reverse complement.
GCAGCCATGATGGTCCAGCAGCCTTAGTCTGCTAGGTAGTCATGTGACTTTATAGAGCCAACTTCTTGTTTGCATTACAGGGAATTACAGGAAGTGCAGAGCTAGCAGTATTTTTTCACTTGCCAAAGAGTCATGTGACTGCACAGAATGAGCATCAAGTTTCCTTACTAACAGAAATTTATTTGTAAAGAATGTTAGGAATATCAGACATTATGGTTCAGAGGTTCTATAGTCCTGCAGGATGATAATGCCACTATATAGGTCCAGCTTCCAACCTATGGGATCCAAAGGGTCTCTGTCTTGAAAAAAGAACTGTAGTCAACGCTGTCAAATGGCTTATATTTGCCACAGCACCTATTTAAAGTTGTACATACAAGTACTATAGTGTGCTTAATTATTGTCATTTGCTGATTAATTGATATCATGGCCTAAATGGAGAATGGGAGGAGATGCTCTCATCCTTCCAGTCCCAGACTTCATATATAAAACCAAGAGATGCCTGGTAAGGTGATCATCTCCTTGAACAGCAGATAAAAGTACCATATTGAATCCTCATCATGTTTTTCTAATGTGTCATTGCAGCTATCCGTTTTGGAATCAGAAACCTTTTAATAGATGATGAAACCACATCTAGTCTTCACGTATCATGGTTAATGACTGATGCTAACATTCGCCAGTATATCGTATCCTACATCACTACTTATGGAGATCGGGAAGAAGTGGTAAGCTTGGAAATAAAAAGATAACATTCAAAGTGTATAGCATCCATTGCTACATCACAATCTTTCAGCAATGCAAATAAATTGCATTTAACCTCATATATAAAAGTGACCAACCTGGATCTACAGCAGACGGTGACAAATGAATAGTGACCTGACATCCTTCATGACAACACCAGTGTACAGCACGACTACAGCACCCTCAGCTGTCATAGCAGAGCTAGTACCAATTAAATGTTTTTTGAGTGTGTGGCTTCTGTTTTCCGCTAAGTCCTGCCCCCTTTGCACTGCGCTACGCACACCAACTAACAGCTTTTTGCACCAGTCTCCCTTCCAAACAGCAAGTAGATGTGCATTGACCTTCCCAGAGCACATCCCATGACCAAATGACCCGTAGAAATTAAAGGAGACCTGTATTTAGAGAATCTGAATCTAAATTCTCCTTCAGAAAGTACTATGTATCTGCCTGTTGTGCTATTCTGGTGGCTACTATACATGCTGAGGCATTTTTCTAGAACTAGTATGCAGATCATGAGTTCAGACTTCACTGGGACTAGTGATGGTATGCCTCGTATGCTGTATATTTGTTTATGGAAAAGATTGTTTAACAAATGTACACTTTTGCATTGGAAATGATTGTATATGTGGCCTTTGAAGGAGGGAAAATGATCATAGGGACATTGCTTTATCCTGGGGTAGAAAAGCATATCAGTTAGTTGGAAAAATTCCAGCCCAGCCCATGGATATCTGTCAGGGTTATGTTCACTTATGTCTGGGAGTAGGGTATTTGGGGATGAGGACCCTGACATAGGGGCCATGTCCATATGCCTTATCCTTGCCCTAATCCTTTTTTTCTGCTTCTTTCCATTGTATCTTCCACCAGAAAGTTGTATCAGGTCGAGAAAACGATGTTGTGCTGCAACCTCTGCTGTCTGACACTGAGTACAAAGTCACTGTGACTCCCGTGTACTTCAGTGGAGAAGGGAACCCTGTGTCCAGCTCTGGGAGAACATGTATGTATGGGTTGTGTCTGCTGGTCAAAGTGCAAAGACAATAGACTTTATTCCATTTCATGCAAAGAACAGATCTAACACTTTATGAACTGCAGACAAGTAAAACACACAGTGTCATTTTTGTTTTCACTGACCTAAGTTGTAAAACTGAAATGTGATTGGTTACTGCAGCTTAATATGCATTGCTCTTTGCACTTTTTTGCCTAGGCCAAAATGAGCTCCACGCAGGCTTTTCCTACCAAGTAAAAACACATTTCTGCTGCCAGTAATGATGAAACTGTGTAAATAGACTCAAAGCGACTCACATACACTGCTTGACAAAAAAAAAGTCACACTGCTTGACAAAAAAAAAGTCACCACCTAGATTCAGTGTAATGGGCTGGGGTTGCTTCAGTTGGTCAGGTCTAGGTTCAGCAATGTTATAGCCCCCAAAAAAGGTCAGCCTCCTACATAAATATGCTGAATGACCAGCTTTTTCCATGAATGGATTTTTTCTTCCATGATGGCACAGACATATTCCAAGATGACTATGCCAGGATTCATCGGGGTCAGATTGTGAAAGAGTGGTTCAGGGAGCATGAGACACCATTTTCACTAGGGATACACCGATACCGTTTTTCCGGTGTGGAGTACGAGTTCTGATATTTTTTTTTCCGGTACTCGCCGATACCGAATACCGATACCATAGTCCCATTAAGGAAGCCTGGTGATGAAGGAGCATGAAGCTGGCTTCCTGGCCAATCAGGAAGCCGGGCAGTGTGTAATGACTCGCCGCCCGGCTTCCTGATACCGGAAGTTTCAGTATCGGGATAGGCATCGGGAGCATTTGGGCGAGTACGAATACTCACCTGAAATCAGCGCTGATACCGATGCTAGTATCGGTATCGGTGCATTCCTAATTTTCACACATGGATTGCCCACCACAGAGTCCAGACCTTAAGCCCATTGAGAATCTTTGGGATGTGTTGGAGAAGACTTTGTGCAGTGTTCTGCCTCTCCCATCATCACTACAAGATCTTGGTGAAAAATGAATGCAACTCTGGATGGAAATAAGTGTTGTGACATTGTATAAGCTTATAGAAACGATGCCATGGCGATCGTGTGCCATAATCAAAGCTAAAGGCGGTCCAACAAAATATAAGAGTGTGTGACTTTTTTGGGGGCCAAGCAGTGTACAAGAAACAGGCTGGTGAATGGCAGTGTAGATTCTAACCTTTCATGTTTGCAGTACATCATGGGAATTGGAAAAGAGAATATAGTTGGCTACTTAGGACAACAAAAAGCTACACTTTCTTCTTCTTCCTCCTCCTCCAACTCCCCTTCTTTATTTGCTATTCGGACATCTTTTTATTATTGTCAATCATTATTATCATCAGGGTCAGATGTATAATTAGGTACAGTAGGCATGTGCTTGTAGGTAGCAGAGGAAAAGTGGCAGCTTATTGGTGACATTTTTTATTATTATTATTATTTTTTTATAACAACTCTTTATTTATTTTCGACTTCAATGCTATACATAAATAAAAAAATAAAAAAATAAATAAATACAACCAGCCATCAACAATACATCACCAAGTATAAACATACTAATACACAAAAAAAGATTCTAACATTCATAATGTATTAGTATTATTATTAATAGTTCTTTAATCTAAACCTATTTACGCATTATTACAATATTCTAATCCATCACAGTACCAGGAAAACAAAGAAATGTTTTGTGAAAAGGTAGTGTTTTCCTAGGGTGCCAAAAGTTGCATGTCTGCAGGCCCCAGTAAGATAAATCTCACCCTGATGGTAATAAATTATTGGTAACATTAAGGTTGTGTTCCAGCTTTTGTGATCTGTATTCTCATTATATTCCCGCAGTGCCGCTCTCTGCTCCAAGGAACCTGCGGGTTTCTGACGAATGGTATAACAAACTGAGGATAACATGGGACCCTCCTCCTTCACCAACCATGGGCTACAGAATAGTGTACAAGCCTACCAGCGGTGAGACTCATTCATTCTGTAAACATATATACAAATATATTAAGGTTCTGACACAGGCTGGAAGAAAAGAACAGCGTGCTTCTGAGCTGACCACAACTAATCAGGTTTTATCATCTGAAGGCTGCATTCGCACGTTACGATGCATTAAAAAAAACAACTGATGACCCACTGATCCCAGCAGCATTGTGTTTCAATTTCTGGACCCAAAAATAATGCAATTTGCATTATGTTGCATGGTTTTGTGACATTTATGTGTTGTAACACATAACAGTGTATTTATAAACATTTTGCAGAGCTATTCATCCTGCAAAATTGCATGTACATTTGTTCTGCATGAATAGAGGCAAAAACAAATGTTATTAACATCATTTCTTTCTAGGTCAAATATCATATCAGTAAAATACCACATTATGGCCAAAAGGTGGAGCTGAGGTGCATAGGAAACACGTATTTATTTAGGAGAGCAGTGAGCCATATCGTAATGACATCACAAAATCTCACTCAATATCTCATGAGAGCAGCAATCAGAGGCAACATTGCCTTAGATCTCGTACTGAAGATATACAGCTAATAAGCTGTAGGCCAACCTTTCTAAACCAGGGTTCCATGGTCCAGATGCTGCTAGAGGTTCATTAGGCAGTGATGGGTTGAACCCCCAAATGAAGATGCTTGCGTAGTTCTGATACCAGTGCCACCTTGCAGAGTCAGCAGCATGGGACTAGTGGAGCCTCTCCTCTCTTTCCTCAGGTAAGTAACCACTGACACTAATGATCATATTAGCTGCCTCTGAAGGAGGCATTCTTTGCACTGACCACCAATCAAATGAGCTTTTTCCCCAATGTCCCCAATGCATGGGGGGGCTACATTGACCACCAGTGTAATGGGTATTCTTCACAATAATCACCAACGTAACAGGGCATTGTTTCCACTGACCACTCAGTCAGAAGTTCCCTCAGACCTCAGATTAGACATGTGCGATTCGTTTCGTTCCGAATCAAAATTCGGACGAAATTTCGGAAATTCGGAGATTCAGATGTATCCAAATTCCGAATTACAGCTAAAACGAATGCAAACATCTGAATTCCCGATTTCCGAAATTTCGTCCGAATTTCGTTAGCGGTAGTCCAGTCGAAATGTCATTCTTGGATGAAATTTCGTTGCAGCAACATGACATTAGGGAAAAAGGGGGCTTATTTGCGGGCAAGGGGGCTTATTTGCATCAGGGTACCCCTTTAAATAAGGGGGCACCCAGATGCCGCCCCCCCCCCCTTGTGAATGATTAAGGGGTACTTCATTCACTAAAGGGTTAAATCAAATAGTAAAAAGTCCAGACTTTTGATAAAATCCTTTAATTGAAAAAAAAAACCAGTCAATTTTTGACTATTCCTTTAATTAATAAAAAAAATGGCTCCATCGATGTAATCCAGCGTCAATCAGGACCCTCGCCGACCCGCCGCAATAAAAAAAGTCCCGCCGCAAGACCCCAGCGAAAACTCGCCGCAAAAATGACATTCAGTCCGAAAATAAACAGATGAGCGGATCGAGACGTGATGTCACAGCTTGCTCCGCCCATTTGACACTCTCAGCCGTCAAATACTACATAGCATGCTTTTTTTTGCTGGTGCACATGTCTACCTCAGATCATCCCTATTATTGCAGCTTCAGACCTCATATCATCCTTTATTCCTACACCTTCAGACCTCAGATTAGCCCCAATTCCTGCACCTTCAGACCTTAGATCACCCCAAATTCCTGCACCTTCACACCACATATCAGTAACAGGAGGAAGGATCATATTAGCTGTCTTTAAAGTGAGTCATTATTTCCATTGACCACCAATGTATGGAGCATTTTCTTCACTGTCCCCCAGTGTATGGGGAAACGACAATGACCACCAGTGTAATGGGGCATACTTTCCACTGACCACCAGCATAAGGTGACAGCCTCTAACTGACCACTAATCTGGTGTGGTTAACGTACCACAATTTGTATGCAAAATCATTTTAGCAGGGGTTCCCGGAGACCTGAATATTATTTTATTATTTCAAGAGTTCCTCCATGGGAAAAGGTTAACAAGATTTGTCAGGAAATTAGGCACAAATAACATTTCTAGATGTTCCTTATAAAACAAATCCATAATTTTCTGAGTTCAGTTTTACTTTATTAACGGTTTTATTCTCTTTTGGATGCTACAACCCTAAATAGCTCTACACCTCAGTCAGAAGTTCCACTTGTCCGTGTCCAAAGAACTTTTAGAGACACATGTACCACATGCTGAGAAATCCAAAGAGCACATTGCAGGGAAATATGACATGTATTCTTCCTCGGAGATGTCTAGTGTACACTGACACCATGATAGGGGACCTTATTTAATCTCTTTCTAATGTTTTTCTGGACAGCAAGGCAACATTTTTCCTTGTTAGCAATGTCGCTGGAAAGCATAAGTTCCTGAGAATTCATATTTTAACACTGTAAGAAAGTAAAAGTTTGACTTGGGACCTTGGCACAGAAACATTTTTGTGTTTAAAGTTTTGCTATCCAGCATTACTCCAATACATTCCGTACCCACCAGCCAACTATTAGATGCTGGATTCCGAATCCAAGTACTCCTTGACAGTCAAAGGGATTGTGTTTTTCTGTCCAAGAACCTTTTCCAGTTCTTGGACAGAAAAACATAATCCCTTTAACTGCCTGCCCAAGAACCAGCAGTAAAATCATTTATATGTGCTTAAAAGGCCGGTTATATTTCAGTTACTGGAGAAGTCTGAGGAGGCGTCTGAGGAGGCTAAAAATCACCTGCTTGCCTCTAGTAAGCTAGGTTGTGCAGAGAAAAATGATAACATGTGTGCTCAGTTAGCAGACAGTATTGGGTACAACATGGGTCAGCAACCTTTTTTTTCACATTGTCATTTTATAAGCATTAGAATGCTGGCTTGTCAGTGAACAATAGTATCCTGTAGATCTCAGATTAGCCCCAATTCCTGCACCTTCAGACATCAGATCATCCCTAATTCCTGCACCTTTAGAGCTTAAATCATCCCTAATTCATGCACCTTCAGACCACAGATTAGCCCCAATTCCTTGACCTTTAGACCTCAGATCATTCCTAATTCAAACCTCAGATTAGTCTCAATTTCAGCACCTTCAGACCTCAGATTAGTCCCAATTCCTGAACCCTCAGACCTTAGATCAACCCCAATTCCTGCACCTTCAGACCTTAGATCAACCCCAATTCCTGCATCTTCAAACCTCAGATAGTCCCAATTCCTGTACCTTCAGACCTCAGTCCCAATTGTTGCACCTTCAGACCTTAGATCATCCCCAATTCCTGAACCTTCAGATCTTAGATTAGTCCTAATTCCTGCACCTTCAGAACTCAAATTAGTCCCAATTCCTGCACCTTCAGAACTCAGATTAGCCCAAATTCCTACACATTCAGACCTCAGATAGTCCCAGTTGCTGCAACTGCACACCTGAGATCAGCCCATGTCCGTTCATTTTTTTTCTACATCTTGTGATGGAGGAAAAAACTGAACTGTACGGACCTATGTTCCATGGGAAGTCAGATATAAGTGGACATGTGTCCATTTACATCCGATTACCTCCGATCTGTCATAATCAAGTCTGCCAAAATGGAACTCCATTTTTTTCTCCAGACCTAGACAGAGTCCTTGGTAATCGTATGTAAATGGACGTATGTTTACTCTATGCTCGTAAATTTACATTGGGCTTCCGATCAGATCTGCCTGAAAAAGTGACAGGCGGATCTGAACTGTTTGGCCTTGTGAAAAAGGAAAATTGACAAATTGCTATAAAAAAAATGAATGAAGAATGGAAGAATTTCTTTTAGTGAAATGTTACAGTAACTGAATGTTTATTGATGGAGAATACATTGTAATTTCCTTTAACTCCTTTTTTTGATATTTGTATAACTCCCCATAGGCTGCTTTGGAATGTAGACCTCCCCAAAATACACACAAACCTGCCATAAACTTCAATGGTCATGTTTTGATTTTCTCGATCGTTTCATGTTTATTGAGTTACTTAACCTTTCAATAAACATTAAGATCCATTAGACGGCTGTGTAAGTTGGATCTGGTCTGTTAAGGAACACTTGACTATGGCAGCGAGCTACATTCCCCCGTTTTACAATGTATAAATATTTGCAGAGTGGCATTATCCAAGAGTAACACATGGGCACTCCAGGAATATATGTGGCACGGGTGAATAGTATGTATTATATGTGTTATGGCTTTGCCATAGGCAGGTTCTAAAATTAGCAATGGAACGTTAGTTTTCCAAAAGCAGCAAAGCCACTGCCATGGGCTGGTGCTCATTCTGTCTTTGGGCTTCGTTTCAGGTTCAGGTCCGGCTCTGGAGACTTTTGTGGGTGATGATGTGAACACCATATTGATTCTCAATCTTCTCAGTGGGACGGAATACAACCTGAAGGTTCTGGCGTCATATTCCACCGGATCCAGCGATGCCTTGACTGGAGTTGGAAAAACATGTAAGTAGCTGCCGTCCTTCATCTTTGTACAGAGAGCTTTGTGATCCAGGGGCACGGCTCAGGTCTTTAAAAGGGATCTGACCCCAAAGGGTATTTAGTAGAGGTGCACCGAAATGAAAATTTCAAAACTGAAACAAAACCTAAATAAAAAAAACATGCCAGGCTGAAACCGGAAAGCAAAAATGTTTTTTATTTTAACTTTTTTAAAACATATTTTATATTTTATTTTTATTTATTTTTTATAAACTTTTTAATTTTTTTATATTTATTTATTTATTTTTTATGAAATATTTT
>NW_017306385.1:848745-874505 GCF_000935625.1 Nanorana parkeri | reverse complement strand
ACAATCTAAAATATAAACAATCAACGCCCCCCCCTCAGCGGGCCACGGTAAAATTATTAAACGTTGACCGGTCCGCGGCGATAAAAAGGTTGGGGAGCACTGATGTAGATCACTTCCCATTCATTCATAATTGAGTATATAGTAAACATACTCTGTTCTCCATTATTTACAAGCGATCACTGATCACTGACTGCTTGTACTCGCTCTCCTTCCTGGCACGCTGTCACAGGAGGCTGAGCGAGCGGTGCGGGGAGAGAGCTCAGCCTCCTGACCACACCGCTCTCTTCTGATCTGTGACATAGACGCCGGCCGCTCACCGCGCTCTTCTCCCACAGCGCTCGGCCGTCTGTGACACTTTCTCTCCTCCCTGCTGGGACAGGAGGAGACAAAAGACACAAAAGAGACAAAAGAATGGATGCACCGCTGTATCGGCCATTATGCTAAAAGTGCCATTTTTTGCCGATATGTTTCGGCTGCCGATATATCGGTGCATAAAACGGTGTTACCCATTTTGTTATCCGGGTTGTTGGTTGTTCTCAGTATTTCAGCAAAGCCATTGATCTTTTTGCGTGTTTTTTATTACAGTATATCTTGGAGTGACGAATCTGAGTGCGTACCAAGTGAGGATGAACAGCATCTGTTCCCAATGGCAACTGCAAAGACATGCAACCTCCTACAGGATCATCATCGAGTCACTGCAGGGTATGTGAGAACATGAATTTTCTCTGATTATATCATCTCCGTCCATGAGATACGCCAACTGAAAAACTCTGCTACTTCCTCAGACAGGATATGACATAAACAGTAAAACATTTTATTCTGAATACTTTGTAGAATTTAATAGGAACCTGTGGCTAGCCCATGGACAGTCAAGTATTGCTTTTTCTTAACAAGCAGTAAATTAGATTTACAATGAGCCCTCACTGGCCTCTGTAGCTGCAGCCACTGTGAAGAAATGAATCCTCAAAATTCACATCAGCAGCACTTAATTTCTTATTTAAGCTAGCTCAGCTCCTCCCTCCTAGCAGTGATTCATCAGTCTGCCAGCATTCTAATCTGTAAATGTACACACAGCAGAAAATCTGGGAAGGAGAACAGGATTTACTAAGATAAGGATTTACTGATGGGAGGAGGAAGCAGGATGATCTGAACTGCCCAGTCACTGCTGGAAGGGGGAGCAGAAAGAGCTGAGCCACTGAGTTATTGTTCATGGAGGAGCAGGGAAAGCTCATTCATTGCGGGTAAGGGGAGTTGAGTGTCAAAGTCCCTGGTGGGTGGAGGGAGCTGGGTGAACTGAGCTTCTAAGTCACTGCAGGAAGGGATGCGGGGGGGGGGCTGGGCTGCTAAGTCACTGCTGGGCGGAGGTAGCAGGTGGAGCTGAGCTGCTAAGTTTCTGCTGGGATGAGAAACAGAGTGAGCTGAGCTGCTAAGTTACTGCTAAGAAGGGGAAGCAGGGGGAGCTGAGCTGCTCGCTGAGTCACTCCTGGGTGAAGATAGCAGGTGGAGCTGCTAAGTCATTGCTAAGAAGGGGGAGCAAGTGGAGCTGAAATGCTAAGTCACTGCTGGGTGGAGATAGCAGGTGGAGCTGAGCTGCTGAGTCACAGCTGGCTGGAGGTAGCAGGTGGAGCTGAGCTGCTGAGTCACAGCTGGCTGGAGGTAGCAGGTGGAGCTGAGCTGCTGAGTCTCTGCTGTGATGAGTAGCAGAGTGAGCTGAGCTGCTGAGTCACTGCGGGGAAGGGGGAGCTGAGCTGCTGACTCACTGCTAGGTGGAGGTAGCAGGGTAACCTGAGCTGCTAAGTCTCTGCTGTGATGATTAGCAGAGTGAGCTGAGCTGCTATGTCACTGATGGGAGGAGGGAGAAGGTTGAGCTGGGCTGTTGAGTTATTGCTGGAAAGGAGGAGCAGGGAGGTCTGAGTTGCTAAGTCACTGCTAGGAGGGGAAGCTGAAGTTCTGAGTCATTGCTGGCAGGAGGAAGCAGGGTAAGCTGAGTTGTTGAGCCACGGCTGGAAGGGCGAAGCAGGATGGGCTTAGCTGCTTATTCACTGCTGGCAGGGGGAGCTGCTCCTGTGATTAAAAAAATCGGATTTCCCATCACCTTCTGTATTGGATACAATAGTCAGCAGAACCAACTGAGAGGGTAAACCTCTCCAACAGAGACGCAGAAGAATAAAGAAACCTAACGGGATTACCAATCCTTCCACATTCCACCCAAACAAACAAAAAAGAAGTGTTGGCCTTACATACACTCAGATCTCAATTCTGGTTATCATAAGAAGGGAATCAAATACTTCCAGGAGTTAAAACAATCACAAGAGTAAAGAAAAAAAAAAAGGTTCAAAGCGTCTCAAGTATTAAATCAAAGTCATTCTGTGGGGTCATGTTCCAACTGTTTATGGGAATAATGTAAAATAGAAGAAAAAAGTCATTTATGAAATCTGAAAATATTTGGGTTACTAAATGGGGCGTGACAGCCCTGGAGAATGAATCTTCTTCCTCTACAGACAAAATATTTTAGCTGCTGATGTGTCTGCAGTGACCGTTCCTTCCAAATCCTACAGATGTTCTCTGTGCTGTTTTATGAAAGATTTGCAGGATCCCGGCAGCTCTGACTTCTGTTCTCTGCACTCTATTAATACATAAACGTATAATACGCACATATAATAAACCCTGAAGAGGAGAATGAAAAAGGATACAAATAATAAAACACTGAAGATCACTGCAGATACCCCCAGTAATAAGACATCATTCAATTATACATGTCATTCCCTGGGAATCTCATTTTCTATTGAACATATTATTTTTCCTTAAAGTGACTCTAAACTCAGGAGTTCAACCTTCAAAATACATTCACGTCCCCAAACTATTAACAAAAATATATCTTATTTGTGTATCACTCGGCTGTTGATCCTCAAATCATCTCTGAAATTGAATTGGTGCTGACACTGTCCTTCCTTCTGGAGGGGGGTTACTTTTGTTCCCCATGCTCCCTGTGTGTGTTGTAAACTAGTCACCGCTCAAAGCTCACTCCTGTGATGGACTACAATCTCAATACAAATGAGTAAACTAAACATAGGATTGTAGTCCAATCCTGATGATGGGACTCTGTATGCTCTTGAAACATCACCTCTTCCTGTGATTTCATGATCAACCAACTTCAACGTTTTGATGATGAAGATTTTGGTGTGCTAGTGACTTACTCTCTACAGTGAACGCCTTGAGGAAGGGGCCCCCGAAACCTTGGCTTTATGACTAATATGATGCTATAATAATAAATAGCAGTACATTTGCACCTTCTAGAACTGATTGCTAGTGACTTTTCTTCTATTCTTCTGTGGAATCACATGGCGGCATCCATGGTTGTCTTACCTGCTATTAGTTCTTCTCTACCAGGTTACGGGCACATATAACAGAATATAAGTATGTGTCGTGCCTTACACCAACCCAGTTGACTGTTTTCTGGGTAGAATTGCCTTTTAAGAGTTTAATCTTGTGGATTTGTGTATGTTCTCTTTGCTATATCTCCTCATTATCATAATATGCTGTTGGCTTAGTTGTCTGGCATGAATACTCTTTGGAATCCTGTTTTGACTTTGATGCTTGGTGTATCTCCCATTTTTGACACTGGATAGCCTTTGCATTATGAGTCTGGTTAGCGCTCTACCATTCAGTTGTCATACTTCCATGTTAATCTCCTAGGAGGCATCTGGGCGCTAGTCAAACCATCACATTATATGGGAAAGTTAGCTGTTATGGGTGAAGATCTGAAAAGATGCCTAAATCCACAGGCATCCTGATTTACATGTTTAGGGAACCTGCAGACCACAAGCAGTACTAAAATTCTTCATTGCTAGCAGTTTGGAGAGGAAAATAGGACAAAGTCCAATGTTATCATCTGGAGGTTATCTATAGTCTCAGTATGTAATTCTTCCAAGCTATGCTGGCTTTAACCAAGTTAAGTTTCCTTATAATCTGGTGTTCATTTGTTACTTGTCCCGGACCAAGAATATTTCAATGGGTTCTCTTTCATTTTAGTGCTCATTTATATATGGATGCTTTTTCACAGCACTTTAGAGAGAACATTGAACCATCTACAATAATCCTTGAGCACTTTCATTGGTGTGCCCCCCATGATACCAATTTTCTATAGGAACTTTGAAGCAAAGCTACTGTATATGTTCTTAAATTTTAAATTAACTGAATTCACATTTTATTATGTCATGACCATTAAAGGCTAAGTTTACCTTTCTGACCATATCTGTAAAAAAATAAGTCAAGGCAACTGGACTTGCTGTATTTTACTTGAAGACATTTCACTGGTCATCCAACAAGCTTTCTCAATTCAGAATGACATGCACAAAAAATTATTTGGGAATAAATGTGGTGAATTTCGCTCCAATCCACATAATCTGTAAGTCACAACCAGGTGTTGAATGCATTTGCAAACCGGAGTCTAGGAGGTGTTATTAACTTGCCCAGAGAGAGGTGTTAAAACAGCATTCTCTGTGGCACACAATAGATGTCTCACCCCTCCTCCCTCCCCCCCACACACACACCTACCTCTATTTAAGCTTGGCTTCTCCATTTTTACATAAATGGCCTCTTTCACACCTCTTTTAAACCAGTCCTCCTCGCTGTCTAGGATGCGTACTTGACTGTCTCCAAAGGAGTGACCCTTCTCCTTTAGGTGTAGGTATACTGCCGAATCCCGACCAGAGGGTTTGGCTCTTCTATGCTGTGGCATACGCTGGTGTAGTTTCGCCGACATACAATTCTGAGCACTCCTCACTGCACTGAACTGCATACACAATGTTGTTCATCTTGTGTTTTGGCGTTGGGTCTTTTGGGGGAACCATTTGTTATCTAGTTGTCGTCTTCAAAAAAAATACAGCAAGTCCAGTTGCCTTGACTTATTTTTTACAGATATTCCATGACCTGGATGAATGAGAACCTTCACAGACACTTTCTGACCATATTACATGGCATTGACACAGACGGGAGACAGAGGAGCCAGAGCCATGCACCAGCCATCCACTGATAGCAGTTGCAATGCTTTACTGGCTTCTATGTAAAAAAATAACAAATGCAAATGTTTTTCTTTTATGAATATGTGGCATTTATTTTTATTTTTTTTAATGTGTGGCATTTCCCTTTAAATATAGCTTGCAGGGGTCCATTCCTATCATGAGGCAAGTGAGAATCTCATTGGAAACTGTATTCCATTAAGGCAATGTTATGCAAATAACTAAAACCACCTTCCACCCATAGGGTTTAACAATGAGGAGGTCATCTGATTAGTAGCCTTCTGCATTCCCAAGTTTTGGCAAAATTGTTATATAGAGAGATTGAAGTCCCTTATAAAGCTAAACTTCAGGCAGATATAAAGGAAACAAATCAATGCAGCTCTGTATTTGTCAATACACCATTATATATAGGTAGTTTATGTATCTGAATATGACGAGAGAGAGAGAGAGAGAGAGAGAGAGAGAGAAAGAGAGAACATTTGTCTGTTGCTGTTCAATCACAGACTTAGGTAGGGACAAGACCTAGCTGTATTACTTCACTGCAGCATTATTAAATCAGGCTGGACAGGGTTGTACTGAGTGGCAGAGCTGTGTAAACTCAGTTTTGGATGGTCAGAAGTACAAATGATTTTGGCAGGTCAAACATCTGTCCTATGTTTAATCATTCTGGGTATATAACTGTTTGTCTGGAGTTCAGCTTTATTGTTCCATTGCAGATGGCTCCAAGCAAGAAGCCAACCTGGCTGGAGGAACGTCTCGTCACTGTTTCTATGAACTCCTGCCTAACTCTAGATACAGGATCACCGTCTATGCACAGATGGGGGAGGCCGAGGGACCCGGCGTCAGCATTGTAGAAACAACACGTGAGTTGATGCATCTAATCACACAGGATGAAAAACATTGTCTGGAATTTGTGTTTAAAGAGTAAATAAGTTAATTCTGGATTTTTTTCTTTCCAGTGCCGGCTGCAACTGCAGCACCAACCAAACCTCCAACTCCACCACCAACCATTCCTGTGGCACGAGAAGGTAACAAGCACCTCAATGAGCAGCATTTGTATTGTGGTCAACTAGCAATCAGAAGCGTGAATATGGCAGATTGGTTATAGATGAACTTTCACCAAACTCCCAGTGCGGTCCATTTTGTGACATTTCATCGGGTGTATTTAGAGAAGTTTAGTTTTTGCAATTAGTGTTCTTTGTGTTTTTTTCTGTTTCCATATTTTCGTGTATTAGATCGTTATTTGTGTACTGATTTCTTTTCTTCTTTTTTTACTGTTTGTTTTTTCTTTTTCTAAAAAAAAAGGCTAATGATGGTGTTTTTGGGCACAAGAACAAGTCTGGGATAGCTGGAAGGATTTTCCATAACCTTAAAGTCAATCACACCCTTAAAAAAAACACTCATCTTCCTCTACGACTCCAATGTATTTTTACCAAATAAAGGCAAAATTTGGCCAAAATCTTCAATTTTTTAAACAAAATTTTTGGAAAATTGAAACTCTGTCGCTACTTCCTATAGTCAAGTTAAGGCTAATGTTAAATGTTGGTATATCTGGATGGGACTAAAGAAGAATTATTGGGAGAGTAAAATATACTCCTCCCGATAGTTTGGGGGTGATTTACTAACCTAAACACACGCACGCACTAGGTGCGTGTGATTTTTACACAGCAAAACGTATTTATCAACCAAAAAGTCTCTAAAAGCATATTTCCACTAATGCCATATATGGAAAAATCATGCACATGATGCATATATAATGCTGCTTCACAGTTTAGACAAAAATGGTTAGCTCATGCATTTACATTCCTGCATTCATCAACGCAAGCAACACAACGTCGAGCTAATTTACACAACATCACCTTGTAATTCATGCAGGGCTTTGCACAACACACCTGCTGGGTGTGTACACACTACAAAGGTGTCTAGATTCCACCAATAGATCATGCTGGGAGGGAACACACTACAAAGGTGTATACATGTTCATGGTGTGTTTATAAGGTTAGTAAATCAACCCCTTTGAGTCAGCGTGCGACACTGTAGCTGTCACATGTCAGCTCTATAGCTCGAGAACTAAGCGATCACAAACCAAATTTTTTCCCCCATTGGAGCAAATTGGACCATGCTTTATAGGGGTTTTTTTTGCCTTCCTCCGGATGAACAGTGGTTAAATGTGGGCATAGCGTTCTGTTTAGGCTTTTCTTCTTTCTTTTTTTTCTTCACATCTTTATAGGTTGAACTTGATGGACTTGTGTCTTTTTTCAACCTGACAAACTATGTAACTATGTAATTGATCTCAGCTCACTGTCTTCATCTTGCAGAGAGCAGTGACTGTCAGTCACTGCTCCCCGCAGCGATTCACCCCTCCCCTCTCTGCTCTGTTGAATATTTTATCTAAAACATATTACCGGTTTTGTCAGGGTTCCTGTTTGAGGCTTGTATAAAGAAAGTAAAACAAATACGCTGAAGTGCTACAAAAATGTATTTTTGGTTAAAATGCACAAACAGCCGAAAGTGACAATCAGGACTGCTAACATGTTTCGTTTAAATAGCCCTAATCAAACCTAATAGCTATGAGTAAGGCTCTGAAACCGAAATGCGTTAACAGCCCTGGTGATGTCAAATTTTAACAATATACAGAAATTATTCACTTTTTTCGGACTCCAGTGCATTTGTTTTACTGTTTGGAGGTATACAGGAGCCTAGCTGTAGAGTCGACACTCTGTAGACTGTATTGACAGGGAGAAGTAGAGTTCTTTTTGTGCTTTTTATGCAGCCTTTGCATCATGTGTAGGGAGGGGGTCAGAGAATGTATGTACTATGCTCTCTCTTGATGTCAGAACTTATAAGTGCAGTTAGCTTAATAAATCAGCTCACATCATCTGTCAGTCACCAGTATGGATTCAGCTTCTCTCTGTTTTCCACATTCCAGTGTGTAAGTCCGCAAGAGCAGACCTTGTATTCCTGGTGGATGGATCCTGGAGTATCGGAGACGACAACTTCCACAAAGTTATCAACTTCCTTTACAGCACAGCCGGAGCCATGGATGAGATTGGCCCTGAGGCAACACAGGTAAGGCCTGTCCAAAATTAAAGGGAACCTGTCAGCCATGTTAAAGCTGAATTTCAGGTATAAATATGTATATAAACTTACATTGCTGCAGCTTGGCCCAATGCAAGTATACATATTTTATACCTGGTAGGGCTACAGGGTTCATGATCCTGTAAGATACTGTAGTAGCTGGTGTTGCTACAACACTTTACAGGTATCTTCTGCATATTGTAGGGTCATGATGTCACTGCCCCTTGTCCAATTAAGGAATGCCTAGTACCATTTGGTAAAAATACTAGGCGTTCAATGAATGGCCGCTGTGCTGAGCGAGCAACCCCCTGTGCTTTCAGAGCAGAGCGGAAGTAGCTCAGCAAAGCGGCTGTGCAGGACCCATTACATTGCTGTAAAGCACTGTAGCAGCTCTGGATACTGCAGTGTTTTACAGGATCTTCCATGGCCCTACCAGGGATAATTTGCATATACTTACATTTGGCCAAGGTGGACCAGTGTACGTATCTGTAAATATTGCTACCTGAAGTTCAGCTTTAAAGTGTATCTGAAGCCTGCACAGGAACCTGGCATACCATCCACTTATCTCATATGTGCTCAAGTGTGTAGCTTTATTACACAGCCAAGAGGGTGGTGTAGTTAAAGTGAGCCTGTTTTCTTAGTTAAGTGTATGCATGCTAAGTTATGTGTATGTGTAACATTTCCCAGTATTTCCCCCACAAATTCTGTGCAAATTCTTACAGTATGTATTCTTTATAAAGCAGCCACATCTTAAGTAGAAATGCCAGCATGCTGTAAAGAAGGACCTTGCTCTCTGTACAGAAGCAGCAACCTCTCTGCAGAGGTCTGGGACACAGCCTGCTGAGTGGGAGCTAGAGATTTCCATTAAGCAAGGTGCATGATCATTGAGTCCACTACTTCTACACAGAGATCAAGGGTCCTTATCTGCACCATGCTGGCAGGGGACAGGCTTTTCTACCATGCTGGCAGGGGACAGGCTTTTCTACTCAGGCTGTGGCTGCTTTTTATAGAATGCACCTGAAATGTATTTAGCGTATTGAAACTAAACATTCAATTAGGTTTTCCTGTTTTCTTTGTTAATTGAAGTATTTTTGCTAACACTCTTATATTTTAGGTTCAGTCTCAACTACAGAACTACAGAACAATTGTCTAAATTACAGAACAATTGGGGAGCGACATGTTCCTCCCTCTGCTAAGCTGCACACCAGTATATTGTGAATGAAGTCAATGTCTTACCTCTTGTCATTCAGGTCGGAGTCGCTCAGTACAGTGATGACGCGAGGACAGAATTTAAGCTAAGCTCACATAAAAGCAAGGCTTCTCTTTTGGCTGCTATAAATGCAATATCGTACAAAGGCGGGAACACAAAGACAGGTATGTGGGGTCCGGTGTAACTCCCAACATCCTCCCTTCAGTCCTCTCTGCCCTCGATAAGTAAATCTTGGGAGGTCCAATAAATGTATCCCGGCACTTCATAAAATAGATTCCTGTTTGTTTTATTTTCCCATCCTGAGTGCTGTGTACTTTGGCTCCTGCTTCATTGTTGTCACAGATTCACTGTGAAATTTAACATCAAATTAACAACGTTCTGTGGATTTTGTATCAACATTTGCCGAGCTGTTTATTTAAACTGATGACTGGAATCTGCTTGCCAGAAATGTAACAAGAACCTAAAGGTCCATTGTGAGCAAGTATACATTAAGGTCTATGTAAACAGACTTCCCGTATTTGCTCCCTGTTGGTCTTTGAAGTTAAAAAATACTTGTTGAACCTGCCAGAAATCTGGTGAGCTGATAACTTTCTGTGTTCCCTGCATCTGCTGCACTGAAATCTCAAGCAGTGTTATCAGCACTGTGAACTACAGAACATAACCCATGTAATGGAGCTAAGGATAAGGGAAAATGTTCTGTAGTCACTTTCTGTTCCATAGAGAGAGTTGCCACCTTGTCTCATACATACAGGACAAGAAGATGCGGCCGAGGATTCCTGCGACAAGAACCTGCTGATTATTGCTGCAGGAATTCCAAATCTGTCTATCCACATGTGATTGAACATACAACCCCAATTCCAAAAAATTTGGGATACTGTGTAAAATCTACACAAAAACAGAATGTAATGATTTGCAAATTTCTTAAACCCAGATTTTATTCTCATTAGAAAATAGAAAGAATATCAAATGTTCAAACTGATAAAATGGACCATGTTAAGAAAAAGAAGAAGGTCATTTTGAAGTTGATGGCAGCAACATGTCTCAATAAAGTTGGGACAGGGCAACAAAAAGCTGGCAAAGTAAGCAGTGGCGTCACAAGGGGGGTGCGGCCCGCACCCGGGTGACACAATGCAGGGGTGACACCAAAATGACTGACAGTCATTTTGGTGTCACCCCCTCTAAAAAGTCGGGCACTCGGTCATAGACTGAGAGCCCGACAGTGTCAGGAGAGAGTGAACATCCCCTCCTCTCTCTACCAGCGTCCATCACCAAGATGGCCACGCCTGCGCGATGACGACTCGGTGGGGTGTCACTCGGACTGGAGACCCGGTGACAACCGGCCTTGGTGCGCCCCTGAAAGTAAGTGGTAATAACAAGGAAGAGCTGGAAGAATATTTTATTCATTAGGTTAATTGGCAACAGGCCAGTAACATGACTGGATATAAAAAGAGCATCTTAAAGAGTCAGAGTGTCTCAGAAGTAAAGATGGGCTGATGTTCACCAATATGCGGAAAGCTGCATCTAAAAATTGTCCAACAATTTCAGAATAATGTTCCTCAACGTAAAATTGCAAAGACTTTACATATATCATCATCTACAGTACATCATATCATCAAAAGATTCTGAGAATCTGGAGATATCTGTGCGTAAGGGACAAGGCTGAAACACAATATTGGATGTCCGTGATCTTTGGGCCCTCAGACGGCACTGCATTAAAAACAAGCATTAATCTGTGATGGACATCACGGCATGGGCTCAGGAATACTTCCAAAAATCACTGTCTGTAAACACAGTTCACCATGCCATGAATGCCACAAATACAAGTTAAAGTTCTGATAGGTTTTGTTTTGGGATGTTTGACCTTGTTATAGTATTATAATGCAGGACCGTGTTTCAGAAATAAGATAATTTCTTCTTTCTTGTATTACTCAGGCAGAGCAATCAAGCACGTCAGAGAAGATTTGTTTACTGTGGAATCTGGCATGAGGAAAGGTGTGCCGAGGGTTTTGGTGGTGATTACCGATGGGCGCTCCCAAGATGAAACTGTTAAGTTTGCCAGTGAGATGCATTTGGAAGGTATGGTCATTAGAAATGTCTTGCCTTCTACCTCTCTATATTGTCCTTTATAAGTATGTTGTCCTTTTCGAAACTGAAGTAGTGCCTGCAATTCGGAGATGGTATCTTTCAGTGCAGGAAGGTTGGACTTGGACACAAAGGATCCCGGCACAAGAGAGGTAAGTATGCAAAGGGTTACAAGGTGGGTTGGTGTTACAGGGTGGGTTAGTGTTAGGATTACAAGGAGGGACATATGGTGGGTTAGTGTTACAGGGAGTGTTAGTTTTAGGGTTACAGGGGGGGTTAGTGTTAGGATTACAAGTAATCCTTAGGGATACATGGTGGGCTAGTGTTAGTGTTACATGGTGGGTTAGTGTTAGGGTTACATGGTGGGTTAGTGTTAGGGTTACAGGGAGTGTACATGGTGGGTTAGTGTTAGGGTTACAGGGTGGGTTAGTGTTAGGGTTACAGGGAGCGTTAGTCTTAGGGTTACAGGGTGGGTTAGTGCTAGTATTATAGGGTGGGTGGGTGTTAGGGTTACAGGAAGGGTTAGTCTCAGGGTTATAAGGTAGATTAGTGTAATGGTTACAGGGAAGGTTAATCTTAGGGTTACAGGGTGGGTTAGTCCTAGGGTTACAGGGTAGGTTATTCTTAGGATTACAAGAAGGGCATAAATGGTGGGGTAGTGTTAGGGTTACAGGGTGGGTTAGTGTTAGGGTTACAGGGAGTGTTAGTCTTAGGGTTACAGGGTGGGTTAGTGCTAGTATTATAGGGTGGGTGGGTGTTAGGGTTACAGAAAGGGGATAAATGGTGGGGTAGTGTTAGGGTTACAGGGTGGGTTAGTGTTAGGGTTATAGAGAGTGTTAGTCTTAGGGTTACAGGGTAGGTTAGTGTTAGGGTTACAGAGAGGGTTAGTGTTACAAGGTAGGTTAGTCTTAGGGTTACAGGGTAGGTTATTGTTATTGTAAATACCAGTCCATATCTCCTGAAGTATGCATTTATGTATGTATGTATCATACTCTATCTATCTATCTATCTATCTATCTATCTATCTATCTATCTATCTATCTATCTATCTATCTATCTGTCTGTCTGTCTGTCTGTCTGTCTGTCTGTCTCCCTCCTTCCCTGTCTTTTGTCACTCTGTCGTCTCATTTGCTCTGGTTTTACATATTGGTCACAAGTGATTGTCTTTGTATCTCCATGTTACATATCTCATAGTTGTCTTTTGTTCCTCAAAGCAGCACTCATATCAGCCTCGGCAGACAACACATTATTCTTGTATTACAGAGTTAAAGCTTAGGATAAGGATTACATAGACTCCCATTGAAACCGTTGATGAATGCCTTATTATGAAGTGCTGAAATCAGACATGAGGACCTCCAAAGAGATTATTTTTTTCCGTTTCCAAAGCGAGAAGAGTTTTAATAAAATTCAGACAATGCTGGCAGATTATGATTGATAGCCCTGCAGAGATCTGAAAACGTTATGTTAAACGACTTAGCGGTAAATGGCAGCTCTATACCAGCTGTGAAAGCTTGCTATAATGATGTACTTGTGAGAACAATAACACTTGTTAAATGGGAACAGCGAGAAGCTCTGTGATGTGGTGATGGTTTGTGTTACCCAAAACACCAGAATCCCCAAACCTCCCATTATTAGTGTATGCGGTACAGCTGGATGAACAGGGCTCATATGTAGAGTTCACCCTGCACTACCTACACACATAAGAGAATGTGTCCCATGATCCCTACCACCCAGCCAATCAATTGGACAGAATGGAAATTCCGGGACAATTATTATTGTAGAGCTCACCTTGCACGCAAGAGAAGGTTCCCCCCGATCCCTACCACTCATACAATCATTTGGTCAGAATGGAATTTCTAGGATAATTACTATTGTTTCCTCCCCAAGACTTCCAATGACTGAATAGCCTTCCCTTGTCCTCTCCTTGGGCACAAACAGGCATTTTTTTCTCATTGCAAAAGTCTGTGCAATAATTGTTCATAAGGGTGATCATTAAGTGGCCAGATCATGCATGCATGGACAGCCGTCATCTGAAAGACAAACGGGAGCAAAGGGAAGGGAAGTATTTGCTGCTGGGGCATTAAAATAAACCTACCATTTTGTCCTGCATGCGTAAAGTACAACTTATATTGTTAGTTTTGGATATAGTGGAGAGGAATTAGAACACCTGCAAGGTTTTTATTTGCTGTCTGTGCCCCCGATTCACCCTCTCTATTTGTCCTGGTGACCGTTATCACTGAAAGTGAAAGAAAAACCCAAATTTTAGGTTGCCACCAGAACAGGAATAAATGGGAAATCTTACAATGGGGCACTGGTTCTGGTGACCCTGCTGACTACCAGGGCATTACCACTACCTTAAGGGATTTTTTTCCCACTTCCTGTTATGGCTATTGGACAGGAAGTGAAGGGATGTCTCCCCAAAGGGACACAGATTGTAAAAAAAAAAAGCTGACATTGGTTATAACTCTCCCTTACTCTATCCAAAGCTAAAAAAAAAGTTTTGCCTTCACTTCTATGTTAAGGAGCAATTAGGTGATTGTGCTAAGGAGGGCTAAGAAATGAAGAATTTATATAGGCAGGATGTTCTATAAAGGCACTTTAGATCTGTCTCTTAAGTGAGAGTCAGGCCAACTGTTTCTATAAAAAGGACATCTTAAAGAAGACTTTTCTGGAAAACCAAGTGTGTGAGAAGATGTCACAGCTTGCACTAAATCAATTGATGGATAACATATTTTAAAAGGGATACGTCCTTTGGAGTGTAAACAGAGAGCATCATTCTTTGCAGTAAGTGTTCAGTTCATGATAAAATAAACAATCTTTTTCATCCCTGCCGCACCTACAACACACAGCAGGAGTTGGGACAATGCTTTTAGAAGACTTCAATCTCACTAGAGATAAAAGACCGATAACTTACCCAATGTTTGTCCTCCCTCCTCCCAGGCTTCAGCATTTTTGCCATTGGCGTGGCGGATGCAGACTACAATGAATTAGTGAACATTGCCAGCAAGCCCAGCGAGAGACACGTCTTCTTCGTCGATGACTTTGATGGGTTCAAGAAAATAGAAGATGAGCTGGTCACTTTCATTTGCGAGACAGCGTCAGCAAGTTGGTGCCAATTTCTACCTTTTGTTTGATATCCAGAATGAATCCGTAATCATATGTGAATACATTTGTAGCTTAACTCCATCTGTTATAGAATGTTTGACAGATTTCATACTGTTAAGGTTGGGGGGAGAATGAAACTTCTGAAAAAGGTGAATAGTATTGAATGATAGGTTTGTTGTAAAGTAAAGTTTTCTTTAGTTTGGGATGGGGGTGGGGGATTAGAACCCCCATCATGTTTTTACTGTTATTCAGGGAACCATCTAAAGCAGCATTTCTCAACCAGGATGCCTTCTGGCTGCAACAACCTGGGTTGTCTTCTGGCTTACTCAGGAGTGCATCAAAATGTTCTCACAGCATCATACATTTCCATGGCACAGGCAAGCAAGCTGCTAGCACCGTGAAAATGAATGACTCTAATCCAGTAGACAGCAATGAGGATCACCAACATGACTGCTGGTGATCCTCATTGCTGTCTATTCGATATACGCACAGAGCCATCCGTGGACATCACTACAAGCACCACCATTACTTTTGGTCCCTATTGCTGTATGGTGCACAGGGGATATCTTCGTTTATTGACTCCAGGGCGGGTGGGATAATTTTAGAAAAGGATGGAAGTTCACCTCCACCCAGGCCTGCTCCGCCTCCCGCCCTTTGCCTTAAAGCCGCAGATGCAGCTCCTAATGTGACGGTAGGATTCTGATGTGAAGGTGGGGCTGAGGACTCAAAATTCATATCCGACCCCTGTCTCGGATAAAGGTCTGGTATGTATTTTGGAAGGGCCACACAACTTTTTGTACATTTACGTTTATATATTAGACTGGGGTGCCTGAAGGGTTTGCAGACTATTAAAGGATGCAGTGACAGAAAAAAGGTTGAGTAGGTTTTACCTCACTTACTGTACTACTAAGAATGGTTTTACCAGACAGAACGTTAGGGAAAATCTGCAACAAGGACACAGACAGACATAAAAATCTGAGAAGTAGAAGAAAGGCGTGGGTACCTGAATCTCTTAAAGTAGTAGGTGTTCTCAGCCAAGAACTAAAATCTGCAGTTACCTCTGCTGCAGTGGTACAATATCCATGAGCTCCCTTGTCTATGCCCGGCTTCAGCCATGGTGATTGGCCAGTGGGGGAATGACTTAACTTCCGTCAATCTGCACTCATTCCAGCATCAAGCTATGCCGAGTATGAACACTACGCTGCACGTGCCGGGTCTTCAGCCATCTCAATTGGCCAGTACCTATGCTTCTTGGCTCCATCTAGTAGCAGGAGCGCCATGCGAATGGCATTGCTCAGCACATGGCTGGGTGGAAATTTTGTAAATCAGCATCTTTAACTTATTTAAAGTGGACGTATTTTGACACAAGGGTTTGACTGAAGATAACTTAGACATATGTATGTTTTTATCAGTTGGAATTGCACAGGTTTATTCTACTTTGATAACCCCTGTGCCTATAAAACATATCAGAGAGGTCCAAGGTTGGCAGTAGTGATACCATAGAATTATTTTGGCTCCACCATTCTGTAATAAAACCTGGTCATGTGCAAATATTTGGTGTGTTTACATTCCATAGCTGCTCATTACTCCCAGTGCTGTCCTTCATGCTATGTACAATTCTTTGACATTTCCTAGAATTTCGTATGATATTATTGTATGAATACATAAGATTTGTGATTCTTAAACTGCTTTCTCTTTCAGCTTGCCCTTGGGCCTACATCCAAGGGAACAGCGTGTCAGGTAAATTATGTACACCTGCATCCATAATGTTTCAAGTATTGTTGGCTTCTGACTGTTATCTCTTCATCCCATATTGTGCAGTAAACCACAACAACCAATCACAAGTCAACATTCAGGGTTACTGTGTTTTGTCTTTTCCTTTTGCATTCCAAATTATCTAGGGAAGACTGTTTGTATCATCGCTATGAGCATGTATTTGACCTTCGTTTGTACTCTTTAGATGCTTTATACGTCATTGGTAAGATGAAATCTATTGTGCTCTTTGACAAACATAAAATGATTTATCTTGCTAATCTATTAGGTAGTAATTTACTATTACACACTTACTAAAATATAAATATCTTTTAAACACCCGAAAAACTGAACAGTTACTTAAAGACAAAAATGTCTATTTATAAAGCATTTGCATAACTTATTCTTCCAGCAAAACTCCATGTCCATTAGTTCTGTGCGAGTTAACAAGCTGTTTGAGAAGGGGACAACAGCTTCTCAAATAGGAATATTCATAAAAAGTGTGAATGGTCATATTACAATGGCACCTGGAAGTGGGGGGAGATATATTAGGTAGCAAGTGAACATTTTGCCCCCGTGTTGGAAGCAGAAAAAAAATGTGCAAGCGAAAGGATTTGAGGGACTTTGCCAATGGCCAAATTGTGATAGCTAGACGACTGGGTCAGAGCAACTCCAAAACTGCTGCTCTTGTGGGATGTCCCCAGTCCTGGAAGTGTTCCAAGAGAGGAAAACCAGAAAATAGTCAACAGGTCATGGGGGCCCAAAGCTCATTGGTGCATGTGGGGAGCGAAGGTTGGCCCGTGTAGTCTGATCCACTAAAAGAGGTACTGTTGCTCAAATGGCTTGGTGCCAGATACCACAGCATACCTTCAGAGGTCTAGTGGAGTCCATGCATCAATGGGTCAGGGCTGTTTTGGCTGCAAAAGGGGGACCTACTTAATATTAGGCGTGTGATCATAATGTTATGGCTGTTGGGTGTATATGCTCATTCCCTCCAGTGGTCTCTTGAATTGTAACATTGTGTCTACTTGGTTACCTATCTATGTATTTCATTACCTTGCACAGAATGAACTTTTGTACAGTTTCACTGGAAGAATAAGCTAAGTGAATTTTTTATAAATTGACCCCAAAGTAATAATAGATGATACAGTCCGGCACTTGTGACTCAGTGGTAAGTGAAAGACTCGGGTAGAGGAAGTAGACACTGTACTATATTTTTCCAGTAATTAAGATTTTAGGAAATGCCATTTAAATGTTCTGCTTGGTTACAATGGCAGCAGTAATATGTTTGGATGTGGAATAGGTTGAACGTTCATCTGAAAAACACTCTTGTAAACTAATCATATTAAGCTGCCATGGCAGTATGCCTATACCAAGAGATGTGGATAAGCTGCACAAGTTGCTGGGTTTAGTTGATATGAAGATGAGGTGTAATGTAGCTTTCCATGCAGAAAAAAAACAAATAACTACAAATTTATAATAGCGCCCATCTTGCCTACACTCTTGTAGCTTATTGGTTACTCCATATGTATTTTGTTGCTTTATAAATGCGTTCTTTGGTTAGCAAGAAAAGTGAAACTTGGATTACTCCCACACCGCCTGCACTTTTCTAGGGTAATATCAGATTTTTCTCTGAAATGCCATCTACAGGCCAGGCCTGGCATTGAAGCCTATTTTCTGTTACGGAGTGTCTCCTAAAGCTGGAACCATTAGCCATTAGTATAATACAAGGATTAAATCCCAGACAAACCTGTTTTTTTTTTTAATTTTGGATAGAATGGAAAATGTTTGAGATTTCTGTTAGTCAGCTGTCACCTGGAGAGCCAGGGCTGCCCCTACCTTATTTGCAAGGCCAAAAGGGGAGCTGGGGTGAGCTACTACCTCAGGCTTGCTCATTATGGGATGTCCCTGTGGACAGGAAATAAGGTGAAATATCCCTGGGTCTATGGAGACATGGACAGCAATTAAATAATTTTTTATGAGCCTGTAAACCCCATGCTGTCTTATATCTATGGCTGGATCTGCTCAACCATAAATATGACAATACATGCTTCTGCAAAAGCCCACTTGAGATGACGTAGGTTCCTAGGTCACTCCTATATGTCCCAAATTACTGAGATGGAAAAGAGGGACACCTATTAGAGCAAAGTATGAAGGCAAAGTACATAGCCCTGCCATGCTCCCAGTTACAAAGACTGTGAAACAATTAATCTGTACGAAAAGATCGGGTAGACTGACAATTCCTTTTTTTCCACCACTAATTGTCCTTCATACTGGCTGCTCATAACAACAAATGTAAGAATTTAGGGGATAGAAGGTTTAGTATAATAGTTAAACATACTACATGGGTCTACATCTGTCTATTAAAGTCCATACCTCTAGACTAAAAAGAGGGACAACTAATAAGGAAAGAGGGACATTTAGTGTGAAAAGAGGGGCAGTTGCTCAAACTGAGGGACAGTTGGTAGCTATGGTCATATCAGAACTGACAAGGAAGCCTTTAGCCATTGATTACAGGAAAAGGATGTCGCCTGAAAATGATGCATGTAGCCAGATGGAATCAACAGGGAGGGGCACGTGGTTGGGGTTTGGCCTGGGGAATGAAGTATCTAAGGAGTTACTTGGCAAACAATGTACTAATAATCAGCTCAGCCTGTATGTCTGCACGGCCCCAAGCGTGCTCAAGTAATGGACTACAATCTCAAATCAAATAAGTAAACTAAATGTGAGATTGTAGTCTATCACGGGAGCGAGCTTGGAGCGGTGGGTACTTTACAATACACACAGGGACCATGGGGAACAAAAGTAGCCCCCCTCCAGAAGGAAGGACAGCGTTAGCACCAATTTAGAGATGATTTGAGGATCTACAGCCGAGTGATACACAAATAAGATACATTTTTGTTAATAGTTAAGGTACTTGAATGCATTTTTTAGATTTAACTCCTGAGTTTAGTCACTTTAAGGATAGCTATAATGTGGAAAATAAGAATATTAATTTCTATGACTTGCTTATAGGTTTTAAAATGATGGACATGTTTGGGTTGGTGCAGAAGGAATACTCCTCCTTGGATGGGGTCTCCATGGAGCCTGGAACTTTTAATAACTTCCCATGCTACAGGATACACAAAGATGCTCTGGTGTCTCAGCCCACGAAGTAAGTGTAAATCTAATTAATTTTTACTTAACAACAGACAGCCATGAGATTTACTTAGTAATATCAGGATTGTCTACACCTCTAAGATTATAAACGTGTGAACCTAACAACTCATTATCTGTTGAACCATAGTAGAAGAAACAGTTAGTGGTTTACATGAAACCTATACTGCAAAAATGTCTACTTAAAAAAAAAAAAGAAGTTTGAGGAAAATTCTATATATCAAAAATGTATACAAATGTACACTATATGGCCCAAGGTTTGTGGACTGCTGATTATCACACCTATATGAGCTGGTTGGACATGAGCCGTCAGCCTTTTAATCAAGCAGCAGGCTCTCAGAGTGAAAGAGAGAGAGAGAGAGAGAGAGAGAGTCATGAGCATCAGTCAGCTCACATATACTGTATAAAGGCCTGTGGACAGCTGAGATGAATAATGAGGCCTGGCTACCATGTAAAATGTGGACCTATGATGGAGGTTGGTCACATTAACCTAACCTAACTGCTCCCTCCCCCCGCACTTTGCTGAATTGCGTAGTTCTTCTCGCCACAACATCCTGCATTTCTTGAATTCAGTATGGCTGTGCATGACTTAGCCTGCACTGCTGCATCATCCATTCACTGATCCATTCACATGGGAAGGACATCACTACACTTGTAGTCCATTGATTACTTCCTTTAGCCGGGGGCGTCCCCAGGCTTGGTGTCCCCACTGGGACGTCATCACGCATGCACGGGACGTCATCACCCCTGGCAAAAGGAAGTAATCAATGGACTACATTGATGTCACACGTGCTTACTTGCTGGCAACCATTTTGGTGATAGGTGCTGGCAAAGAGAGGAGAGAACATTCACCTGGTGGGATAAGGTATGCTGCCAGGTACCCTCCTATCTTGTTCGACTGTCAGGCTCTCATGACTTTTTAGAGGGGGTGACACCAATCATTTTGGTGTCACCCCTCCGATGGTGTCACCCGGTGCGGGCTGCGTTGTGACGCCAATGCCTCTAGCCCCATAACCCAAGATCAGTGCCTCAATACAGACTTGGGGCTGGATTCTGCAGGAGCCTGTGCATTGCACCCATGATCCACTAATTGCAGTGGCAATGCTTTGCAGGTGTCAGTGCAAACAATTAATAAATGCACATTTTTTTTTAATCAATGTATGCGCATTTATTATTTATTTGCAAAAGGTGGAATATGCCTTTTTAGAGAGAACACAAAACGATTGTTTTCTCCATATTGGTCACAAACCCTCTAACCTATCATCATGCATAGGTGGAAAACCTAGGTGAAACATACACATTGTCCACAATCCTGCCAGCCAGAGCCTTACAACACAGTTATACATTTTGAATGTTACACTGATATGATATTGGTTTCATCATAGATCCAAAGCCTGCAGGTAATGACTACCATTTAATACAACACCTCTTTTTTTGAAGCAGCCGATTCTTCTAATTCACTGTGTGTGTTTTTAACACAAAGTTATCACATTTTCACATTTATTTCTATTTTTTCAATATTATAACCTTATTAATCTGTAGATGTTTGAAGAAAAATGTCTCCTCCCTTCCTGTTTAGGCAAAGCACATACTCACTTTAATGAACAGTATAAGCAACATTAGGAGGTGTTTGAGCATCAAATAACCATAATTAAATTCTCCATTTCGTGTTTTATATGTTGCTGTTGGCAAGTCATGTTCCCTGGGTGTGGTCTGGGGCCCATCTCAGGTAACTCATATAAAGTGGCACTATTCTGTGCTTGCTGAGTTATCTTGAATCTCACTAAGTATTACTCAGCAGGTCCAATTGCTTTTGACTTGTTACTGCTAGATATGCCGGGAGTTCAATGACTGTTCCTTCATTTAGGTGTAATATATAAGCTGTCTGCTGCCCTCCAGCAATGGAAGAACTGTATGCTCTGCCAGCTGGCTTGCAGGATGTGCTGGGATTAGGTATTCTTTACCACCTGGCTACACTGACTGACTGTCAACCCTGAAAAAAAGAACTGGGGCTTCTATCTGTAGTAAGAAATTCATTTTTTAATGTTGGCCTTTTTTGTTACCAGACATATCCATCCAGAGGGCCTCCCTTCAGATTATACCATCTCCTTCCTTTTCCGACTACTCCCCGATACTCCGAAGGAACCTTTTGCACTGTGGGAAATCTTGAACAAAGGCTACGAGCCATTGGTTGGCGTAATACTTGACAGTATGTTTATATACTTTAACACATTTCTATAGTGCTTTAATAGGATGATCTTATTTCAAAGGACAACAGTGTGTCATGTTATATTAATTTGTAATTCAGTATTGCTTTTGTCTTTGGCTTCCAAAGTGAGAGTCTTCTTTCCTGGTTCACCTGCATTGAAGTATTCTTGTGAAATGATATGATTGCAGTAATACAATCTTTGCTTTCATTGCTCTCTGTAGTGATCTGTAGACTTCCCCAGTTTGGGCTATATAATGTAGACAAACCTTTATCCGATCATAGGGTCAGCTCTCTAAATCTTGCCATACACCAGTAGAAATGCTGTTCAAAAAAAAATGTTGTTTTCGGAACATTAATTGGATTGTCTAATAGTTAATGGTGTCAGATTGATGATCATTTTGACAAAAATGATCATTGAAAAAAAAATGACGGAGCAAGATGGATTTTTTTTTATTTCAAACAAACTAAATTCTCGCAGTGAATGTGGTAGTCATTCAAGAAACTAATAGGGTTATTTACAAAAGGGTGAAGGGTTTGGAGAAAATTCTCCAATTCAGCTCACTTTCCTGTTCAGCTACTGTATGTTGTCCTAGATTGTTCACTTCTCCTGCCTTCTCCAAACTCTTCACCCTTTTGTGAATAACCCTGTAAATGTTCAAAACAAATGCAATTTCCAAAGGCATTTTCATGGTCTCTGAGGGCATCATCAAACATTCTGGTGAACGTTCATACGAAAATCTAGATGGCCTTAATTGGTGTCTTCTGAGTTGCTTTTTGTGGGGTAGAAGCAAACAGATGCCAATGTACAAATAGATTACGCCAGGTAGACAAACTGCTTGGTGTATGGCCACCTTTAGAAACATTCTCAGGTATAGGTTATGAGTGTTCTAGTGTTCACATGACTAGACCAAAAGAAAGCTAATAAAAAACCTATCAGGTTCACTGGTTTTGCCTGTTATATAGGAGATGAAGTACTAGATTATTAATAGAGTTTGTAGCCAATCACAGCATTTGACTGATCATAAAGCAAACCCATCTAAACCTTTTGGAGGAGTTTAGTTATTATGTTGGTATTAGTGAAAGTTCACCCTAGAATGAATCAATGAACATTAAGCAACCATTTAACACAAGTACCTTGATAAATGCAAGGAACCATGCTTAACTTCTGCCCACACTCCGATTGTCTAGCAATCGGCATTGAAAACTGCTGGTCATTTACCAGCTACACAATGCAACTCACAGTATCGCTCAACTCCTCCTGCTATCTACATCTTATGATTGCAAAGCCTGGGAAATGCCCCTCTGTGCCTGGATATTGTCAAAGACATACCTAGCACAATGAGGCCTAAACGACACCATGAACTGTATGGTATGTCTGGTAGTAGCCATCAGTTTCCAATGCTAATTGCTGTACTACGAGAGGATAGTATTCAAACATGTGTTTTATGGCTGTTCAATATCCGTTGTTCTAGGGTGAAGTTCCAATTTTATTAAGCACTGCAAAGTGTTAAGCTGTTTAAAAGTTTGCTAACACTTTGTGAGTCCCGGTAGAGAAATGCTTCTGTTCTTTTGAGGTTATTACCATCAATGGGTTTCTCTTTGCAATATGAGAGGCTGTCTGGCCATAGTGCTATTGCCAATGAAAGATTTATCTGTCAGGTACACATAGTGAATGCACCTATGTGAAACTGCAATTCAGTAATGCTTGTTCTGTGATGAACATACTAGTTTCAGCCTCTAAAACCATGCTACTATAGCCATCCTGATTGACCCTATGGGTCTAATGCGCCAAGCTCTAGCACTTCTTCTTTCTGCCTTCAACAGATTTCTATTGACCATTAGGTCAGCCCATCATAGCAATGGGCCACTAGGAATGTGTGGGTAGTGGGAGGAAGGGACGAGCTGATGAAAATGGATCTTGGCTGTAAAAGATGGGTCTTATAAGTGCTGTAGGTATATGCAGGTGCATCCATTTTGAGGGGCTTACAGAATTTACAACTTGTCAGCAACATATATTTTTATATACTAAGCCTGACAATATCAATTACATTTTCTTAGCCATTTGTGTATGTTTTATACAAAGTTTTTATAATATTGTATCTCTACAAACATATATTTGTTTTTTTCTACGCAGATAATGGTAAAACACTAACTTTTTTTAATTACGACAATAAGGGACAGTTTCAGACTATTACCTTTGAAGGACCTGAGGTTAGAAGAATATTCCATGGCAGCTTTCATAAGGTAAGTTATGAAGAGTGTAATGTACATAGCACTGTATATAAATTACTTTCACGCTGTACAATATAACTGAGCGTGGTGGTAGAAGTAAACATTGGAAGAGCCGTGTTATGACTGTAGGTCGCACATTTTTGACCTGTACCCTTTTGTTCTCTCCTGACCTGCCCATTTAGAATAAGGGAGTGAGGTTAGCTGACCTTCTGGAATCATTAATTTATAATACATGTACTCAAGCTATGGCTGCATGGCATTCCTCAGGGCATGTTTCCTAATTGTGACAACTGTAGGACCATGCTTGTGTAATATGCAAAGGCATAGGCTCAACCACAACATCCAGTTTCACATGGTGACAAAACAGAAGAACCAATGGGAGCCAGGGAGAGAGCATTGTCACAGGAAGTGCTCGCATAATGAATGCTGCAAATGTAAAAATATTCGAAATGTATTATGAAAACCACTGATCATGGTTGCAATCGTTTGCAGGCTCCAATGTAAAAAAAAAATAAAAAATCACTTTTTCTTTCATTAATGTTTGTGCATGTATTATTCCTTTTTTTAATGGTGGATTATGCCTAAAACTCTGCTATTCTTTTCTCTATGCCAGGTACATATTATAGTTACAAAGACTAATTCCAAGCTAATCATCGACTGCAAACAAGTTGGGGAAAAGCCATTAAACGTTGCTGGAAATATCACCACGGATGGTCTAGAAGTCCTAGGCCGGATGGTGAGATCCCGAGGAGCCAGAGACAACTCCGCTCCAGTAAGTACAAACAGGGACCTACTTTGTTAATGCTTCCCAAAAAGTAGAGATACCCAGTAAATAGTTGGGAGTACAATCAGCCATTCATTGGCAAACCCACTCAGCACATTCCTGCGGTACAACTTATCCCGTTAGGCATTACATTTACATGTATTACATTTTTCTATTAACCTACCACAGAATGGAGATATAGCTTTAAAGAAAATACTCCTTACATATAGGAGCCAAATAAATATAATGAATTATCGGAGGCCCAAGAACAAAAAGAGCTTTCTACATAGTGCTTTATATGGAAATATCCTTACCCACTCACACGGGAAGGGGATATAGAGACAAAGTGTGTGGCGTCTGTCCAATAACGGCCAACGGAATCAACACAATGAAGAATTCCTATTAAAGGGGCCTATTGTTTATAGTGGGAAAGGAAGTCTTGTGTTTGGGTGACAGTCTTACAGGAATTATTGGTTTACTGAGCTGCCTACGTACTGAAAAATTCTCTTCAAGTCAAACTGGCTGAAGGATTGACATTGGGAGGTGTGTAATACATGTTTATTATTGCAATAAATCATGTAACTTTGGTTTTATACAGAGAGAGAATTGTTGCTAAGCATCACAAGGGTTAATAGATACTGGCTCTTGAGTTGTTTCTTTTTTGTTCAATGACAATTGGACTGCAGTTATCTAATAAATCCTTAACACTTTATGAACAGAGGTCACTGAAGCCTAGATGCCCTGGCCAAATTTAAAGCATATATCAAGGCAAAAATAAAAAAAGTAGCGGGTCTTCTCTTCAAGTCTATGTCTACTATCTTCTAGGAGAATCAGCATCCAAATGGGTTAATCAGATACCTGTGTTCTCCACCAAATGCTGTGGTCTCTCCCGTCAGTTCTTACATCCTATAGGAGCTGTTGGGTGAAACCACAGGTTTTATTTTCAAGTGACAGAGTCTCTTTAAAGGTAACCTACTGTGTATTCCTATGGATGAGCCACCCTCTGGACAGTTGGAGGCCACCATGAACAGCAGGTCTATAGGAATGAGCAGTAGGAAAGGACCTGGTCAGGACATTTTTTTTGCAAAAGCTATGCAGTGGCAGGCTGGTCCACACTGTGAAGATCATAAGAGCCGGGAGGAAGGTAAGTAT
>NW_017306385.1:829887-848596 GCF_000935625.1 Nanorana parkeri | reverse complement strand
GGGGGGGGGGGGGGAAATACTTAAAGGGCAAGTTTATTAAAAGTGAACTTGTCCTGCCCATTCTCTGACCCAGTTATACTCACCTTTGCATTACTCCTCTAATACTCCTTGTTCCATCATAGTCACTTCAAAATGCATAGAGTTGGCTCTGTGTTGCAGCTCACACAGAGGTGATGATATCACCCCCTCCGTGATATAGCAATGTTCAGGCCTGGTAATTGGCTGACATGTTCTACCATACCCAGAAGCATCGGGTTTGTTGTGTCTTTAATGGAAGTATGGAGCGGCAAGGTAGCACTGAGAAAGTATCAGTGAGGTGGGGTGGTGGACTTCCTCATGTCGACCTGAATGAGCAAAGTGGAAGCGTCTCTTTAAGCTGATCCATTTGGCTATAAATGAACTTTCATTACAAAATATTCACAATGTTCTAGAGTATACCTTTAAATAATGACATCCTGTTAATGTACGTATTTCCAAGCTGTTAGACTGCTGCATGCAATACCTATAACATTCAGAGAATCCTGAGAGCTATGATAACATCCGTGGGAATTCCATGTACCTTAAGGCAGTTCAACTTAAAACCTCGGACCGTGTAATTCGCATGTACTAGCCGATAATTAATGTGTAATTTGCATTTTAGTTCCAGCTGCAAATGTTTGACATCGTGTGTACATCAACCTGGGCCAATCGTGACAAGTGCTGTGAGCTACCTGCAATGGTAAGCTTGTAATACCTCTTCCTTTCCTCTGAATATGTGCTGATTGTACCGTCCATCCCTGCTTATTCTTTATAGGTGGTACTTGTACAAGAGTTGATTAGTGCCTCCCACTTAAGTTTGTTTAATATCACTGCAGTGAGAGACCAGGCACACACAGACACCCCCGAGGTTGTGATACAAGCTGTTCTACTTTATTGTTGCACAGCCAGGTTTTTATCTTATACAATTGTTTATATATATGTACTGTACATTAAAGGCAAACTAGGAAATGAAGTTGCAGTTCAGCACCTCCACCATCCTGTTGGATCAATATCTTGATCTGTAGTTGTTGGCCTCATATGGGCAGACCATACACAGGAAGACTTCCAGCAGACAAGGTCTACAAGGATCTTGATTAGCCACCACCCAGTGCATGTATGGACATCGCCAACACACTCCTAGGGATTCACTGACATTCAGCATTTTCCAGAATTAGAACTTAATAACACACTGTATTTGCTTGTGAAGCCCTCTTTGGGCGGCACGTTTTTGTTATAACTGCCAGGTATGTGCATATAGTTTTTCCTGACATTTAGGGTTACTTCAAATGGGCTGTAAATACAGGAAGCCGTCCATCATCCATGTTTATTCCAATACCACATAGGCAAGTTTAAATTGTCTTCTCAGCAGGAAGGAAAGGGGGTTGCTGTTGAGGGGCACTTGGAAGTTTTGGAAAACACCCACAAAGCTCCACTGTGAACTAGACTTAATCAGAAAGCTTCTGGTAATTTTCCATCGTAAATATTGTGTGGACAGGTAGTAATGTTATAACAATCTCTCTATCCAATCCTAGTGCACTTATAAGCAGTCTAGATTATTGCCTCCTCTGTAGACTATAAATGATGTAGAGTCAGTTTTTCCAGCTTGGCTGTCAAACAGCTTGGGTGATTCCCAAGGCGTGCCAGAGAGGAAACTGCTGGTGCTCTCCAAATAGCTGAATTAGCATTGAGGAATCATCATCCTCATCATTAGCATTGAGGAATCATGAGATGGCATATTCCCTAGAGCTAATAAACTAGCAAGCAGTGGCTGGAGCACAAAGGTCCCCTAGCTGTGTTGCTGAACTGCAGAAGAGAAAATTCAGGTCACAAGGCTGGCCGGGCTGTCTAGCAGTGTAAATTTCAGGACTGGATCGGCTCGAGTTTGGCTGTATACATCCCTGAATTAGCTGGGTGGAATTTGTGATAGCAATCTAAAATTACACCTTGCAATGAGATAATAAGATTTGGAAAACTTGTCACTTGGATAAATGTATCTACAGACCTCGAGGTTTCTTCACTATCCACTATTTAATGGAGCCCTCGGGAAGCCTTGATTCCAGGGCCTTGGTGTGTAATGGATACTTCTAGTTCTATTAGCTGCCTTCCATCCTTATCCACTTCTCCAACATTTAGGTTGAAAATATAATATTTTCATATTGTTACCTTTTTCCAAGTAAAGGCTTTACCTATAGCCAGCTTTTATGACTGGCACTCATTTGTTTGGCATAAAAATATGAGAACGGCAGCGGAGGCATCTAGTGCGCTGTACTTCTCAGGTTTATGTATGTGTGTGCGTCAGTACCTACATCCAAGCCATGAGAAATTCCATCTGACAGAAAGGAATTTTTTCACACATACCAAAGTTGACATTTGATGCATTTTAGGGATACACCCATCCTTAAAGTGTAACTGCGCCTTTGCTGCAGTCAGACTTATATCAGAGCACCCTGTGCCCCCAGCCCGCCTCCTGGGCTTATACTCACCTGTCTCGTATCCAGCTAGATATAACTTACTAGATTGCCCAGCTGCTTGTCAAACCTTTTCCTAGCCAGTCTCAAACGCGGTCTTGGCAATCTTATTCATTGCCATGGAGAATTAGTCTGGAATACAAGTTTGTTTTCGGCCATGAATACTTTTGACAAGTGCCTGGGTGACCTACTCAGTGAAACCTAGCTGGATTGGCCACAAGTAGGAGGCAAGAAGTGCTCTGAGATAAGTGTAACTGCACCCAACGTTACACTTTAAAGGAAACCTGTTTTGAGACAAATGTGGGGGCTGCCATTGCTGACCTCCTTCTGAAAATATAAGGTGTCTGGCTGCGTCTGGAGCACTGACATGGAAACTAAAAGAACCATTAATATATTTGTTTTTGTATCTGAAATGACCACACTGTGGGCATAAATATTACAAAATAATTTTCTGAAATTAAGTAAACAACGTATAGCTTTTCCATTGCTACATTGACACACATGCAGACACGCTTAAAGTTTTGTTGTTATAAGTGGTCGATCATTGGCTGCAGTCATTGTTTGGCCATCAATTTTGAACCCGGCTCCTTTCGATAAAAGTTCAATGAAAAATCAACTTGTGACAAGCAACATGGTTCCAGCAAGGCCACCCATAGATTGGCCCATTCAGGATACGACCGAAATGTAATCAGTGTATAGCAAGTTTATGTTGCCTTCAAGATTATGACGCTTCACTCATCCAGCCGGTGAGGGAGCAATAGATGCAAGCAGACGAGATTTTTAAAAAAATCTTCCAAATATCTGCCTTTTCTGCTGAGAAAATTATGACACCTATTGTACCTCTTACTGTTACTTCAGTATCTAATCAGCATCAATCAAATATTAGCAGCTAAAGTCTTTCTTTGCTGCAACTGTTTGGCCACAATTCACACGGTAGGGAGTGCAGGAGAAGTTTCTCAAAGCTGCACATTGGGCAGGTATGCCATCTGTGATTGGATTGTACCACCAATGCTAGCCGCAGGGCTTGGTCTGAGTTGAGGAGATAAACCCTCCTGTAAATACACTATACCACCATGCCAGCCACAGAGCTTGGTCTGAATTGGGGAGATCAACCCTTCTGTAAATAGACTATACCAGCATGCTAGTCACATGGCTTGGTCTGAGTTGGGGAGATCAACCCTTCTGTAAGTAGACTATACCACCATGCTAGCCACAGAGCTTGGTCTGAGTTGGGGAGATCAACCCTTCTGTAAATAGACTATACCAGCATGCTAGTCATAGAGCTTGGTCTGAATTGGGGAGATCAACCATCCTGTAAATAAACTACACCACCATTCTAGTCACAGGGCTTGCTCTGAGTGATAGAATTCACCCCACCTGCGAATAGAATATACCATCAATGCAAATCACAAGACTTGATCTAAGAGGAAGAGTTCACCAATTTGCGATTGGACTATATCATTAACATTATGGGAGTGTTTGGGAGCAAGAAGGTGGAAATAGTCAAAGATCTTTGTCTGAATGGGGGAGCTTATCCCATATGTGATTAGACTATAGCACCAATGCTAATCACAGGACTTGGTCTGAGAGGAAAAGCTCACCCATCTGTGACTGGACTATACCAGCAAAACAGTGGGGGAGAGGTGACTTAGGGCAATTAAAAGGATCTAGTCACTAGGCTCGGTCCAAGTGGGGGCACTCCCTCATTTGTGATTGGACTTTACCACCAACAACATAAGGGGTAGGTGTTGCAGGCTTTGGGATGCACAGCACATCAAAGGACTGAACAACACTTTGGTCTTCTGTATATTAACTACAATATTATGTTATTTAGATGTGTCTGTATTTCAGTTTCTCATTAGTTGTATCCATGTCCATACTTCTTAACTACATTCCTGTTTTCTCTTACAGAGAGATGAAGCCACCTGTCCTCCTCTTCCAAATTCCTGCTCCTGCGCCGAGGAGAACAAAGGATTACCCGGGCCCCCAGGACCTCCGGTATGATGTGTCACTAATTGTGCTCAGACATGCAAATGCTTGCAGCGCCGTGACTTGTTCTAGTGCTGAAGTTACAATTCAATACATATAACACATGGGAGGTTCCATTGTCTTTCTATCACTGTGTAACTGGCTCTGTTGTTACACCTGGGCTGTAGACTCTCTGCATGTTTGGAATCTGCCTCGTTTCCTGTCTGTATATTGACTTGCCAAACTAAATAACAGATGACGGGGAACTTGGAAACTTTTCTGACATAATGCACACCTTCAATGTATAACAAATTCAAATATGCAACAGACACAGGATAAGCCAAGCAAGCCACGAACAGGTCCAACTACCACTCGGCCTGCGTTATCTTTGAAGCAAAGGCCAGTAATGTTAGTGGAAAGTTCTACAAAGCGGCCTAAAAGGAAACAAGTGAGGCTACATAGTGAAATATGTTCACAATGATCTACAGCAGAATTGGCCATCCATTGTGAAGACCAAAATAAGTGCTGATCCTCCCTTATCATATGAGTGCTAAGCAGCCACGTAGGAGCCACGCACATAAATGTATTTATGTCTTTTGGTTGAACGTGATTGGCATTCTTCTAGCAGCCTAACCTACTATGTGCCAGTGGAGCGTTTATACGACTGCGTTTTTCATCCTGCCTTTTGATATCCAGGCAGATATCTGTTGGCTTTGGAAGTCTGCACATTGGCAGATGACTAACAGAGATGAGTTAATTTTTACTGCCATTACTTCATAACTATATGCTGAGTAGGCACTAGTAGGTTTGGGCTTTGGGGCAAGAGAAGAAGCCCTGGCTACAGGACTAAATTTGGGGAAAGATCTCATAGGCTGGTCACCAGGAAACCCAAAAAAATTTTTTTACTACTTTTTATTTAATTTTTATTATTTCTTATTTAATTTCTATTTTTTTTATATTTTTTTTTACCATTGGGGGGCTTCGGAGAAATATTGGGGGTCTAGGCAGCCCCCTGATATTTCCCTTTTAAAATAGAAAAAGAAAATGAGGACACAAAGTCTCTGTTCTAAATGGGATGTTTCATTCCACAGAGGCTTCCCATTCATTCAGAAAATATTTACTATCAAGCAGTTTAGGAATGGGGAGGAGCCTCTGTAGAGAGTGCTTCTCCCCATTCATAAACTCATGAATGAACATCCTGTTCATTCATAACTGGGGACACATTGTGCTATGTGTCCCCACTTATTTACAAACACTGGAGTGATCAGCTGATCTCTCCAGTGTTTGTCCTGCACAAAGGATTGGTACATATTAGACTTGTGCGCCGTCAAAAAATTCGTTCTGTTTCGTTTCGTTTCGGAATATCCGTTATTTCGTATTTCGTAATTTGTAACTGAACTCAATTCGGATTCGTACGAAATACAAATTTTCGTTAGTGGCGGTTATATTTTCGTAACTTTACGAACATTCGTTATGATGAAGTTAAAAAGCAAAATACCTTTGTTAATATTGGAGTGGTAGTTGTTTTTTTATCCGAAATACAAATTCCGTTAACGGATTCCGTATTCCGAATTCCGTATTTTGGACTTTAAAAAAAACTACCATCAACTCCAATATAAATGTACTTTGCTTTTTACCTTCAATATAACGAATGTTCGTAATGGAACGAAAATACGTCAACGGAATTTCGTATTTCCTGCCTGTATTTGTAATGCAACTCTCAGCAGTAAAAAAGGAACCCCCTCAGCCGCCGGGGGGGGGGGGGGGAGGAGCTGCTGCAACAGCAGCATGTGCGGTGAGGAGAGAGAGAGCCACTGGCTGTCAGATCCAGGCCGAGCGGCTCTCTCTCTCTTCCCTCACCGCTCGGCATGCTGCTGTGATAGCGGCTCCCTCCTCCGCCCATCCCCCCCCACCAACTGCAGCTCCAGTTTTCCTCGGATCCCCATCTCCGCTGCATACATATCGAGGAGAGCAGCGAGGATCCAGAGAAGACAGGACATCGCAATCTAACAGTGATCGCTACGAGATCGACTGGCAGATTGCGATCGACCTAATGGGCAGCCCTGGGTTAGACGTTTTGACAGGATTTGATGGCATCCTTTGTCTCCACTGAGGAGATTCACCTTCTGATTTTATCCTGGTGACCACTTCCCTCACCGAATGTGAGGAAAAACCCAACATTTTGGCACAGGAACAGTAATGGAGGGGAAATATTGCAATGGGGACCCTTGTTTCAGTGACAGCTGTCTTGGAGAGATTTCCTCTCATTTATTTTGTTTTCGAGACAGGAAGTAAAAGAAAATCTCTCCAATCAGATAAAGAAGGCAAACAAAACTTGAGAGGGGTTTTAACCATTCCCTACCATCTCCAAAAAGATACATAAAAGTTTTGGCTTAATATATCCTTGAAGCTTTCCCAGTTTTACTTTTACAGTTTTGAAAAGTGTAGACTTCTCTAATTAGATGATTTTAATTATATTTTATCTGTTTATTATGTTGGCTCTCTTATAATGTTTCTAACTCTTTTTAGGGTGGTGCTGGTATGAGAGGACCCAAAGGAGCACAAGGGGATCAAGGGTCATCGGTATGTATTTTGTGTGGTTTTTAAATATTTATATATTGGATTTCATGGCTGTTTTTTTATTAATTTATTTGTTGCTAATAATTCCAGTAATAATTTCCAGCATTTAGGTTGGGTTCACACCTGAGCGTATTTTTTCTGCTCGGTTTTTAGCACGTTTTTCCGTTCAGTGAAACGCTGGCAGTATGATTTTTTTTATATTTTTTCCCTTATTTTCTCTATTTAAAAAAAAATTTTGTTCACTTTCAAACTTCCCGCCGGCTCCGCCCCCTTGCGACGGAACCCGGAAGTCGGCAGCCGCGGGAGGACACAGCTGGGATCGCGGACAAGGTAAGACCTGTACGCTGTATTCCCGAGTGTGGCTCGGGGTTACCGTTTTGTTAACCCTGATCCACATTCGGGAATACCAATGGAAACGCGCGGAAAAACGCCCCAAAGGAGTTCCTGTACTTCTTTGGGCGTAGGGCGTTTTTCAGCGCGTTCCTACGCGCTGCAAAACGCCCAGGTGGGAACCATGCCCATAGGCAATTATTGGTTTTCACATGTTGAGCGTTTTACAACGCGTGGGAACCAGGCCTTAGTGAACAAAGTAACTATTGTGAAATACAACACTAGGCTATATGGGTGATGTTTATCTAGTGATGGATTACCACTAGAGCAGTGGTTCTCAACCTATGTAACCTCAGGACCTACATTTGTCCTTGGTCATTAAGTCGTGACCGAGGTCGCACTGCAATGGAACATATGGTATTGCAGTACCCCGCGTTCCGATGCGGGTGATCGAACTGTGGGAGGGAGGTGCATTTGGGCTGCCATTAAAATTAATGGCAATGCAACACACCATGCCACGCTGTCCTACAGAAAACGAATATATTTGACAATGTTCAGCACTTCCCTCATCTACAAATCATAGTGGGTGTTCTGTAGTTTACAGACGTAACCTGGGCAGGGCTGATAGATTCCTTGACATTTCAGTGACATTTGTCAGTGTAGTACAGTTACAAGCTTACTGGATTTCTAGCAGGATCAGGTATTTTTTTCCTTTATCAAACAGATAGAACAAAACATTGTCAATGGCATAATCAAAAGAACAAAGAAATAGAAGTTCATTGATAAGGTTTAAATACATTTTAGGTGTTGAAACTTGTTTTCAAAAATGTCTCTCCTTAAAGTGTAGCTAAAGCAAATGTTTTTTAGTTTTGGATAAAATATGCAATCTGTGAAACCCTCTGGCATTTTTTTTGCCTTTATTCCCACTGAGGAACGAACCATCTCTATGTCTCCCGATGGCTATTGCTAATGGGACAGAAAGTGATGTAAAATCAGTAATGGAATAAATGTGAGATCTTCCAATGATGACATGTGTTCCTCTGACAAGCTCACATTTTGGCTTTAGATATACTTTTGCCTTACTTTTACCAATTATTGTTCATTGTTAGCCATAATGTTTCCTCTGTAGGCTTGTGTTATACATTGTTCCTTCATTATGATAATCATTGTTTGTCGGTTTAGCATTTACTAGTTTTCTCCTTTCTAGGTTCTTTCAGGTCATTCTTTCTTACATTGGATGATTATGGATCATTTTCCTTGAGCCTTAGCTAGAGTGTGTCTGTTGTTTACAGCAAACTGCTTTTGTATGTTCACCATTGTCAATTATTTGTCATCTTAAAGTGGACCTGAACTATGGAATCTATGCCCAAAAAAAAGGCAAGCACAGGATGAAGGACTACACTCCAGTATTGCCTGTGGTTTCTCAGTAGCTGATCTTGTCCCCTTTACTGACTTATCATGCTTTGTTTCTCTGTGTGGAGGCAGCCATCTTGGTAGAGAAGCAATCCTCATGTCAGAGCTGCCCTCTAGTGACTGGTAATTTGATGACTAGTGGTGTAATGATCAAGACACAGCGGAAGAGGAAGCACAGATGCACAGAGTGAAGCAGAAGCAGGGACATACATGCAGTGCAAGTCCTCTGACACAGTTTCCTTTCCAGCAAGGAGAACAGTGAACGGCACAGAAGTGACATCACCAAATCTTACTCCAAATCTGGTGAGATTAGCAGTCAGAGGTAGCAGTGCCTTAGATAATCTCACACTGCAGATATAGTATAGCTATGAGGCTGTGTGTATAGAAGTGTCGGGGTACAGGAAGTGCACTGCTATTTGTAAGGAGGAATTGAAGACCAAATGTAGATTTTTATGGTACTGCTTGGGGACAGTAAACATTTTTAGATGTTCCTCTGTAGTATAGCAAATCTTCACTTTTTGAGTTCAGGTCCATTTTAAGTTCTATAAAGGACTGTAATTAATATTTCTAATCTTATTTTCTCCTTTTCAATACTCAGTTGAGAATGCAGTTGATGGTAATAATGACAATTTGAATATTGATTCCACTTTATAGGGGCCAGATGGACTGCAAGGCCCAATAGGCCCAGCTGGAGCTCAGGGACCACCTGGACCACAGGGACCAAGTGGACATTCCATTCAGGGACCATCTGTAAGAATGTTTTTGTCTTCCTTTATTGATATAAGAATCTTTAGAATGATGAGCATTTTTACGGGGTAAGAGAAAAGTCTTGTGCCGCAGAGGGTGGAGCTTAATAGGTGGGTTGTGTTCATGACAGAATGGAGCAAATAGCAGTCAATGACAGTCTGTTGGCCAAATGTTGGACATGACTATCCTAAACATTTTAAATGAAGACATACCTGAAAAGATCTCAGTAAATACTCACCCTTTCTGCTGCCTGTGCTGCCAAACTCTGATGCAGTGCAGAGAAATCTTCTGCTAAATTCCGAAGAGAAAGACTTTAGGCAGTGTCGATCTATTGGGTCCTACCCCCCTCCCGCTGGTTATGCCTGCTGACATCCTGGCTTCATTTAAAGGTATACCTTTATTTAAAATCTTTACTATAGAGACAGAGTTGCTTTAAGAAGGCCATTATCAGCTTGTTTTAAGGTACTACTGTCCAAGGTTCTAGCTGGGCCCCCTGAACATTCATTGGGCCCTAGATTCCTGCCTAGGTTGCTTTGTTGATCCAACTCTGTGAAACCCTATCATATTTTTTTTTACCATCTATGTCCTAGGATAATCTTCACTTTTATACCCATTGCCCAGTATATATGCAATGGACTTCTAGCAGGGTATAGCCTTCTTAGAATAGAATATATTCACATGTCTCATTTCATCACATATCCCAAAAAATAAGAGGATTATTCCTCATGTAATGCCACCTTTATGCCCCAATAGCCAACTGCTGATGTATAGTGTAGATACAGAAAACAAATATAGAGTCATTTATTACAACCTGTATACAGCTGTTTTAGACTTTTTGGCCATCATCAGTGTAATGTATGGAAACCATGCCTTCTGTGGAGTAGGGCTTGGGATGAGAAGGTATAACCATGAAGGTTATGGTGAGACAGACTAAAGGAATCAAATAGCCCTCCAACTGAATCGGTGTATAGCATAGTAGAGTCTTCTTAGAACAAAGGTATTCAAGTG
This sequence comes from Nanorana parkeri, assembly GCF_000935625.1. Taxonomy (NCBI): domain Eukaryota; kingdom Metazoa; phylum Chordata; class Amphibia; order Anura; family Dicroglossidae; genus Nanorana; species Nanorana parkeri. The sequence goes on along the minus strand of NW_017306385.1, from coordinate 838,064 downwards.
GCTCATTTGATCCTTATTTTCAAGATAGTGGGTCCTTATTTCAAGATAGTGGGTGGAGCCATGCAAATCATTTGTTCATGCTCCAATAGCCAACTGCATCAGAAAAATCCTGAACAATCATATTGCAATGGTTACAATAGAAACATAATTTGAGGTTTTAGATGTTCTGGATCAATAGTCCCTCAGCACAGTGTCAGTGAGGTTAGAGGTTTACCATACGGCTATATTCCTGTTAGTTTAAACCTACTGTATATAACCTTGCTGCTCTCAAAATTGTCTGTATTTATTAGGGTCCTCCTGGTGTAAAAGGAGATAAAGGAGAAGCTGGAAATCAAGGAAATCAGGTAAACTGCTAGAGTTTTATACATTTATGAATAAACTCTGTTTCATAAATGCACTATTATTATTATTATTATTATTATTATTGTAGCGCTCACCCCCGAAGGAGCCACCAAAATAACCTGGGTCAGCTATAGCCTGTCTAGGGATTTTTTTAACCAGCTGCCCCATTAGCATTAATCGCCCTCTTCTAGTGCCCACAGAGCTGATATCCAGACCAGAAGTATGATCCTGAAGACCTTTATTAACATCTTCACTCTGGAAGAGAGGGTATAGGGGCCTACACATCCAGAGTAGAACAGACACAGACTCCAGAATCATCCGGTCTCTTTTAGTGTTTCAATGTAGATCCATTTGCAGTACAGTTGAATAGTGATAGGTACAGAATCCTCAATAGGAAAGACACCAGACCTGCTCCTGAGGTAATCTATATTCGAGGCACTTCCAGCAGCCATCGGCTTCCCTGTTAGAAGCAGAGGCCTCCTCCAGGCTTGAGGCCTAACAGAGCATTTTCCATATTTAGGCGTTCCCACCTCCCAGGCCTCAGGCCTAGCCTGGGGGCAGGCTGGACAGCACCCCAGCCAGGAGTAATCCATTGATGGAACCTGACTGAGCACATGGCAATTCCCTGGAGTATATATGCCCTGTCCTAACATGCAACGCTGGCCTTCAGAGCCCCAGCGATTGGCAGGTGGACTGCACACACACTCACAGTGACCCTAATTGGCTGTCCCACACTGTAGCAGAGTCACACTCCACTCAGGCCAGTACAATTAATGACAGAACACCTGGAATTAACCAGATAAATGCCAACTATAATACAGCCAGACTGACTACAGCCCTGGCAATCACTGCATTTCTAGTAGCAACCTCACAAACGGTAATGGGGGCTACATTATTATTATGTCCTGGAAGGCATGTACACTATGTAGATAAACCTTTGTGGACAACTTACCATACCCTTCTGCACTATGGTAAAAAGTATGTGGATACCCCACCAAATAATTGTCCAAGGGTGTTTCCAGTGAAGGGTACTGTTAATGGTACAACATAAAAAGTCATTTTAGACTATTGTGCTCTTCCAACCATGTGACAGTTTAGAGAAGAACCTTTTCTGTTCCAGAATGACTTTGCTTCTGTGCACAGACTCCAGCTGCATAAATACATGGATGGATTTGGAAAAGTTTAATGTGAAGCGGTTTGAGTTGCCTGCACAGAGCCTTGATCTCAACCCTACTGAACAGCTTATGGGTGAATTGAGATGCTGATTTCAAGCCAGGTCTTCTCATCCAATGTCCAAGTCTTCTCATTCAACATCAGTACTTTACCTCACAAATGCTCTTTTGAAAGAATAGGCACAAAGGCGCCACAGACACGCTCCAAAATATTGTGGAAAATATTCCATGAAAGTGGAGGTTGTTATAGAGGTAAAGAGAGGAGAGCAACTCCATAATATTGCCCATTGTTTTGGAATGGAGTGTCCAGCAAGCTCATTTAGATGTGATGGTCAGCTGTCCACAAACGTTTTTTCCATATAGTGCCCGTAACTTATTAGCTACATTGAGCAATAGTGCAGATCACACTTTCTCTGCCCCATCTACTACACAGAGTCTGCCAAGGCATTCTGCAAATGCTTACAATGCCGCATAGTGATCTAGTATATCTACTGGAGATAATGGAATGTTTGCTCGTTACATAACTGATCATGACTTAGTTAAGGTAATTTTGTTATTTTAACCAGGCACAGCTAGGGTGCTGTTAGGACTTGTTGTTTGGATTTTCCTAACATTCACTGATATCAGTGCATTGCCAAGCAAGAAAATGCATGTATAAAGTATACGGTATGTTGAAAGATTAACCTAATATTTTTTTTTCTGTAGGGACTTCCTGGCCAACCAGGGTCTCCTGGAATAGAAGGACCTACGGGACAAAGGGTGAGCTATTGCATGAATAACTATCACACTCTTTTAATTATGCATTAAGCATTGAGACATGTTGTCCCCCCAAAGTCTGCTGCCTACATTTATCCTAGATAGGGGTCTGGTATAGATTTTAAGCAAAAAATATACAACATGGGGTTCCCCCTTCACATCAGGAGCTCCCCTTTCACATGAGAGTCCCCGGTTCACATGAGGATCTCCCTGGGTTCACATCGGTGTCCTCAGTCACCCCCTTCACATCAGAGTCCTACCTCACAATCTGCAGTACGCAGCATGACAAAGGGTGGGAGGTGGAACCGGTCTGGACAAAGGCAGACTTCCCTCTTCTTCTAAATTTGATGGAGCTCCTGGATGTTGCCCGCTCTGTATGAGCATCATGCGTTTCCATGGTGCTGGTGACTGGCCCATCTGCTCCATGGAAATGCATAACACTGTGCAATTAAAGGCACCCTAATTAAGCCAGTTGGCACCCCAGGGCACCATGGCATCCGTGCTGCATTAGGCAATACCTATACGCCTCTATATGAAGTTCAGCATGAAATGTATTCCTGGCCATCACCTGTGTGCTGAAAATGTTTCATCTTGTAGATAAGTCAATGATTTATTCCGTGTTACCGGCAGCGCTATGTATAATACATGTGATATCAGAGGGGGAATGTTTGTTTCTCTGAAGGAACTGAAAAACCTTACAAATTGCTCAGCACTTTTGTTTAGGGAGTTTTCTAAACACTTCTACTTCAGCATTTCAGATTACTAAACCTGAGCCAAGCTGACATCGAGCCAGAGCCAGAACGTGTCATGATAATGGAAATGTTACTTTTTACTTTATGAATGCTATAATAGGAAACTGACCTAAAGCTGAACTATTTTTTAAATGCAAGCATCGTAAATACCTGCATTTGGCTTGATATCAATGTCCCTGCATTTGGCTTGATATCAATGTCCCTGCATTTGGCTTGATATCAATGTCCCTGCATTTGGCTTGATATCAATTTTCCTTCATTTGGCTTGATATCAATGCTCCTGCATTTGACTTGATATCAATGTTCCTGCATTTGGCTTGATATCAAGGTACCTGCATTTGACTTGATAGCAATGTTCCTGCATTTGGCTTGATATCAATGTTCCTGCATTTGGCTTGAAATCAATGTCCCTGCATTTGACTTGAAATGAATGTCCCTGCATTTGACTTGATATCAATGCTCCTGCATTTGACTCAATATCAATGTACCTGCATTTGGCTTGATATCAATGTACCTGCATTTGGCTATATATCAATGTACCTGCCTTTGGCTTGATATCAATGTCCCTGCATTTGACCTGATATCAATGTTCCTGCATTTGGCTTGATATCAATATCCTGCATTTGACTTGATATCAATGATCCTGCATTTGGCTTGATATCAGAGTTCCTGCATTTGGCTTGATATCAATGTTCCTGCATTTGACTTGATATCAATGTACCTGCATTTGACTTGATATCAATGTACCTGCATTTGGCTTGATATCAATGCTCCTGCATTTGACTTGATAGCAATGTCCCTGCATTTGGCTTGATATCAATGTCCCTGCATTTGGCTATATATCAATATCCTGCATTTGACCTGATATCAATGTCCCTGCGTTTGGCTTGATATCAATGATCCTGCATTTGGCTTGATATCAATGTACCTGCATTTGACTTGATATCAATGTGCCTGCATTTGGCTTGATATCAATGTTCCTGCATTTGGCTATATATCAATGATCCTGCATTTGAGTTGATATCAATGTTCCTGCATTTGGCTTGATATCAATGTACCTGCATTTGGCTTGATATCAATGTTCCTGCATTTGACTTGATATCAATGTACCTGCATTTGACTCAATATCAATGTCCCTGCATTTGGCTTGATATCAATGTTCCTGCATTTGGCTATATATCAATGATCCTGCATTTGACTTGATATCAATGTACCTGCATTTGGCTTGATATCAATGTTCCTGCATTTGGCTTGATATCAATGTACCTGCATTTGACTCAATATCAATGTCCCTGCATTTGGCTTGATATCAATGTTCCTGCATTTGGCTATATATCAATGATCCTGCATTTGAGTTGATATCAATGTACCTGCATTTGGCTTGATATCAATGTACCTGCATTTGGCTATATATCAATGTACCTGCATTTGACTTGATATCAATGTTACTGCATATGACTTGATATCAATGTACCTGCATTTGACTTGATATCAATGTTCCTGCATTTGACCTGATATCAATGTTCCTGCATTTGACCTGATATCAATGTTCCTGCATTTGGCTTGATATCAATGTCCCTGCATTTGGCTTGATATCAATGTCCCTGCATTTGACTTTATATCAATGTTACTGCATTTGACCTGATATCAATGTACCTGCATTTGGCTTGATATCAATGTCCCTGCATTTGACCTGATATCAATGTTCCTGCATTTGGCTTGATATCAATATCCTGCATTTGACCTGATATCAATGTCCCTGCATTTGGCTTGATATCAATGATCCTGCATTTGGCTTGATATCAGTGTTCCTGCATTTGACTTGATATCAATGTACCTGCATTTGACTTGATATCAATGTTCCTGCATTTGGCTTGATATCAATGTCCCTGCATTTGACCTGATATCAATGTTCCTGCATTTGGCTTGATATCAATGTCCCTGCATTTGACCTGATATCAATGTTCCTGCATTTGGCTTGATATCAATATCCTGCATTTGACCTGATATCAATGTCCCTGCATTTGGCTTGATATCAATGATCCTGCATTTGGCTTGATATCAGTGTTCCTGCATTTGACTTGATATCAATACATTGCTATTAATATCAAGTCAACTTCAGGTAGTTATACTGCCTGCATTTAAAAACTATTTTTAATAATGCCTTTTGAATCAGCTTTTATACAGCAGCCTTCAGAGAGGTGGAGGAGCCAGTCAGTTGTCTTGTAGTATTCATGTTCTAACATGAATCAAGTTGATAGGAGGAGATTGCAGAGTGACAGAGTTGAACTCATCAGACTGCTGCTTCTCCTTTCACTGTGCAGTCATTGGCTAGGGGAAGGACAAGACCTGTATGTTTTACTTAACTGCAACAGAGAAAATTCAGGTCTGTGCTGTGTGACAGAGCTGAATAAATCTAGCACTGGATGGACAGAATTACAATGCCATTGGCAGGGTAAACAGCATCTGTGTATTTAGCTGTGTGCCTGAAATTTAGATTTTGCTCTTGTTAAGGAGGAATAGTGATTGAAGTGCCCGGGTAAGGCATGTTGGGCAAATCTGAAGCTGTGCGTTTGTTGCTTGCTCTTAAGGCCATCTCCTACTGAAGCTAACTATGGGGGCAAATAAAAATCTTTCATAGGAAAGCTGGTAAAGTTAGGATGGAAGACCGTTTACCCAGATACTTGCAAAAGCCCAGATGTGACTGGTTCTTTTTAAATATTATTATTTTATCCAGTTTAGTACAACACAGGCAATCTGCATCCAGTTGGGATTCACATATGTCTATGATTAAACAGGATGGTGTGAATCATATGAATATGGCTGATATGATCATATTTAATGAATTGCATATGTCCTCAATCCACCTCAATGCAAACCTGCTTCCTTGTAAACAAAATCAGCAGCCGCATCCCGGTGATTCCTTGTTTACTGGAAGACAGTCATAATGTCCATGTTCTGAAAAAGAACTCTTTAGAACATCAAATGCAAAAACTAAAAAAATCATTATTAAGGTCACCCTGTAATCCAGGATTTCACCAGTATGAGGAAATACAGGTGAGCTCTATAATAGCATTTGACCAGAATGGAGGTGAACATGGTGCAGTAGCTTTCTACAATGCCATGTTGGAGACCAGGGCAGATACCGTCTATCATCATCATTATTTTTGGATGGTTTTAGTTTTTTCTCGTTCCTATGTATCTACTCCCTATGGTGACTTCTGCATCCATTGTGATGTACCAACAGGTTACTCTTACTAATACAAGTCCAGACCTTAGTGTTGGCAATATGAAAAGGCTAATAATTTGAAGCTATGTGGTCCAGGACCTTTCATCTCTTCCACTGTCACCTTTATTTGATAACAACAAGCTATCTAGATACTTACCTACGGTTATGTCCCCTTTGATTTCATGAAGGTGAACACTGATGGATAAACATCTGGGTAGGTGGATCGATCCCTGAACCTCAGTAGATCTTAAGGCTGTTGTCTTTCTTCACATCATATCTACTGTTGGTCCCTCCCTCTGGGCAATTGGATCTATGTGCACTAAGCGAAACATACAGTATATACCATGGGTAGGCAACTTCAGCTGTGGTGAAACTCCAAATATTATCATGCATCTGCCTCTGGGAGTCATGTCTGTGGGTGTCAGAGCCTTGCAATGCCTAATGAGATTTTTAGTTGCACTTCAGCTGGAGGGACAGAGTTTGCCAACCCCAGTATATACCTTTAGCCCACCTACTATCCACATTCTCCTGAAGAAGGGGGAGTTGTTTGTCCCACTGCTGACAAATACAACTGTACATATCTTCTTTTCTATAGATATGTGATTCTTGTACTCAGTGCTGTCCCTAGACTGGGGGGAGGGGGGCATGTGCTGGTGGTGCTTGTTACTGGGGATGGGTGGTGGTAGTGGGTGATGGATGGGTGAAGGAGGTTGCTGGTGGTGCACGCTACCTCTGACTCCGGCTCTGTCCGGCACCCTGCCCAGCTTACTGACATCACTGGTTGCCAGGAGCTGGGCGGGACGCCAGTCAGAGCACACCGGCCGTTCCCCCCACGTGAACCCAAGAGAGGCTGCCTTAGGCAACCACCTCAGGCTGCCTTATTATAGGTACAACCCTGCTTGTACTTGTCAATGGTGAGGCTGTTGTGGAGGCATCACAAAGAAATGTTGTACCAGCCTTGGCATGAAACTTTTATATTCTAATTTTAACAGGATTAATCAATGAACTATTGAGTTTATCCATAAATTGTGATGTGTCTGTGATAAGATAAAGGTGCCCTCATAAATTCCCGAAAATCTCTTTTCTCTGTATTTGATTAAATTGGCAGGATTGTTGGTACCACCTCCAACCGGGGAAGAATGTTCATGAATACCATGCATAATTTTTCAAGTTTTAGGAGTAGTGTGTCTGTCTGTGGAAAGTCTATCACAGCACCATTCCCAACCCAATTTCCTGAATATTGGGAATGGTAGCATTGATATGTAGCTGTTGTCTCTAGCTGTCTCATGTTCCCAGTCTCTGGCAGATTGTCTCCAGTCTCTAGAATGTCCCCAGTTTTCGACCATCTCCTGCAGCATTACATATAAAAATATTATATGTACCCCTTTAATTATTATGTTAGTCACGGCTGGTTCAAAGAATGTGTTCAGTAAAGACAGTAGGTGTAAATGGGCTCTTAGCAGTTGTTTACTTGCATTGGGATTTAAAGAAATCCTCATTATGTATTAAACAATTACCACTTAGCTTACATGTTGGTGAAATTATTGGTTTTGTTGATCCTTCAACCTGCTTTTCTTCTGCAGGGGTTTCCAGGAAAGGATGGCACATCCGGACCCCCTGGACCGCCTGGATCAATGGTAACATTTCCTCTATTTTATTACTCAGGAATTTGCAAAGTGAATTATGTTGTGTTAGCAATGCGATATTCTGCATCACGCCATGTTTGGCCTTCAGCTAAAGCTAAAATATGTTTTATATTTTATATGTTTTATATTGGCATGCTGTATTCTACTACAGACAGTTAAATATAATCCCGTGGAAGTTGCCTACCACTTCATTCTCTTATTTTGAGTTCTCAGTGTACAGTGGCGTAACAACCGGGGGGGCAGGGGGGGGGACTTGCCCCGGGCGCAGGACTGAGGGGGG
>NW_017306385.1:807338-829706 GCF_000935625.1 Nanorana parkeri | reverse complement strand
CGCGCGCAGTGTGCAGCTTCTGAGAAGATACGCTATTAGCATAGCGGGAGTGATGCAAAATGCGCAGCCGCCTTCCCCGCTATGCTAATATCGTATCTTCTCAGAAGCTGCACACTGCGCGCGCCAGTTTAAGTAGTAACCAGCACACGCTGTATGCAACTTCTAACAGCATGGGACACGGGAGGCCCCGCTTGTTGGTGGATCCATGAACCAGGTGAGTATTAGAAAAAAAAAAAGTTTTATTTTATGTTCTATTCTTAGTTCTATAATGGCATTGTAGTACTTTCAGGTGGAATACAGCTTCATAAGATATCAGCTAGGGAACTACAAGTCCCAGCATGCCCTCATTGCCCCTGCACAACAACCAGATATTGCCGTTCCCTGGGTGATATGTGTGTGTGTGGGGGGTGTACAGGGACAATGATGGCATGCTTGGACTTGTAGTTCCTTAGCTGATATATATGTGTGGGGGTGGGGGGTACAGTTCTAGTGGATGTTTATATAATATGGGGGGGGGGCGGAAAAAAATGTTCTGCCCCGGGCGCCAATAACTCTGGTTACGCCACTGTCAGTGTAACATTCTTTATCTTCAGTTTATGGAGTATTTCCTTAATATTTATATACAACCAAGTAATTTGTTTGGAAGCAAGGAAGTTGGAATCCCACTGTTGTATATAACTTGCATCGTCTCCTATCACAGGGTACGCCAGGTAATCCAGGATCCCCAGGCTCTCCAGGAGGCCCAGGACGTCAGGGTGAGAATGGACCACCGGTAAGTAGAGTGATCGGTGAACTAATTCATCTGGTGATACATGTAGTATTGGGTAAGACACAGAACCTTCTGCAGCTCAACTGAATGGTTATGGAGGATTGCATGTGCTCTTAAAAGTAAAAACAATTTTGTAATCTGTTGCAAAGTTTCTTACCTGGAGATCTGTTGCAGGTTGTCAATGCCAAACCACTGCCTCACAATTAGCAGCAGCGTTGTCAGCTGGCTTCTTAAGTTCACTGTTGGGCTGCCTGTTTGGTGGACCTGTTAGGCAGCCTAATGGCAAACTGATGGAGGGCACAGGCAGTGGCTTAGCATAATTATTATTATTATTATTATTATTATACAGGATTTATATAGCACCAACAGTTTGCGCAGTGATTTACAATATAAGGAAGACATTACAATCACAATACAATTCAAGACAAGATAATTTAGCATTATACATACACCAACCCAAAGCACCAATTAGAAATCAGCTTCGAAGAAGCATCTGGTGCACATATGTTTACAAGAACCTGCAACATCCAGATGAGAGTCACTGCCTTTGATCACTATTTAATATCTGTATTAATAGCTACTATAAACATATTGTGCTATGAAACGATTTTGGTTGGAGGGCTTTTTTTATACCTTTTGTCCTTTCTCACCTTACCTTGTATGGTTATACTGCCCCATTGGGTACCAAGCCCCACTGCATAGGAGCTAGACATGTGCCATTAGTTTTGTTCCAAACTGAAACTCATACGAAGTTCTGTATATTCGGACATTTGGATGCATTCCACTTTCCTAATGACAGAAATAATGAATCCGAACGTATCCGAATGTTGGATAACACAGTTCGGATACATCCGAATTTCATTCGGAGCTAAACAAGCAGGAGAGTTATGTGTCAGTTGCCACTCTCTGGCTTCTATGCTCTTTGTTGACATTCTGGACTTGTATCCCAAATGAAAACAAAGTAACACAATATTATTATAAAATGTAAACAAAGAAAGAAGCTGAGAGTATTCTGTAACAGCTTCTGCTTCATTGATGACATTCCAATACCGAATGTTAAACAAAGAATCTGACAGCTGTCAGAGAATACACTAAAGTTTAGGAATGTTAGTGGGGACCCCCGATGTAAAAAAAAAAAAAGCGTGCGGTACCCTCTGCAATTCAAACTAGACCCTTTATGTCCGGTAGGTATTTTTAGGGGGAACCCAACGCCAAAAAAAGTGGGATCCCCCTAAAATCGCATACCAGATCCAGGCAGCAGCCTGGCAGGTCAGGAGAGGGGGGGACAAGCGATCCCCCCCCCCCTTCCCACCATGCCAGGCCACACTTTTCCAGGGGAGAAAATGCATATTTTCCTGACCATTAGACAACTGAAATGGCCCAGTTATAGAAAGCGATACTTAAAGTGTATTTCCGCTTTTGCAGTTGGGATAACACCTATTTTATATTTGTTATGTTACTCATTCACATTGCATAACTTAAAATGAAATTTCTGCTTACATAAAACATACTCAATTCTGAGCATGGACCTTGCACCTTCAACAACAAGTCAGCAATGGCAGCTCTGCAATGGCCACTAACATATGTCTATGGTTTAAGTTCCAATACTGGATTTATAGATAATTACCTTTTTACCTTTGTTGGAATTTAGTTTTATTTTCTTTTTAATAGAAGGCACAGGTCTGGTATGGGCACATAATACCCTTTAAATTATTTAAATCTAGCCCCCTAGAGTGAAAAAAGGTAAATAAATATAAGTGTGTTTTATCAGCTTTCACAGGAATTATCCAAAGCCTGTAAAAATATGAAATACCTGTAGCAATGCGAGGGCAGGAAGTGGCCCCAGACTGGTAAGATGGGACGTTGTACAGGGAAGCCTATATTGGAGAGATCTGTACACTCTCATGCTGCTCAGCTGTCAAAGTTAAACTCACAATATCCAATTGTCTCAGCAACACCTAGGGCAGCGCTTATAATTGTTTGCACCTACGATAACTGCACGACAATATTTTCTTCCAGGCAAAGTAACAGAGAATTATATGGAAGCCTGTTGGTTGGTTATTATTATTTTAAGTGGATTTGTTTTAGTAATTACAGCCAAGGATTATTTATTTGACGACGGCTTTGACAGGCTATAAAAGTCATGTGCAGAGATCATTAAGAGTTTATAAATTCTGTTATTATCCCAATTAAAACAGGAAGCAGAGTGTCCTGTCATTCAAACCTAGAACATCCGTCAAATAGGCTGTCTGACTCTACAGTTATATAATCCCTTCAGAAATCTCTAAGCAATTAAAAGATAAGGTGTGCATGCCCCGCAGGAGGCAGTTTTTTTCCTGTTGATCACTGACTGTAATGTCAAACTGTTTACATTTTTCCTGCAGGTTGGCGGGCAGGCAGCTAAAAGAGGAACTTTACCCATATCTTTAAAATGGCAACAAATACACCTTTAGAAATGTATAGTAAAGGCAGCAGATTGGCATAGTGGTTAGCACGTCTTCCTGGTTCAAATCCCAGTAACAACACTATCTGCAAGGAGCTTGCATGTCCTCCTTGTTCTTGCGTGGGTTTCCTCCTACACTCCAAAGACATAGAAGCTAAGTTGGCCCTGTATGTAGCTTGTGATATAGGGACCTTAGATTGTAAGCTCCTTGAGGAGAGAGACTGATGTGAATGTGTCCTATGTAAAGGGCTGGATAAGTTGTTGGTGCTATATAAATTCCAATGAATAAATAATGGAAATCTACAAACAGATACTTCTAGATAATTGCCGGCTTTTTATTCTTTGCATACCTTATATTTATTTTCCTCCCCATTCTTCTCACAGTGGCCACTATTACTAAGGGCAGATTAATATATCTCCCTTTATTTCCTAGAACTTTGGTACATGTAACTAGGACATGTGACCATGTACATCATCGCTGGGGAGGAAATGTATTTCCCTGAGATCTCGAGATTACAGATGAGATTTCCTCTGCTGATGTAACCTTCCGAGGATGCAATGCTTGGCTATGATTACATCACTAATGCCCAAGAGTACCAGGAAGTGGAAAAATGGCAATTGCATGTCAAATAAAAATATGTTTGTTTATTGAATGTAATATGATTTCATATCAGCTGCTTGCTGATGGTTTTTTTAAAGGAGAACTATGGGGTCAGTGTTTTTCCCCATAGTTCTCCTTAGGGTAACGGGAGGACACAAACTAGCGTCCTCCCATTACCCTAAGCTCAGTATACCGCGAGCTACAGCTCGCGGTATACTGAGAAGCCGGAGCAGATCCCGACTTAGACGACGGGATCCGCCCAGCTGTGTGAGTGACAGCTGGCTCTGCCTATCTAGAGGCAGAGCCAGCTGTACCCGCCCCTTCCCCCGTCCGTTCCGCCAGTCAGCGCTGGCAGATCGGAGCGGGGAGAGGGGAATCCAGCCCCTCCCCCTGTCACGGCAGAGAGCCGTGACAGGATCGAGAGGTGAGCGAACCTGGTATGTGTTCACTCACCTCCCGATCTACTGAGCCGACCTGTGACAGTCTCATTGTCACAGGTCGGCTAGAACTATGAGGTGAGTGGAAAGCACTCACCTCATAGTTCTCCTTTAATGAAAGGGGGTAAAAGTAGGCTTTAAGCAATTAAGAATCTTCATTGGCAAACATTTAGCAGTCAGAGCACCTACTTCTCTAACACATCAGTGATAAATCAGTACTGCCAATCCGTGAGCGACTTTATGCTTAGGCAAAACTTAAAAATAAATAAAATAAATAAAATATGCCAAATATATCTATATAACCTGCACATTTCGCTGTTTTATCCCTATAAAGACCCTTCAAAGTACAGAAAAATATCTGTTGGTCTTCTAGAAATGCCCTTATCAAGTCCTATTGTGGGCTTACAACACACAGCTTTTTCATGGACTGAATGGTGTCATCCTTGTCCTGTGTCTTTTGCTAAACAACTCCACCACTGCCCCTCCCAGATCTCTACAACATAAAATCTAAATATTCTGTAGTCCTTGATAGGAACTAGGTAGACTCTTTGAGATAACAGAGTGCAGAGGACACTGGATAGCTCTGAATTTCACTTTCACTGGTATTTTAACAGACCATAAGGAAGCAAATAAGTGAAGTTCATTCTTAGGGTTTACCTACACTTTAAGAAGAGCTTTGGATATAGTATATGAGGCTAGGAAAGGTGTGACATTTAATGTACACTGTAACTGTCATAATAACAAAAATGTAAGTGCCATTACTTCTATACATCATTTTACAAGAAAACCTCTTAGATTAATCCTTTTTAAAACGTAATTGTTTACCCTGCATAGCACAAACACAAGCTCTTTATGATGTTATCACTATGATACGCATACGAGTAGATGACCTCAGATATTCCTGTGTACTTCACATTAAATACATATTTGCCATAACAGACTTGAGAAAAGCCAGCTGCTCGCTTGTGTTATTTGTGGCAAATGGAAAATGTAGTAAAACTCCATTGGTCCTTCCAATAACATCTTGTCAGGGTAATTTATTCTAATGCAAACATTCCAAAAAATGATAACCGTGACATGAAGCAACTGCTGGGGGAGCCATGATGTTTGGATATAAAAATTAGATGGAGAGATTGAGAAGACACGTACCCCGGGAAAATGATTAATCATTGCTGGCAATGCTGGTAGTTCAGGAGAAGCCTTCGAGGATTCCAACATTATCAGGTCAAGACTAGTTTTACTTCACATTGAATGACATAAACAGCAATTCCATATTTTTTATGTCTTGTATTTTTGTCTGCTATTAATTTTATTATTGACTTTTACTTATTAATAATTTGTATTCTTATTATTGTTACTTTTGTGGCACTAGAATATAATGAAACACTGCACTAAGTGAAGACCTTCCATAAAATACCAGTTGTAACACCCATGGACAAAAAAATTGTCAGTCATGAAGTCTAAAAAAAGTAATGTGGTGTGGATCAAGGTTAGACCTTTTTCTGAAGATGGGTTTGAAGGTACAGTATGTATAAAAGGGCAAAGTGACAGGTTCTCCTAATAACACCCCTCCCGGTTTCTACCTTCATCATGCTACCCCGTTAGTTTGTTCATCAGCCGGATATCTTGGAAATACTCAATACTTCTGGGTATGGTGGAACATGTGACCATCTCTCCTTTCTCCAAGGATGCAGTGCTTAGGCATGAGCATCCACTTGCTCGGTCCCGAACACTGTCACATGGGAGTAAAAGCCATTTAACCTGTGTAAGCTCTGACACTGATGTGCGTGTTTGCTTGGAATCACATGTAAAATGTTTCTTAAAAGCTCAGAGCATTAATTTATTGTTGCTGTATAATGTCTATGGTGATGATGATGATTATAATAATGTATCTTTTATCCTCTCAGGGTCCTCCTGGTATAAAAGGAGAAAGAGGAGAAAGAGTAAGTATGTTACTAATATGATAACCAAGAAAAACCTCACAGTTAATGAGTTGTGTTGTCACTGTATGACTGTACTGGAGGCAAACTTGGTGCTTAGCACTCATTCTTGATAGCCCTGATGGTCAGTTCACAAAAGCTGCCCCAGGCTGAAAGTTGAAGACGTACATTCACTCAGGAAAAGTTTCACTTCATGCTGCCTCACTCTGATAGGAACGTGGGCTGCAGCATCCATGTAGAGACTTTTTGCCTGTTCTGTAAGTGGATCTGGAATGGCTCCAATGGACTGACATAGACACTTTAAACAGAAGAACAAAGTGTACGGTAGCTAACCCGTAAAATTGACTTATTGTTAAAATGTACTATTTGCATGAAACAATAGGGGGTCTATTTATCCTAATTTGCAGAGCCATTTGCCCTATAAAGTTTTCTGAACATTCGTTCTTTGTGAATGGATGCGAAAACTAACGTTATTTTCCTTTCAGAAGAAATGGATGTAATGTAATAGTGCATTTTGGCCAGTAGATGAAGCTGAGGAGCATAGGAAATAGTTATTTCCTATGACCTTCGGCTCCATCTAGTGGCCAAACTGTAATGTAATAGTGCATTTTGGCCACTAGATGGAGCTAATGACCATTGGAAATATATACTTATTGTGTCCTATGCTCCCCAACTCTCTCTAATAGTAAAAATACAGTATTATATTGCATACATTCAACTGTAAAAAATATATATTTTTAAGAATGTTTCTCATTGCATCTATTTGCACAGAGCAAATGTTCAGAGCGATTTGTTGGACAAATAGCTCTGTAAATTGGTCATAAATTGACCCCTAGGTGTCATATCAGAGTTACCAAATCACAATATTTTAAGCAAAAAATTACCTCTTTTGCAGTGAATTGAAAATTGCTGTTCCCAGTCTAGACAGCATAGGCCACATGGTTTCTGACTACCAATCATTACCCCCAAGAGTTTGTTGTTAGTCATACTGAGATAAGTAATCAAAAACGGTTGCCCCTATGTTCATTGAACACTACAAACTATACATAGGGGTCTATTCACGAAGCAGCCGTAGCTTCGGCTGATCCTTTGGCTAGCTTCGGCCCCAGGTTCAGTAGAATCGAAGGGCTGCTGTACGGGATATTCACAATCGCCCGTACAGCTCCCGAACTTAGCCGAGCGGCTCAGTCGAGGCGAAGGCATATGCCTCAGCTCGGGTGAGCAGCGCTGAAAGCCAAAGCTGGCTGAGCGACTGGCGGACAGCCTGCTTCTCACAGCTGGGCGGAGCCAGTCATGATCTTACGGCTGCCTCCGGTCACTTGCAGAGAGATCAGCGTCCCTGGTTACCAGCTAACCATGGACACTGATCTCCAGACAGCAAACTCTCCCTGGCGCTCCGGGAGTCTCCCACTCCCGGCCGCCAAGGAGAGAAACACTGCTTTTTCTTTTTTTTTTTCTTTATTCTGACACGGAGCCGTGTCAGAATAAAAAAATAAATACAATTTTGCCCATAGGAATGCATTGCTAGGTTCCCATTGGCTATTTCAATTTGCAATAGCCAATAGTAAACTAGCATTGAACCCGCCCTCTGCTGCAGTTCTCCATCAGGCCCATCAGCAGAGGGCAAGTGCAATTTGCAAATTGAAATAGCCAATAGGAATCTAGCAATGCATTCCTATGGGCAAAAATCTTTTTTTTTTTCTATTCTGACACGGCTCCATGTCAGAATAAGAAAAAAAAAGAAAAATCAGTGTTTCTCTCCTTGGCGGTCGGGAGCGGGAGACTCCCAGAGCGCCCGGGAGAATTTTTTTTTTCGTTTTTTTTTTAAGGCAGCAGAACCGGCGGACAATAGAAAACTGTTGGTCGGAGCTAGCTGTCATTGCATCTTCGGGTCGGCCGAACATGCTGAGCATGTTCGGCCGACCCGAAGCCACGTGAAGCCACCCGATGTACGGCTGATTTCAGCCGCTATACGGCTGAAATCAGCCTACCAGCCTGAAGTGAATGGCCGAACAGCGTTCGGCTCACTTCGCTTTAGGTCGGTCATTCACTCGGCTGCCTACTGTAGTTTAGTGAATAGACCCCCAAGTTTTTTTTTAAACAATAACACATATTTAAAAGATTGTTTCAGTTAGCCAATCATGTTCTGTTACACAAGTTTTATTATTGAAGCAGTTTAGAAACATATCAAAATACAAAGTCTATACATATCTCGACAGCAACATGAAACATCATGAGTATGGTAAATTTTAAACCAGCAAAAGACCAATGGAAAATGTCAGATTGAAAAAACAAAACAAAAGTCAGCATTGGTGTGGATCCAAAGGCCATTAAGTTGAAGAGAAGCATGAGGAAGAGATAGCAGACGAATAGTGAGAAAGGAGGGGAACAAAGAGGAAGAAGAGAAGAGAAGGGAAGAGAAGGGAGGCATCCCAGAGAAAGGCAACCAAAATTAGTTAGAGGGACAATGAGACATCAAAGTCGGGAGGCTGTGAATAGGAAATCCAAGGTTCCCAAATCGATACAAATTTTGTTTGTGTATCTAACAACATTGCAGTCAACTTTTCATTAATCATGATATCTGTCAGGCCATTTTTAACAGCGACATAGCTCAAAGTAGGCATTTTCCAAGCTCTAGCTATTGTTAATTTGGTGGCCATGAATATACACTGAGTGGCCAGATTATTATGACCACCCCATTAGTATTTCGTTGGGCCACGAGATCACTCCACGAGATGACTTCGTTGGGCCTCCACGAGATGTTGAAAAGTGATGTGAGGAATCTGACACTGCACTGTTGCCCTTCTGTTGTCTTGTACCAGTCTTGTCACTCTCCGTTCTGCCCTAACATTGACTAGTCGCTGACGGCCACAATTCGCACGTTCAGACCCAGATTTTCGGCTGACAGCCCGGTCTCTAAACACTTTAACAATGAGCCCCTCTTGAACATTTAACGAATTCTGCTGTTTTGCTGATGCTCGCTCCATGGCTCCGAGCGTCAACAATCATCCCACGTTCAAAGGCTGTTAAATCGCGTTGTTTACCCGTATCTTCAGAAAAAAATCACTTCTACTGTCGTGGTAAACAACCTGCTTCCCTATTTATAATGGTCTGGCCCTCTAGCAACTTCAGCGCGAAATTATAGCTAATTATAGCTAATTTGCCTACAAACGTCAGGTGGTCATAATAAACTGGCCACTCAGTGTATATTGGACAAGCGTCCACTCCGTAAATAACAAAGAGGACACAGCCAATCGTGTTCATATGTTGGTCTAAAAAACAATTTAAAAAAGTCTATAGATCCCCCTTAATGTAATTAACTGCAATCAAAGTGCTTTTGATTTTGTTTCCTTTCATTGTAGGGGGACACCCAGTCACAGAACATGGTCCGTTCAATTGCTCGCCAAGTGTGTGAGCAAATCATACAGAGTGAGTATTTCAAACCTGAACTTTAATAATAAAAAATAATGGACTTCTTGGTGCAGTAAACAGAAGAAAGAACACGCTTTCAGGTCCTCCTCATCTATAGAAAAGTCTCTCAAGCCATATCAAGGTTTATTTAAAACATAATATTTTGCTTTTAGAGAGGATGGAGGTGAGTTAGAGCTTTTGTCAGGTTTATATTGCTGATTGTTTCAGATTTGGGATATATTTTCCCTCACTTCCTGTCAGAAAGGGACAAGGAATTTTTCTTTTTTTCGAACAGGGAAGGGTTAGAACGTCTGACAATATTTTTATTGCTGTCCAGGGGCAGGAAGAAATCTTCCCAATGGGGTCACATACAGCAATAAAAAACTGGCAGATATTTTAACTCCTCACCACTCTATCCAAAACTGAGAACACAAACATTGGGAGCCAGTGGTCTTGTGCAAGGTGGTCGGCAGTATTCGATCTTCCAAGGACATGCCACCTTGGGTGAACTATGATGGAATCATCACACACATATTCACAACTGATTACACTTCTGGATACCACATCATAGCTTGGTGTATACAATTAGTCAGTGCCTCACTGTTATCTACATTGCTCAATGTTTTTTTTTTTTACTGGGACATCAGAAATCAAGCCCCAATCCTTGCAGATATAAACTGGCCTTTACCCACTGGTCTCAGCATAACCCTGGAGGTCTCTTACCTCCTGTTCCCCTTAGGGTCTTCATCTATGGCCCCTTTCCCAGGTACCAGAGATAATAGGGATACTACTCTCTCTCAATGCACCATGAGGGTGGCACGTTCATGGTGGAGAGAATAAAACAAGTATCATGTGGGGAATATTACCACTAAGCACTTCTGCATGGAAAATTGCAATATTACATGAAATATAAAGCACTTTTTATGGACTATTGCACTATATGAACTATTGAACACTTTATTATGTACCAAGCACTTTTTGTTGCATATATTTTTTGTGCAAATATGTTTTGTTTTCACTCAGTGGACATACTAAGGATGGTGTAGTTTCATATATGTTATATTTTATTAGAGTGAGTGCGACACATATAAGTTGTATAAAGACATCATTGTGGCGTATTTTTTTGTTTGTTTGAGTGTGGCAGCTGAATATATACAGTATATTAGCTTGAGACACTGTTGCATATTGATTGTCGTAAGAATATGTTGATACATAACTTCCATTGTTATCTGGCTACACCTGTGCCAGTTCCCTATGCTGCCAAGTGCTACCAAGCACTTCAGCTTTAAAAATGTTTTGGCTGTTTTCTTTTTTCTTTCAGCCCTTAAGGTTTTAATGTATGCAGCCCTCAGTCTTGAGCTACATACCATCCAAGCTCCATCGAATAGCAATCTCACATATTACCTGTTTATCCAAATGCCAGTTTACCACCGCATGGCCAGAGCATGGTTTGCATTCACAATATGCTGTATTCTTAATATGATCAATTAAAAAATATGGGGGCTGCTATTGCTTGCGTTCTTTTGAAAATATTGACTGGCTGCAACTGATTATCAGACAAATGTCAGGAACCCCTATGGCTAGCATTGAAGACAAAGTATAAATGTGACAGCCAGGCAACTAGATATTTCAGAGAAGTCGGCAGTGGCAGCTTACAAAGCTATAAAAATGTTCAGAAACATTAGAACATTTCTTGAGGAAACGTTTTTCATGAGAGCTGATTCCGTCTTATCTCATTTAATTGTTTTTCTAGGTCACATGGCCAGATTTAATTCACTCCTGAACCAAGTACCAAGTCAGTCTGTATCAGTGAGAAGTATCGCTGGGCCTCCAGGACAGCCAGGCACACAGGGCCCACAAGGTCCACCTGGAGAACAAGGATCTCCTGGAAGACCAGGATTCGATGGCACCCCCGGCTCACCAGGAACACCAGGAGAGAGAGGTAAGTGATATTCTGACACTTTATGTATCTAATAGGAATCATCCTATTAGATACATTGCAAATATTTCTATAAAAATAACATGTTGATGTTGCCAAGTGGCACCAAGTGTGTCCATAGGCAATAGAGGATGGACACAAAGAGTAGGCACCATATGACCTTCCTTAGCAAACACGCCAAGCTTTGTATAGAGTGCCCAATAAACTTGCAAGGTCAACTATGCCGACCACACAACTTAATGGCATGTAGAGGGAAGGAAGGAGAAGAGTAGGTGCAGATTGTTATTGGGCTTTCGAACCTGACTGACCAATGCTGTGCCTGAAAGCTGCCAGCTGGTAGACATCTACCAAAGGTCTCCAAAAATGATCTAAAGAGATGGGTCACCTTGCCCCAAAGTGACAGGGTCTGTGTAACGCTGACCCCCCCCCCAACTACCTTAAACTCACATTCACAGCAGCAACTTGCTTTTTACCTCTTGCATGGCTATTGCTGTAAAACTGCCAGTGCTTCTATAATGCACTGTTTAGGCCTTTTAGCTAAACCTGAGCACTGTCACTTGATGGTCTGAGCAACATTAATGTTCCTTAATGTTCTAAGTTTCAACAAGCAGAGGATGCTTTGACAGTGAGTATAAGCTGGTCAGGGAGTGGGTAACAGGGCCTCTTTAAAAGGGCAACTTTCATGTTGCCAACGGGCAGACAGCTCTGTTGCTTTAACGGAGCAGGGCTACTGGGTTTGGGGGAGCATATGACCTCCCACATATGACATTACTTGGGTTTAAGCAGCCAATTGCAAGTTCCAACACTGGGGGCCATGATGTCAGCCACTTGGGTAAGCTCCAACACCATCTGACACTGGAGATAACCCAGTGTAGATACCTACAGTGGGGATATGCAGGAGGTCGGATCAGTCAGTATATATTGCTGTGGGTAGCTATCAGGAGACACTGTCATTCTGCCCTGTGATGCTGTCTCTCTATATATTAAATACATAGTTGGATATGGTAACATTTTCTAGGAAACTATTGTGCATGTCCATGTGGCAATACTTAGACTTAGAAAATGGCAGACACAAGTTGTGGACATTTATCTGCAGAAAAAAGTCTACAAATGCAAAAACAGTTGGCCATTTTGTCAGAGTCTTCATCCTAATCTGATGCAGTTATCTATACTATGGGCAGGTATGACATTTCACTGCTGCCGCTGAAACACCCGCGACATGTGACAGCTTTGGAATTGCTGCCCAACTAAATTAAAAAAAAATGGGATAGGCCTGCTAGACATTCTTTTCTCCTGTTGCTTTGCAAGATAAAAAACATTTTTGATCGAATGGATAAATCAAAATTTTAATTAATTAATCAACAAATAGAACAAATACATGAATGAATAAATAGTTTGTTAAATAACAGTTTTTATTTTAACAGGTTTATCTGGTGAAAAGGGAGAGAGAGGAAACTCCGGAGTGGGAACACAGGGACCGAGGGGTCCACCGGGAGCTCCAGGTAAGAAAACAAAATGGAGCAAACACCTTCCCCAGGGATCATGAATACATTCATGTGATGCCAAATTCTCGTAAAGCCAGGGGCAAAATTTTATACAAGTTCAGTTTAACTGATCCCAGAGAGGTTAAATATCTCTTTTGTCTACTGTAGACCTCCAAGCCTTCAAAGGATAGATGCAGCTTTAAATAAATAATTTTTTTAAATGTGGTCTTTAAAGGAGAACTATGGGGTTAGGGCTTTTCCCCATAGTTCTCCTTAGGGTAACGGGAGGACACAAACTAGCGTCCTCCCGTCACCCTAAGCTCTGTATACCGCGAGCTACAACTCGCGGTATACTGAGACGCCGCAGTATACCGCGAGCAGCAGTATAGTGTAGTGAGACGACCGCAGCTGAAGCGGATCCCGACAATTATGTCTGGATCCGCCCAGCTGCGTGAGTGACAGCTGGCTCTGCCTATCTAGAGGCAGAGCCAGCTGTACCCACCCCTCCCCCGTCCAATCCACCAGTCAGCGCTAGAGGATCGGAGCAGGGAGGGGGGAATCCAGCCCCTCCCCTGTCACGGCAGAGAGCCGTGACAGGATCGAGAAGTGAGCGAACGCCGGTATGTGTTCGCTCACTTCCCGATCTACTGAGCCGACCTGTGACAGTCTCATTGTCACAGGTCGGCTAGAACTATGAGGTGAGTGAAAAGCACTCACCTCATAGCTCTCCTTTAAGAAAGGTTTCTGAAGACCACATTAAAAAATGTTTAAGCGAGGTTCTCCCTCTGTGCTTGTGTGGGTTTCCTCCAGGTAGACCGGTTTCCTCCCACACTCCAAAGACATGCTGGAAGGTTAATTGGCTCCTCTCTAAATTGGCCCTTGTATGTATGTGAGATAGGGACCTTAGATTGTAAGCTCCCTGAGGGCAGGGACTGATAAGAATGTACAATGTAAATTGTCGTCACTATATAACTTTCATATATATATCAGTGAGCAAACCTTTTTAGTTATTACTATAGTGAAGATTTCACATGTTTACATCTTTTCTGTACCATTTTGCTGTACCATTGCTGTATTATATATACAGATTTGCAAAGTTGCCCCCTCTAGTGGCAGTCTATATCAGACAATACAATCAGCATTCTTGTAAGATGACTCTTTTAATAAAGTCAGTGACATGATTAGGCACCTATTGATTGTACTGTAGTCTCTGAATCATTATGGGTGGGAATAAACCTGTAGACTTGCACTGAGATAGGGTGAACAGTATAGCTCAATCACCATGCTGTATTACGATGTATGAAACACAGTGTAGATAAAAATGTATACAGTGAAACATTTGTATGTATAGACTGGACATACAAAACTTTAAAACTTTTTTGTCTAGGATCACCCGGTGAAGGTCGTACTGGAAGCCAAGGTCCAGTTGGGGCTCCTGGTCAGCGTGGCCTCCCAGGTCCTTCAGGTAATACTGGTCCTATGGGTCCTCCTGGTCCACAAGGTTATTGTGATGCTGCCTCCTGTGCTGGATATGGTGAGTGCCAAACCTTTCTTAGTATCTATTGTTTCTTGGTGCACTATGTAGACAAAGGTTGACTATGATGGTAGGCCAGCTTTGTCGTGTTTAGATCGAGCTATATCACACATTCACTTATTACATATTAATTCTGATATTCCATAATCACTTCTCAAATTCAAGTATCCCCCATCATGTTTGGATTCATTTATCACGTATCAGTTTTCATGTTCACTTTTATGGCATTCTTTTTCACATTTACTTACCAGACATTTCTTTTTATATTATATTTATTAGAAGTTATTTTTATATCAACTGATGGCACATGGCTTTTTATATCCATTCATTATTTGTGTCTTTTGACATTCATTCCCTATGGAATATTGCCCCTTAGTAATTTTAAGTGGGAGAGCAATCTGCCACCGCTCACAGTTCAAGGAACCCCTAGCAACCTCTGGAGAAACCCTAGGGTTCCATAGAACCCTCCCTTAGAAAGGTTTTTTTATGATATCTAGAATTAAACTTCCTGCTTCTCAAAAGTCCTAGAATTGAGTAGTGTCCAGATATACACTACAGCAGAAGGAGGTCCCAATGCTTGACTTACCCAGATCTAATATCAATTAGCTCTTTAGTCCCAGTGGGCCCCAGTGCAGCTGCACTTACTGAACAAATGGAATGTCCACCCCTGATTATCATGGTAAACTCCTCCTACTTTGCAAAGTCACTTGTCACATGTACATTGAACATGATCTGGTGTCATCGTAGGCCATTTCTCAATTCTAAGTTTAAAACCCAATCAATCTTTGGCTTAAACTTTAAAATGTGCCTTGCCAAGCGGTAATGTTTGAAATGAAACCCCCCACAATATCTGTGTCATCTGTGACATATTAACCATATAGGACACTGCAAACACGGTTTGCATGTCGGCGTGTTTGTGTGTTTTGTCTGCACGGTTTGCATGTTAGCATGTTTGTATCTTTTGTTTGCACGGTTTGCAATGTTGGTGAACATGTTTTGTTTTTGATCCACATCAGTGATTTTTACAAACAGTTTCAGAACAATGAGGACAATGATGAAGTGATAATGTAGAAACATGTGTTTAGGTTCACGACTTGGCCACCTTATTATTTAAAAGGACTTCGATTTATTAAAAAGGGTACTTATGTTACAGATTGTGGTACTCGTATTCCATATTTTTGGTAGCTGTCTTATGATTCTTTCAAAGTGCACATATGGACTATGCTGAGGACTATGCTGTTGGGAAAGCATTAGATTTTTTTAAGTAAGACAATTGCCCATACAAAGCTAAGTAACAGGTTCACTTTAATAGTTGCTCCACCAGCTACACTTACCATACTTTCGCTTCCCTGCCACTCTGTTAACTCTCTAAGAGTAAAGGGTTAAAGCTCCGTGGAGTTCACAGGGCTAAACACCCTCTACTGACCCGATGTGTCAGCTCAGGGGACCTAAGGGGTAAATCACCAAGCATCAAAAAGTGATGACAAAATTATTTCAACTGTATATTTAACAGGTCAAGAGGAAGCAAATAAAAGAAGTTCATTGTTAGGGTTTACATACACTTTAAGAGCTACTGAAGTCCTTCCTGGGTATCTCCATATCCATATCGACACCACAATATTAGGCCAAAGGAAAATAAGTGTATTACTGTAGGGGACAAAACCCTATTGCACCATATTGTGGGACACAGTGGACAGGCATTGACAGTATACAAGATACAGCTTAAAGGGAACCTATCGGAAAAAAAATATTTGAGCCAACTTGTTTTGGACGTTTCAGGTTCCAAGGTGGTCAACCTGCCTGGATTCAACAAGCTTGTTGGCCAGTGAGGACCAAGCTTGGTCTGGGACTTTTACCCATTAGGTAGATGAAAAAAGTCAACTGTGGAACTTGAACTTTCAAGAAACATGTCAGCATGGCAGCCCCAGTATTTCAACCCTGCCCAACTCCCTTTAAAGTGACTCTGCTGGTCACCTGAGAAATTCCTAATCTCCTGCAATAGAAAAGGTATTATACTTACCGCTCAATACCCCTGTATCTCCTACCTTTCCTCCTTTCCAGTGCTGCACCCTTTATCAGACACTTTAGCATTCAATACTTCTGGGAGACCTTGTCCTGTACTGTGCACTTTGGTTCCATCCCCTATCCCATATGTCACTGCAGTGCTCAGCAATGGTGTAGGGGGTTGGAGGATGGAACCCGAGTGTATGGCCAGGGAGGCAGGCAACTAGAAGTGAACAAAAGCTGCAGAGCTGGAACTTGGCAAAGTTGGGAGACATGGGCCGCAGAAGGGTTGAGTATAATACCTCAAAGGCACTCAAAGATTGACAGCTGGCATTGGCTGTAGTAAAGTCTCTTCTTTAGTTGTCAGTTTGTGTATGCTCAACTATATAATGTGTTGTGACGTGAAGACACATTAATGTCGGACATTTATGAATAGAGTTGCCTAGGTAACTGTGGAAAAGTGTTACTCAGGGCCACCGATCAGTATTTTCTAAACTTTACCAGTAACATATCACACCCGGTTACTGCAGCACAAGCTTTCATAAATGGAAATGTTGTTATTCTAGCTTACATTTTCTGTAAGTTTTGTGTTTATATTTTTCTGTTGGTGCTATGGTATTTTTGTTCTGACGTTTGTGTTTTTTCTTCCTCGTCCATCATCCCTCTGATCGTCTCATCCCATTCACTTTATGTTCATTTCCAATGAGAAGGCATAATACCTTACAATGACTACCAACGTTGAAGAGCAAGACCAGTTGTGGTACAACCCGCTTTGTTTTAATGACTCAAACCCACCAATGGAAAATAGCTTGACCAAAACATGAAAGACTATAAAGAGACTTTGCGATGTAACAGTAGTTGAGGATTTTCATTGGAAGAAACATGTTCCTCTCTACTCACATTAATCTGCATGTTGGAATAGGCTGTTCATTTTCACTTAGAAAGTAGAAAACCCGTTGGCACCCTAATACAGTTGACCAATGGGGGTTTCTTCTTTCATATCCCAACCGACTGAATGTTTTAAAGGCATCTCTAGACTAAAAGCATAGCCACTTTGCTTTTTCAACAAGCTGGATTTAATTCAGTCACAGTGTATTTCTACAGCCAAGCCTTATTGGGTTGGGAAACACCAAGCAGCCCAATGAGGTGTAGCTTCAGAATTCCTTAGTGGCCCTTCTCAAGCAGCTGATTGGCAGAGGGATAGACGATGCAACAGCGAGGCTTGTCAATTGGTTTTTCCCATTCTAATTAAAGAGGAAGATATCTTTAAAGAATAACCCCAGTCAAAAAAAAAGAGAATAAAGTATATTTGTAGGCATTTATAACATTCACTACCTACATGTAGCAGTTTTCCTTTTTTTATGCAGCTAGTCTTGGTTCTCTTTATGTTGCCCATCGCTGCTTTACCTTCAAGAGTACAACCTGTTTTGTTGGCAGGCAATTATTACTCTGTGTGGTCATAGTTCCATCTTCTGCCACACCTCCAACTTGCTCAGTGACTGAAATAATAAAACCTTCATAGATGCAGATAGTGTGTAATTGTGTATTGAGTCAGTGATTTTGCTTACTTCCTCCTCTCCTAATTCAAGCGCCTTAATTTGCATTGACCTTTTCCTGAAGTTCCTCTATATACAGAAAACCTTAAATATTGTGGAAAGATTTACAAAGACATTTAAATATCTAAACCAATGACGTTTATTGAGACCTGATCAGCTTAACTTGGCAGGCATAGTGCTGAGAGATACCAAGACACTGTGACCTGTCAGTCATTTTCCGATGTAAATGTCTTTGAATTTATTTCATGTTGTGGTGATGGTCGTCTAGTTAAGTCTTCGACTACATTTCTGTTGACCCGTCTTATTTGTATTAATCGTTGAGTGTTTGTAAATTAAAATACATTATTTAAATGTATGTACATTATTTAGGAGTTGTTTTAGTATTTTCTTTTAAATATGTTCTGCCATGTATTTAATCCTTTGTACATGGTGGTGGCGGGTGAAGGTGGGTATGGGGGACAACCTGATCAAGGTTCTCCTGAAAGCTATGGCCCGCAAAGTCCTTACGATGACGATGATGAGGAACCAGATCCCTATGCGCATTACCAAGTTGCCTACCCAGAGTCCTATGGGCATGGTGGTTACATCCAGCCAGAGTTCACCCCGGTACAGGAGGAGGATGAGCAGGTATCTATGGAGGTGAGGTCTCCTGGAATCAGTCGTTTTACCCGTAGCCTTGGAAGAAGATCACCTAAATTTCTGAAACACGGTTAAGAGGGATGAATGGACTCTTTAAAGTAGCTATACGTCCTTCCTTTGTGGGACTGCCACACCACATTGTATACAGTACATTGTACATAAGTAACTTTTTTGATGTTTTTGGAAATTGTTTACATAAATTCGAGTCTCAAAACAAAGATATGTCTTCAAAAAAATATGTAATGTATGGACGGAATAAATACTGATTCAGTTTGTTTTTTGCATGTGCCCTGTAGAACTTAAAGTACTGGTGCACAACTATTGCTGATGACAATACGGTTGAGTCAGTGGTCGTTAGATAGATTGATCATCACTGACAGTAGACAAAGGCTGCCTCTAGTGGTACAAAGTGGTAGGACACACCTGCTGCCAAACTGCATTTTCTGTAACAGTTCTTCCCTAGAATTAGATGATTGATAAAACTCCAATAAATAAATAAAAAAGTTAATTTATAAATTGTACAAAAAATAAATTAGGCCCTATTTATGATGTTTTACATAAAAAATCAAATTGCCTCCAGATAATTTTGATTTGCTCTTCCTAGTTTCTTCATTTTCACCTGATGCTGCACACTCAAGCGCAGCGCAACTTGTCTTTCATTGCTCGGATATAATAAGCTTTAAGTGTCCTTATCTATGCAATGATAGTACGTGTTCCATCAATAGATATACACAACAGGACAAGACAAGATTTGTAGATGGGGACCATTATGTGTTGTGGATGCTCATTGGTGGCGGGTGGATTACATTATTGCAATCCCCTTTAATGGTGCTTTGCTTGTCTAGTTTGCATCTCTGTCAATACAGCTTGTGCATTTATTTAATTATATAGTTGTGCCCTGGGAATATAATGGGGAATTCCTCAGTATAAAATGTTTGCTAAGCTGAAGTAGTGATGTGAAGACCCAGAACTATGAATTCCCTGTTTTGATCTCCTCTCTTGGCTGTACAAGAATTGCTCCTTGTTTGGGCTCCATAGGATTTCCTATAAAGGTCAATGGGCCCAACATCAAATTCTCAGATGCAGCAGTAGTACCAAGCAGTTAGAGGAGGAGATCACCAGAAGGTCACCAAAACTGCCAACGTCAACCTCTTTAGAAGGGCGATAGTTCCCTGGCTGCCATGCTCACCCCGTGGCTTTACTAACTGAATCACTGATCCAGTGCATGCTTGCAGCCATTTTGAACTTTCAACCTGCATCCATCCGGCTCAGTAACTCTCTAAGCTGTGACATCATTGGATGAACATGATGGCTGGGGAGCTAGAGAATTCTAAAAGATAGGGGTAGATGCCTACTGATAGGATCATATTGATGTTCTTAAATCTTCACATTGGGGTTGCAAAAGTGAGCATAATGTGAGACCTAGACCTCTCCCTTCACCCAAACTAAATAAAGTGAAGATTTCTTTTAAAGGAAAACTCTCCTGAGACAAACATGGAGCCTGCCATTGCCGACCTCTCCTTCTGAAAATGCTAGTTGCCTCTTTGACCATCTTGCTTCAGAATGTTGAGTCACTGACCTAAAACAGGTGTGCATATAACAAATGTAGTCTTTGTTCTGATGTTTCTGATCTGAATACCTGTTCCAGGTCAATAAAAGAACGAACACCAGGTCATCAGCATAACAACCAGGCAACTTGAATTTTCATGAAAACTATTAATCTGCGCTTATGGATAAGCTTCGGAATGAAGTCAGCTCCTATAGTTGCAAACAACAGAAAAGAAAAGGAAGCAGCACCACTACCTGGCACAGAATATGTGGACGGGAAATAACAGGGTGGTACTAATCAATCAAGGTGAATGAACGTGGAAAAGAAAAGGCGGTGTTTGGCACTCAAGTGTGAAGGAATGGATGGGCACAATGGTGGTGCCTTTCCTTTTCCACGTTCATTCACCTTGATTCATCGTTACCATCCTGTCATTTCCTGTCCACATATTCTGTACCAGGTAGTGGCACTCCTTCCTTTTCTTTACCACACAGTTAGACACCTTGGACTAATACCATAAGGAGCCGCACACAGGCCACAACACACCACACCCCCCTAGGAGTGCGCTTAACCAGTTAGACTTCATTTTTAACTTCCTATATTAACAAATCATCTCACAAGGCCAAGTGTGTATTCCTGCATAGTAAATAATTGAATGTAGGTGTAGCTTTAGTCAGTTTATCAGCAGTTAGTTCTAGATCAAGGCCTAGGAATTAGATTTAAATATAAATCGTTTTTAAACAAAAGTAAAAGCTAATCTATGTATTCATTAACAAAAAATGTGCTTTCAATAAAGTTTTGTAATAATTTAAAAGGTTGGGAGGACCAGTCCATTCTTTTATCTGAGGTTCTTGGTTCAACAGGCAAAATAAGTATGTGCCTCTTCTATTACATGACCTGGACTCTGTGATCTCATATATGTATGTTTTATTGTTAACTTTGGAAAGACGTGAAGTCGACTATTACAGTTAAACATGCGGGTAATTTATTGTAAACAAATTTCCACTGTTTTTGTAAAAAAAAAAATAAAGATTGTTTAATGTTTTAGACTGTTTGTTGCTTCATCTGTTTAACCACGAATCCGGTCACTATTTCATTGTTTTGTAATTTTGGATACAGTGTACCGTGTTTCCCCAAAAATAAGACAGTGACTTATATTTTTTTTTTCTATATCTACCACCGAACTAGGTCTTATTTTCGGGGTAGGTCTTATATTACAGACATCCCTGAAGAGGGTGCTAGGTCTTACTTTCGGGGAAACACGGTATTAGAACATCTGTTGGAGTTCTATTTCTGTAGACCAGGGGTGCCCATTAGGCCAATCGCGATCTATCAGTCAATCGCAAAGCAAATACTGGTAGATCGCGATCGGCTCACTTACCAGAGCTCCCTCCTGCGGTGCTAGTGTGGCTGAATGTGTCAGACAGCAGACAGCAGAGGGAGACAGCAGGGAGGGAGAGAAAAGAAACAGCAGAGAGAGACAGGGGAGAGAGCAAGGATGAGAGAGAGAAGAAAAAACCAGGAGAGAGATTGAGAGAGGAGAGACAGCCAGAGGAGAGAGAGGGAATAGACAGCAGCGAGAGAGGAGAGGCATCAGAGAGAGACAGCAGAGAGAGTTAGGAGAGACAGCAGGGATGGAGAGAAAAGAGAGAGCAGAGA
This sequence comes from Nanorana parkeri, assembly GCF_000935625.1. Classification (NCBI taxonomy): domain Eukaryota; kingdom Metazoa; phylum Chordata; class Amphibia; order Anura; family Dicroglossidae; genus Nanorana; species Nanorana parkeri. The sequence continues at coordinate 807,744 of NW_017306385.1, read as the reverse complement.
GAGAGAGGAGAGACAGCGGAGAGAGAGGAGAGACAGCGGAGAGAGAGGAGAGACAGCGGAGAGAGAGGAGAGACAGCGGAGAGAGAGGAGAGACAGCGGAGAGAGAGGAGAGACAGCGGAGAGAGAGGAGAGACAGCGGAGAGAGAGGAGAGACAGCGGAGAGAGAGGAGAGACAGCGGAGAGAGAGGAGAGACAGCGGAGAGAGAGGAGAGACAGCGGAGAGAGAGGAGAGACAGCGGAGAGAGAGGAGAGACAGCGGAGAGAGAGGAGAGACAGCAGAGAGTAAGAGAGGAGAGACAGCTGAGAGAGGAAGAGAGACAGCCAAGAGGGGAAGAAAGACAGCGGAGAGAGAGAGAGAGAGAGGAGAGACAGCGGAGAGAGGGGGGAGAGCGGAGAGAGAGAGAGG
>NW_017306385.1:758146-807156 GCF_000935625.1 Nanorana parkeri | reverse complement strand
CGAAAAGAGGGGGAAAAAGACAGAGGGGAGAGAGAGAGAGAGAGAGAGAGAGAGAGAGAGAGAGAGGAGAGACAGCGGAGACAGCGGAGAGAGAGAGAGGAGAGAGCGGAGAGAGAGAGAGGAGAGACAGCCGAGAGAGAGAGAGGAGAGACAGCCGAGAGAGAGAGAAGAGACAGCGGAGAGAGAGAGGAGAGACAGCGGAGAGAGGAGAGACAGCGGAGAGAGAGAGGAGACAGCGGAGAGAGAGAGGAGACAGCGGAGAGAGAGAGAGGAGAGACCGCGGAGAGTAAGAGAGGAGAGACCGCGGAGAGTAAGAGAGGAGAGACAGCAGAGAGAGAGGAGAGACAGCCAAGAGAGGAAGAGAGACAGCGGAGAGAGAGAGGAGAGACAGCGGAGAGAGAGAGAGGAGAGACAGCGGAGAGAGAGAGAGGAGAGACAGTGGAGAGAGAGAGAGAAGAGACAGCCAGAGGGGAGAGAGAGAGAAGAGACACCCAGGAGATTGAGAGAGGAGAGACAGCCAGGAGGAGAGAGAGAGGAGAGACAGCCAGAGGAGAGAGAGGGAATAGACAGCAGAGAGAGAGGAGAGGCAGCAGAGGGAGACAGCAGAGAGAGTGAGGAGAGACAGCAGGGAGGGAGAGAAAAGAGACAGCAGAGAGTGAGAGACAGGGGAGATAGACAGATGAGAGAGGAGAGACAGCCGAGAGAGAGGAGAGACAGCGGAGAGAGAAAGAGGAGAGACAGCGGAGAGAGAGAGAGGAGAGACAGCCAAGAGAGGAAGAGAGACAGCCGAGAGAGAGAGGAGAGACAACGGAGAGTAAGAGAGGAGAGACAGCTGAGAGAGGAAGAGAGACAGCCAAGAGAGGAAGAGAGACAGCGGAGAGAGAGACAGAGAGGAGAGACAGCGGAGAGAGAGAGAGAGAGAGAGAGGAGAGACAGCGGGGAGAGAGAGAGGGGAGAGAGAGAGAGAGTGAGAGAGACAGCGGAGAGAGAGAGAGGAGAGAGAGAGGAGAGAGAGAGAGAGAGGAGAGACAGCGGAGAGAGAGAGAAGAGACAGCCAGAGGGGAGAGAGAGAGAGAAGAGACAACTAGGAGAGAGATTGAGAGATAAGAGACAACCAGAGAGGAGGAGAGACAGCCAGAGGAGAGAGAGGGAATAGACAGCAGAGAGGAGAGGCAGCAGAGGGAGACAGCAGAGAGAGTGAGGAGAGACAGCAGGGAGGGAGAGAAAAGAGACAGCAGAGAGAGAGAGAGACAGGGGAGAGAGACAGCGGAGAGAGAAAGAGGAGAGACAGCCAAGAGAGGAAGAGAGACAGCGCAGAGAGAGAGGAGAGACAGCGGAGAGAGAGAGAGGAGAGACAGCCGAGAGAGAAGAGACATCAGAAAGAGATAGAAGAGACAGGAGAGAGAGAGAGAGAGAGAGACAGCCGAAAGAGAGAGATACAGAGGAGAGAGAGAGGCAGTAGTCCCAGTAACAATTTTAATGTGCTTGCTTTTTAAATAAAGTTGTTTTTTTTTCGTTGGTAGATCTCATTGAGCTTGTCATTTGAAAAGTAGATAATAAGACAAAAAATTGTGGGCACCCCTGCTGTAGACGAATCCATCCAGCACCAGACCCTCCATAACTCAGTAGCAGAGAGCACAGCTTACGGTGATACCGTAGTAACTTGTATACAAATGCCAGAACTCACCAAAAAAACATGAAGCTTTTAATAAGGTCAGAGTAGAAACATCATATAGTGGAAGCACACATCATTCTCAAGGTGTCCTTTGTGGCGCTGAAATGTTGGTATTATGTGTGTTTCCACTATATGATTTCTTTTACTGTGACCTCACTAAAAATTTGGGGTTCTTTTGCTGTCCATCTATCCGGTTGTGGAGACCTTGCGTTTTTTTAAAAACATTTGCATCAAACGGGGTTATTCACAAAAGGGTGAAGAGTTTGGAGAAGGCCGGAGAAGTGATCAATCTAGGACAACATAGCTGATGTGGAAAGATTCTCAAGTTCAGTTATGTTGACCTAGATTGTCACTTCTCCTGCCTTCCCCAAACTCTTCACCTTTTGTGAATAACCCTGAAAAACATTGCAGTATGAAACAGTATCCATTACAATGTGAATTGAATATTGAATGATTAAAAGTAGAATATTAAGAGAAAGGGGGAATGGGGAGAAAAAGAGGAATACTGTAATAAATCGGAGAAAACAGGTAAGAAATATATTATTATTTATTACAGGCACTACTATTGCACTGTTCCAGCCCTCAGGAAAATTGCTGCCAAGGTTGTCCCTGGCTATGATCATTTGAGCAGCTCTGAAAAGAACAACTGTGGTAAGTTCATGTCTCATATGTGCAAGCATTGTGTTGCTTGTTTCCTGGCTATCTGTGGGTCTTGCAGCAAGACCTAAAATTGAACGCGTAAAAAAACGCATCAAAAACGTGGCAAAACGCAACACAGTGTGTTCCAGATCTGGTCCAGAAAATGGTGTGAACCTGCCCTCAACCTTCACCATCTGTAGGTTGTTACTCAGCACCACAGACCGGGTCTCTGCAGCACACACCTGTCCGAAGTGTTTAAGTAGACTGCTGGACATTAAACCTGGATCGATCAGCAGTCTGTCTGCTCTGGATTCAGGTTTCTCTGACCGTTGGATTACTCCTGTGTATTGTTTGGACTGCCTTTGCACTCCGCTTGTCTGTGTTTATGCTGATCTTTGGTCTATTTCCTCTGTTATTGTCAGTCCTTGCTCCGTCTACTTCTGCAGAAGCTGGACTTGTCTGACCATTGAGCTGCTGACTCTGCTACTGTGTGTAGTTCAGGCTGACCATCTGTCTGGGGGCTTACACAGCTCTATTATCTGTCCTGGCTGTTGGTCGGCTGTCACCCGTAGTGCCGCAGTGGATCCACCAATCTGCGTGACACTATGCACCCTCAACAGCTCACACCCGGGGCTGGCAAACATTGTGTTTTACATCCAGACAGGAACACATAATTGCATTTTACTTGCATAATATTTTTCTAACCCCAGTGATATTCAGCAAAATCTGATTTATGATCGTCTAAATTAGTAATTCAACAGCTGCCCCAAGGAAAGTGTAATGAATCTCAAACTAAGTCCCAGAATCACAGCTTTACTACTTGGAATAGCAGAGATTATATGAAGGTAAAAGTTCCATTCCGCAGATCGCCAAAAAGGTAGTAGGGAGCAGAAGAGCAGATCCCTCTGTAATGTGTATATGTGATTGGATTACTGGTAATGGAATGTACAGATTTGCCCAGACAAGTCTGAAGACAGATGTTTGTAATATAAAATACTAGAACCTAGTTTCAAGCTTTTTTTTTTCCTCCTCAATATAAAACTTTGCATCACATCTGTTAGTTTAGAGGAGAGAGAAATCAATCAGTCTACAGAAACCTTTAAAGAGGAGCATGGAGTTTGCTAGCGCTGATCTTTCTCAAAATGTCAGTTGCCTGGCTGTGTCTGGTGTCAGTACATTGTTACGCAGACCTGGGGCAAGTATCCAGATAGTCTGAAGTCCTGATTTGTATACTTATTCCGGGCTAGTGATTTTGAAAGCTACAAAGCTGAACTCGAGGCATACATACAAGGCACCCATTATTGCAGCTCTCTACTTATGGATACATACAGGAATCCCCTGAATCCAAACTACCCCCCACTGCTATGTACTTGGCTGAGCCCACATTAATGTTTACATCCTGCGGGAAAACTTTATCTCAAAGTATATATTTTTTTTCTAAAAGTGTACTTACCATTTAAACTATTTTTATATACATTTGTTGTGATTAGGGATGCACCCAAATTTCGGTCTCCGAAACATATCGGCCGAAAATGGTACTTTTGGCAAAATGCAGAATGTGCCATCTTTTGGCTGAAATAGCGGTGCATTCCCCGCTGGGCGCTGCTCCGTTTTCCCTCTGACACAGTGCAGCGTCCAGCGGGGAGGAGAAACTGTCCCAGGAGGCCGAACGGTGCGGGGGAGGAGTGTGATGTGAGCGGCCGGCTTGTCACAAGAGGCCTAGCTCTCCTCATGCACCGCACAGCTGTGACAGATCAGGAAAGCGGTGTGTAGGGGAGAGTGCTGTCACAGGAGGCCGGGCCTGTGGTGCCGGGGGGAGTCAAGTGTCAAAATAGACCAAGCTCTCCTCCCCGCTTCGCCCTCTCTCAATCCTGTAGCAGCAAGTCATGATGGAGAGTGGGTACAAGCAGTCAGTGATCGCTGACGGCTTGTAAATAATTGAGGACATAGTATGTTTACTGTGTCCCCAATTATGAATGAATAAGAAGTGATCTACGTCACCTCCTGTTCATTCACGATTGTGGACATAGTAAACATACTATATCTACATGTTATGAATGATCAGGAACACTCAGTATAGAGGATTCCTGTTCATTTATAACTGGGGCTGCAGAAAAAGAGATTGAGGACTCTGTGTCCTCAATCTCTTTTTCTATTTTAAAAAGTAAATATCCGGGGTTTGTTTAGACCCCCAACATTTCCCTAAAGCCCCTAAAAGTAAAGTTAAAAGTTATGTATACAAAAATTAAAATAAAATATAAGAAAACAATAAAAAAAAAGTTTAGAAAAAAAGAAACAAAAATATATATATTTTTTTTAAAAAGTTAGAGAAAAAAAAAAATAACTCGAGGCATACATACAAGGCACCCATTATTGCAGCTCTCTACTTATGGATACATACAGGAATCCCCTGAATCCAAACTACCCCCCACTGCTATGTACTTGGCTGAGCCCACATTAATGTTTACATCCTGCGGGAAAACTTTATCTCAAAGTATATATTTTTTTTCTAAAAGTGTACTTACCATTTAAACTATTTTTATATACATTTGTTGTGATTAGGGATGCACCCAAATTTCGGTCTCCGAAACATATCGGCCGAAAATGGTACTTTTGGCAAAATGCAGAATGTGCCATCTTTTGGCTGAAATAGCGGTGCATTCCCCGCTGGGCGCTGCTCCGTTTTCCCTCTGACACAGTGCAGCGTCCAGCGGGGAGGAGAAACTGTCCCAGGAGGCCGAACGGTGCGGGGGAGGAGTGTGATGTGAGCGGCCGGCTTGTCACAAGAGGCCTAGCTCTCCTCATGCACCGCACAGCTGTGACAGATCAGGAAAGCGGTGTGTAGGGGAGAGTGCTGTCACAGGAGGCCGGGCCTGTGGTGCCGGGGGGAGTCAAGTGTCAAAATAGACCAAGCTCTCCTCCCCGCTTCGCCCTCTCTCAATCCTGTAGCAGCAAGTCATGATGGAGAGTGGGTACAAGCAGTCAGTGATCGCTGACGGCTTGTAAATAATTGAGGACATAGTATGTTTACTGTGTCCCCAATTATGAATGAATAAGAAGTGATCTACGTCACCTCCTGTTCATTCACGATTGTGGACATAGTAAACATACTATATCTACATGTTATGAATGATCAGGAACACTCAGTATAGAGGATTCCTGTTCATTTATAACTGGGGCTGCAGAAAAAGAGATTGAGGACTCTGTGTCCTCAATCTCTTTTTCTATTTTAAAAAGTAAATATCCGGGGTTTGTTTAGACCCCCAACATTTCCCTAAAGCCCCTAAAAGTAAAGTTAAAAGTTATGTATACAAAAATTAAAATAAAATATAAGAAAACAATAAAAAAAAAGTTTAGAAAAAAAGAAACAAAAATATATATATTTTTTTTAAAAAGTTAGAGAAAAAAAAAAAGGAAGTTTCGGCCTGACTTTATTTTCGGTTTCCGTTTCAAAAATATCATTTTGGTGCACCTAGTTGTAATCAGCCTAAAGCCCAATAGCAATTTGTTTTGTAAATGAGATATACATGCTCAAGTGTATCTGTATAAGGCAAAACCTTCTTTTTGACTCTGTAAGATGAGTGGATAGTGGGTTGGAAGCCCTGTAAGATTTTCTTTGTTGTGTCCCAGCTGGGGTGATTCACTATCTCTCTTTGTCCTGCTGAACAATATTTCCAAACACAGAAAATAATGAATTGTTGTTTGAATTGTTGCCAGCACAGAAGTAGAGGGGTAGTTTTTCAGTAGGGACACCTGTTCTGGTGACAACTAGCTTTGGAGAAATTTCCTCTCATTGGGTCTACAGGGCAGGGCATGGAAGGAGATTTCCCCAAGGGACACATGGCAATAAATAAACATGACAGGTTCCCACTATTCTCTACGCTATAAAAAAAATGCCTCAGCAGGGCCCAGTGGCAGGCCAACCCTGCTTTTTCCTCACAGTGGGGTGGTCCGGGTACCTCAGCCTACTCCGAAAACTGCAAAATAAGCTTTTCTGACTCAACAGGAACTGTAGAAGCTTAATATAAGAAAAATACATCTTTAATAATAAAGAGAAAAGACGTTCATTCCCCTGGGACACTAGGAAACAAAACTGGAGCTTGCTGGCAATTGGAGGGGTGATACTTCGCATTGCGTTCGAAAATGGAATGTTTCAAAAATGAATATTCTTGAATTGATTTTACTGGTGTGGCCAACGTAAGTGGGATGTGGGGATGGTAGTCGTCTTTTTAAAATGCCGTTGATGTGGAGATGGCTCAGAGAAAATCAAAGTAGCACATATCATTTCTGCTCTGTCTCTGTTTCAGCCATGTTCCCGGAGTCTTGCATTTTCCAAGAAAGAAAGAAATTTGCACTTTGTCTCCAGTCTTACTTTTGTTATCTGACATTCCCCATCAGCACTGTAACAGGGAGACCATTTAAAGTTATGGTCTCTTCTGCAGAAGTCCAAACCGTTACTTTTGTCAATGGCTAACATGGCACAACAATGTATTTTAGAGGTTTGCTTCCATTTACAATTTAAACATTTTCTCTTCCTGAGCCATTAAACTGCACCAGCAGGATATGGGCATCATAAGGTGGCAGGGTACTCCATCAGGTACCTTCTCCTGCCATAACTGCCACCTGCAGCAGCTCCTAATCAAATAGGAAATATTGGTGTAACATAAAACATGGTCACAAAAGTAAACTTACCCTTTAAAGTCCTTTTACTGCCTTTTCAGAATATGAATATACGTTAGTTTGCATAGTCTGTGCACAGGTTTACATTAAAGTAGAGTTCCAGACTCATGTTTTTTGGAAATGAGGAAATATTCACAATGGGTACGCAGAGCTCAATAAAAATTTGACAGAAGCTACACCCTGCTCTGCTCTATCTATAACTTAAATAATAAAATCATGCATCACTTGCCCCTCCCTGTTAGACTGTAAGCCCTCCGGGGCAGGGCCCTCCTTACCATCTTGTCTGGAATTGTATTGTGACTGTAATGTCTTCCTTATATTGTAAAGTGCTGCGCAAGCTGTTGGCGCTATATAAATCCTGTATTATAATAATAATTAAAAGTTTGGGCTGGAATTCCACTTTATATAAAAGGTCCAGCTCAAAACCTGTGCAGTTTACAAGTCAGAAGTTCACTATGCTGTGACATCCCAGGATCACAAACCGGAAGAGAAAACGATACCTGAAATGTATTTATTGTCAAATTGAAAACAAAGACATATTAACATAAACAAAGTATTAATTCAAATCCTGGCCTCCGCGTCATACCAATTGACCTCTGCCATGGCTTTTATACAGAAATAAATCCAAGATGGTGGTGATGGTGGAAGTGACGTCCAAGCTATTTTGGTAAGTAGTCGGGACTCCTGCAAATAAAACACAGAAGAGAACATTTGGTAAATAAGAGAGGTAAATATATAACTGAATAACAAAAGACCGGTACTAAGAACAACTCTTAAAATACAAAATAAAAACATATACAAATATAAACCGAAATAAATGCAGCTCAGTAATTATTAATAATACATTATTAAAAGTGATTTTTTTAAAAGAATGACAAGCAGTGTAGGTGCTTGGTATCAGCCTCTTGTAGTCCCTGCACAGCAGAGCTCATAATGAGGGAGAGAGAAGCAGTACAAGGAACCAGTTGAGCTGCAGTTCTCAAACAAGGGAACATAAGAATAAGAGCAGAGTAAAATAGAACAAGATGAGCCCATCAATCTGCTGCTTCTCCTTTTTAAACTTTCAAATTATGCAGCGCCCGCAACATATAACGTGTTAATATCATAAACCATGAAATCAAATAAATCTATGTGACTCAAATGTATAAACTATAATAGTATACTGCACACATGAATGTTAGTGACTTAAAGTCTTTCTAAAAAACCATCATTGGCCATGGATCATTGATCCCACAGGGTATGTGAACCAATTGTTGTTAGTGACAACCACCGTATAATTGTTGAATGATGTGATGTGTCAAATCCAAAGAGGACTGTTCAAAAAGTATTCGAAAAAATATTCCAAAAAAAAGGTGTTCAAAAGAAATTCCGTGAACTATGTTTGGGATAGGGGTTAATACCACATATATCACCTCGAAAGGTGCACTCACCGTGAGGTAGTGGCTGTGATAAGCAGCCGGAAACGCTCAGACAGAAGCTCTCAGGACCGCAGCATCGATCCACCGTCTCGCTATGGTCTTCAATAAAGGATGTGTCTCCAACGTTTATGGAAGAAAGAAGCCTTTCATTGTGTAATGTTTTTCAACACAGAGGCTTTATTAAAAATCAAGTTTAAAACGAACAATCACGAACATTTAAGATTTTGTTCGATCAATACACACAGCCTAGGAACGGAGTCCTGTGTTCGGTATGGCGTGTAGTTAGGCTAACACAGGACTCCGTTCCTAGGCTGTGTGTATTGATCGAACAAAATCTTAAATGTTCGTGATTGTTCGTTTTAAACTTGATTTTTAATAAAGCCTCTGTGTTGAAAAACATTACACAATGAAAGGCTTCTTTCTTCCATAAACGTTGGAGACACATCCTTTATTGAAGACCATAGCGAGACGGTGGATCGATGCTGCGGTCCTGAGAGCTTCTGTCTGAGCGTTTCCGGCTGCTTATCACAGCCACTACCTCACGGTGAGTGCACCTTTCGAGGTGAGATATGTGGTATTAACCCCTATCCCCAACATAGTTCACGGAATTTCTTTTGAACACCTTTTTTTTGGAATATTTTTTCGAATACTTTTTGAACAGTCCTCTTTGGATTTGACACATCACATCATTCAACAATTATACGGTGGTTGTCACTAACAACAATTGGTTCACATACCCTGTGGGATCAATGATCCAGGGCCAATGATGGTTTTTTAGAAAGACTTTAAGTCACTAACATTCATGTGTGCAGTATACTATTATAGTTTATACATTTGAGTCACATATATTTATTTGATTTCATGGTTTATGATATTAACACGTTATATGTTGCGGGCGCTGCATAATTTGAAAGTTTAATATTTTGACCTAACGGTCGTTTTGCTGCAGCCTTCAAATTAAATTTGCACTTTTAGCACTTATACATCTTTATAGGTCCAGCGCAGAATCATTAAAATCTATGCTTCTCCTTTTTGCTGTCCAATCAAAGACTGGAGAAGGGACAAGACCTGTAAGTATTATTTAACTGCAGCAGATAAATATCAGGTCTTCTGCCCTGATTAGACAGAGCTGTGAACATCTCAAGACTGGATGGACATAAATATAAACCCTTCGGCAGGTAAAAAGGCTCCCACATATGTACAGTATGTAGCTGTTTGCCTGGAGTTCAGCTTTAAATCCAGAAGGACGAGCTATTCCAGAATCAGTCAGGGAATGCCAGCTTCTACATACACATTTCTGCTTACACTTTCTGACACAATTTCGTAAATGCCTTTAAAATCGACTGTCCCAGAACATGATTTCTGCTACATTTCAGAAGGAATTTAAAGTGGAGTGACAGCTCTCTGTTAACAGCAGCCAAAGTATAACAGCAACCACATGGAAAGGCTCCCCATTGACATATCATATGAGATGGATCTAATCTGCAACTATACCCGAATAATGCCAGACAGACATTCTCCCCCGTTCTGTATAATGACAACCAAGTCTGGAATATGAACTCCTCTCGCCTCCTGCTATGTGAGTCTGTATACCCCTTATATGTGCAAGTCATGTGACCAACGTGACCATCATTGCGGATGTAACGGGATTAACCCTACAGGTGATAGCACATAGGAGTCAGTGCCAGAAGTGCAGAATATAAACATTTCTGTAAATAATTCCTCGCCCATTCCCCTGGCTTTCAGGGCTAGTTCACACCAGCCCCAGTGCGATCCGGCACGATTCGGTGCCGGAACGCACTGGATCGCATCCCGGCCGGCTCACTGTATTTTGGGGCAGGAGGGGGTATGGCGGTGCATTAAAGTCAATGGCACTGCAGCCATGCCCCCCGGCCGCAGTGCGATCACACGCACCGGAACATGTGGCACAGCAATGCCTGCGTTCCAGTCTGGTGAGAACAAATAGTGCATGCAGCATTTTTTCCTGACCGCACCGGACCGCAGGCATTGATATGGCACGCGTTTCGGTGCCGGTGATCACACTGCGGCTGGGGGGCATGGCTGCTGTGCCATTGACTTCAATGCACCGCCACACCCCCTCCTGCCCCAGAACACAGTGAGCCGGCCGGGATGCGATCCAGTGCGGTCCAGCACCGAATCGTGCCGGGGCTGGTGTGAACTACCTCTTAAGTATTTGTAAAGTTTTTTGTTTTGTTCTGATTTTTCTTTCACGGTCTTGTTTTTGATGGAGAGATTTCCCTTCAGTTTCTGTCCCAGAGTTGAAGTAAGAGGAAACTTCTCAAAAAGTGAGGGGGAATCCCCTCCTAAAGTGTATCTCCACTTTTGCAGCCAATTTGGGGTGCAAATCATTGTGAAGGGGCTGAGAAAAAGCTGGAATCAGCCACCTTGCCTGCTGTAATAAAATATCTGAAAAGGTAAAGATTTTTTTCTATATAATTCTCAGTATGCTGTGTGATTAGGAAGACATAACACATATATAGAGGGGTTTTCTCAAATTTGACTGCAAAAGTGGAAATACACTTTAAGCTGGCCATGCTCTAGACCAGTCCTGCTCACTTGGCTGAAATTCGACAAGTGTGTGGCCTCATCTCCCCCCTTGCTGGTCAGCAAAAGTTGATTTTTCAGATGACTTTTGTTGAAGGAGCGGGTCCAAAATACCCTGGCCGAACAGTGATTGCAACCAATAAGTTGCAGTCAGTCATAGTTCAGGTATTTTGACACCGGCCAATCGGCTGCTGTCAGAACACCATAGATCGTCATGGGGGGAGGAGGGCATTCTGTTATTTACGTTATCATAGATGGGGGAATAAAGAGGTTTTTTTTCCCATTCATCCCTGTTTTCTCAGCCCCTAAAGGTGCCCACACACCTTACAATTATCTGCAGATTTTCTGTGGTCAGATGGAAAAAGTGCAACAGATTGGCTCAGGTGGAGATTACTCCATCCACCTTTTCCATCCGACCATAGAAACTCTGCAGATAATTGTAAGGTTTATGGCCAGCTCAATAGTGTATGGTCAGCTTTAAACAGTGATTACCAAAACTGAGGTCCCCATTGTAAGCTTTCCCCTCCCCCTCGCCTCAGTGACCGCTCTAAAATTAAGGATTTGAAATAGTTTTCTGTAACGTTGACAATAGTCACCAGAACAAATAGAGTGAATATCTATCCAGAGGGAACAAAGTCTTGCAGCACAAACTTGACAAGGGTTGTAACCCTTCCCTACTCCAGAAAGTAAAACAATTAAATAAAATAAAATTGGCTTTCATGCACTTTAAACTACAGATCCAAAACCATCAGAATAGTGCTGGTAAAAAATATTGAGTTTAATCCAACAACTTTCACACATTTAACTTTAAAGCTGAACTTTAGGATAAGCAAATATCATCTAAATGTAAGAGTCATGTGTATTCTTCTTGGTGAGCTTTGTGTATTTCTTCCAGATCAGTGCAGTAATCCAGTGTGAAATTTGGAGCTTCCTGTAATAAAGACCACCCACTGCTGCTCTCTCTCCTTGTGCAGGGTGACTGGTCTCGTCTCCGCCCCCCTCCTGTAGTTTTCTACAGGCAGCCTACAGAGGGTGGAGCCTGCTGGGTCCCTACCACAGCTCCGCTCTCTGCTCAGGCTATGCACAGCACAGTGATGGTGTCATTGCTGCTTTTAGAAGATGCTATCTGGGTTTGCAAAGGCATATGGTGCACACATAGTGGATATTATCCTATGTGCTATTGAGGGACAGACTTCAATAAATGTTACTATGCCTGGAGTCCAGTATAAAAAAAAAAAAGAACCTTAAATGCTCTGTGTTATTAAGTGCCTTGAAAATAAAGAAAATTGCCTGATTAATGCTCTCCATTTCCCTGACTATAAGGACAATTAGGGGTACAATTACCGAGGGAAATGTGTTTTCTGCCAAGGTAAACCCACAAGCTACTTAATACAGATCAGATTAAATGATGTTAATTATTTTTGGAATTTACAAAACCTCTCTGGAGGAATGAGATACGACAAAGCCGAATATGTTGCCGACAGTGAAGGGTTGGCGTTAGGTGACAAAAAGTTGATTGAACGCCAAAATCGTCAGCTTCCGTCTTCCTTGCTGGAACATAGCTCAATGTTTTTATTACATATGAAGAGTTATTTAAACTGCTTCTGGAAATGTACGATTGCCGCTGTGATACCGATAATGTATTCTGTTAAGGAAAAATGCTTGAAGAAGTGTCCACCCAAATTTGGCAAAGCCGTCTTATGTTCCAGATAGAGCTCCTGAAATTGTTTAGACAAAGGGCCAGTTCACAGTTTTTTAAACTATTTAGGGGCCAAAACTATGGCCAGGGGTCAGTGGGAATAAAAATGCCCCAGTGCTTGTGGATAATGTAAGAAGAAAGTGCCCCAACGTTGGTGGTCACTGGAAAGCTCCATTGTATTAGTGGTCAGTGCCAATTAACTCTGTGTAGGCTCTATGCCCCATGCTGCTCCTGTTCTGGCCGGAGGACATGATGGACAGAACTATACAGGCACTGTGGGGCAGGAGATCACGCCAGCTGTGCATCACTCGGCTGTAGATCCTCAAATCATCTCTGAATTGGTGCTGACACTGTCCTTCCTTCTGGAGGTTGACTACTTTTGTTCCCTATGGTCCCTGTGTGTGTTGTAAAGTAGTCACCGCTCCAAGCTCACTCCTGTGATGGACTACAATCTCACATTTAGTTTACCAACACACAGGGACCATGGGGAACAAAAGTAGCCCCCCTCCAGAAGGAAGGACAGTGTCAGCACCAATTCAGAGATTATTTGAGGATCTACAGCTGACTGATTTACAAATAAGATACATTTTTGTTAATAGTTAAGGTACTTGAATGCATTTTCAAGATTTAACTCCTGAGGTTAGTATCACTTTCCCTCTGCTGGCTAAAGTACATTGGTGTGTGCTGGGACACTGTATGTTCAGGTGCCTGCTGCCACTCAGCATTCAATGGAACCAGCATGCAAAAAGTAGGCTCTGCATGGATGGCCTTTGCTTTGCGAGAACCAGTGAATGGCGAGCAGTAGGCCATATCTGGCCAAGAAGCAACAATTTGAGGATCACTAATGCAAAATACTTAACCGAGAAAAACATAGTATCTTCCTTATTTATAGAGAAATAGAGAATACTTCCTGAATGTTTTAACTTTTTTGCTAAAAACAGGTACTTCCAGGTGCCTGCATGCCCTAGTCAGACCTCACATACAGCTCTCCGAGTCACCAGAAGACAATGCGCTCTGATATATCATTTTAACAGGTTTCCATGTTGAGGAACTGGTTCTGCTTTGCTACTGGCCACTCATCACAGTAATAGGATAATAGGAAAGAATTGGCAGTGAAAGGTGGCATGGCCAAATTTGTAAATAGGAAACCTGTATGCCAAAGCAACCTGAGATTTAGGGGACCTGTGGCATTTGTCTTCCTTCCAGTACTTATTTGGATTGCTGCCTTGCTTACTAAAGCCACACTGTTCATGGCATGTCTTCCTTCATTTTCTGTACCTGCACCTGAGAAATTAATGACTTGGTTAGCGGATTGTGAGCCCTTCTCTTTGTAGTTCGCAGAGAGTGACTGTGCAGCACCAAATCATGTGACATAAGGCTGTAGACAGTAATGTGTAATCCACAGCACTGCTGACCGAAATCCCAAGATAGATGGGTGCTGATACAACCTGCGGATGGTGCCGCGCTATCACAGAAATGTCCAAAAGAAGGTCACCTGCACTCCAAGGTCCAATGTGTTGAACGCCTCTTTTATTCAAACGTTATACAGACATGGTGGCACAGTGTAAAAGCAACGTTTCTGGACCGAACATGGTCCCTTCATCAGGCAAACACAGTGAAAATAAGGCTGTAGACATCCACAGAAGATCTGAAAGAGCCGTCAGAAACAGGTTTTTTTTTAAAAAACGCAGACATTTACTGATTTTACTTGCTGGTTTTCACTGCTGTTTAAGAGCTATGACTCCACCTTTTTCAACCTGGGTTCTGTGGAACCCCAGGATTACTTAGGGTTCTTGGAGGAATGAGGACTGGTGAACCAATTTCACCCTTATATTGCTCACTAATTGGGGCAATTTTCCACTGACAACTAATATAGGGGCCACTTCTATGCTGACCACTAATGTTAGGGTATGCCACCATTTTTACTCTTTCTTTTCTGAAATTTATATTCATTTTAAAATTATTACTAAAACAACTGTGCCGTACAGAGCAGGGAGGAGTGCTAAAAAAAATTACACCACTTTCTACAACTTTCTGACCATAAGCTGTAGGTCTTATCATTTTTAGCTGGGGTTCCCCGAGACTGGAAAGTGATTTTAGGGGTTTTCTCTATTCAGACTAGAATGCTACTTTCAGTAACAGAAGCAGCTTCTATGATAGAAATACAAAGCTATCATACACAATAGACGGCAGCTGAACTTTTAGTCTACTGAACAATCTTTCCAGTGGAGCTGGATCACACAAGAACAAATGTTGAAGTCTATGAGGAAGGAGAAAAGAGCTTGACCACATATCTATGAAAATAGAAGCAACTAGCCTTGAAAAACAACCTGCCAAAAGCTAGTTTTCCTGAGAAAGCTCATCTACGGCAATGGCCTGGATTTGGCATGGCTCATCTCATATCTAAGGGTTCCTTAAGTTCTTGCACTGAAGACACATCCAAGTAGTCAATAATGAAGCGCATAACATTCCATCAACCCATTAATTGACCTGCTGAAGATCTCACAGCAGCAAAACCAATGAAGAGGATACAAAGGCACCGAAGAGAAACAAAACACTGATCAAATAATCAACTTCATTAATGGGAAGGACAATGTGACCACTTAATCACTAGTGCTTAAAATAAACACATGTGATATACAAGCAAATACACAAGGACACCCAGTAGAGCTACCTTCCTTTTAGGTACTGTTATTCTTGATAAGTCCTGCAATGCCGTGGTGAGACAGGCTGCTGACAGATCCATATTCCATACAAAGGCCAGCCACAATGGTTACATGTCTAAAGCTGCAAATCCAACAAGGTGCTCAAGGTCATCTGTGGTTGGTGGACTCCATGCTTGTAATGCACACACACCTTATGTACACCAGGATGACAGATTAATCCCAGACATGGAACCTGAGATTTGGAGGGTTCAAAAAGAGTCTCAAGCTGTCCATAGATTTGATGTAGTTGTTAGAAAGCCACAAATTATTTCTCCCTCAGTTGAATAAGCAATAGTCATGTACATATACAGTGTGGAAAAGAATTATTTGATCCCCTGCAGATTTTGTAAGTTTGCCCGCTTACAAAGAAATGAAGGGTCTATAATTTTATCATGAGTGTATTTTACATGATAGAGAGAGAGAATATCAACCAAAAATACAGGAAAAACACATGATACAAATGTTATAAATTGAGTTGCAGTTCAGTGAGTAAAATAAGTATTTGATCCCCAAGCTAAACATGGCTTAGTACTTGGTGGAGAAACCCTTGTTGGCAAGCACAGAGGTGAGACGTTTCTTGTAGTTGGTTTCCAGGTTTGCACACACCTCAGGAGGGATTTTGGTCCACTCTTCTTTACAGATCTTCTCTAAATCCTTAAGGTTCGTTGGCTGTCGGTTGGCAACTCAAAGATTTAGCTCCCTCCATAAATGTTCTATAGGATTAAGGTCTGGAGATTGGCTAGGCCACTCCATGACCCTAATGTGCTTCTTTTGAGCCTCTGCTTTGTTGCCCTGGTGGTATGTTTTGGGTCATTGTCATGCTGAAAGACCCATCCACGACCCATCTTCAGTGTTCTGGCTGAGGGAAGGAGGTTCTCAGCCAAGATTTTACAATACATGGCACCGCCCATTGGCCCCTCAATGTAGCAAAGTCGGCCTGTACCTTTAGCAGAGAAACAGCCCCAAAGCATAATGGTTCCACCTCCATGCTCGACTCTAGGGATGGTGTTCTTAGGGTCATAGTCAGCATTTTTCTTCCTCCAAACACGGCGACTCGAGTTAATGCCAAAGAGCTCAATTTTGGTCTCACCTGACCACAGCACTTTCTCACAATCCTTCTCTGAATCATTTAGATGATCATTGGCACACATCAGACGGGCCTGTACATGTGCCTTCTTGAGGAGGGGGACCTTGTGGGCGCTGCAAACCCTGTTGCCTTGACTTATATTTTACAGATCTACCATGACCTGGATGAATGAGAACCTTAACGAACATACTAAAAGCACAGTCTTACTGTGAGATGAAGATGGGGAGGCAGAATCTGGACATTTATTTACGATCGGCAAACTGAACACGGACGCTGCCCAATGTCTTGGAGTAGGAAGGCTCTGGCCACTAACATTGTTCAAAGGGCTGCAGTGATAGGAATTGTCCCACTGAAGTTCTTCCAACCCTGCTAATGCCATGCCAGTGCCACCTTATCTGGCTTTCTGCACAAAAAGTCATAGTCAAAGGTTTCTCTCTCCAAATGTTTTCATTAATATATTCAGAAAGCCCAAACAATAAAACATAGCAATATGGGCAAAAAAGTATTTGGACATCAACATTCTAAAAAAACATTTTACTCTTAAAGAGCAATTCCAACCTACAAACTAATATTTCACTTTTGAAATGTAGATGAAAATCACCTAAAATTCCTACACATTTGAGCGTGCTCCAGTCCTAATCAGTCTTTTTAGCACTGCAACGCCTTGAGAAAATCGAGTGCCTCTCTCTCTCTCTCTCTAGGCAGACAATCTACTTAATTGGGAACACAGTTCAGCCAAGCTGTTGGCAGCTACTGAATTTCAGTCATGGCTTATTGAAGTATTAAGTTCCAGCCTCTTGAAGTGAAAGAATTGAGAACATTCTACTTCTATAATAAAAAGCACCTGGTTTATAGATTCAGTAATTTTCACAGCAGAGATGGAGATGGCTTCATATATTGCGTCTAGTATTTGAAACACCTGGGCCAGATATAAATGTGGTAACCAAATTAGGCTGAAGACAAAACGATGATTTTGTGCTACAACTTAAAGGGAACGCATAGTATATATTCAGTTACATTTTGAGCTATTATACAATAAATTACTCTAAAAGAGACTTTGTCAAGGGAGTAAAAGAAAACAAACTGCTTTAGGTGTGAAGTACTGACACATACCTGCAGCAGCCTACCAAACCCTGCCATCATGGCCAACTCCAGGGCATTCTGACAGACAGCTCCAACATGGTAGTGCCAGGGATTGCAGCTAAGCCTTGTCCCCATACATTACCGTTGAACAACACTTTTATGTTCAGCCCCAATGACCAAGAAGAATGAACAGAAAGTATCAGGCACTGCAGAAACTTTGCTTGTCAGAATCGCCTGAGATCCTGCTATGACAGGGGGGATTTGTTGAGCTGCTGCAGCATTGTGCATATTGTCCCCAAGTGTCACAGTCTGTTTACAGGCAAAGGAGTACTTAATGGCTTAACACATGTCCCAACTAAAAACACTAGGATGTGTTCTACACTACACTAGCTGTGATCCCAAAGTACCATTTTTATTTACAGTATATCTGGGCCATTGGTTGCAAATAGTAGATGTAACATGTGAAGCCATCTCAGCCGTGAACATTCCTTCAGAACATAGTGGAGAGAAATTTATCAAAATTGGAGCAGACAGACCCTGAAGTAACAGTTTCACTATAAAATGGCACTAAACTCAGAAGTTAAAGCTTAAACATGCATTCAAGTACCTTAAGTATTAACAAAAATTAATCTTATTTGTGTATCACTCAGCTGTAGATCCTCAAATCATCTCTGGATTGGTGCTGACACTGTCCTTCCTTCTGGAGGGGGGCTACTTTTGTTTCCCATGGTACCCTGTGTGTGTTGTAAAGCAGTCACCGCTCCAAGCTCGCTCCTGGGATGGACTACAATGTCATGTTTAGTTTACTAATTTGTATTACATTTGTAGTCTACCACGGAAGTGAGTTTGGAGCGGTGACTACTTTACAACACACACAGGGACCAAATAAGATACATTTCTATTAATAGTTAAGGTGCATTTTTATGATGTAACTCCTGAGTTTAGTGTCACTTTCCGTTTATGGTGTTCTCAAGTATATGTAAAAAACAAAGAATGCTGCATTTATTAAATTTGAGCAAGTCTCCCAGGAACGATATTCCCAAATACTCCATTTTGGCTCAAGTTTTAATTGTTCCTGTATTTGTAAGATAGGCCCACTATGCAACAAAAGAGTGATGGGGTTCATGGGGTAATCAGGCAAATTTACATAGTTGGTAAGGTTGAATAAAGACACTCATCTAAGTGTTTTTTGATGCTATCAAAGCTCTCAGCTGATGCCACTAACTCTGGAAGGGAATTCACAATTGTAATTTCACTGACGTTATAAAAAAAAACAAACAAAAAAAAAACACAACACTATACAATGTCTATTTGCAACCCTAGAACTGGACTGATATTTGATTATCTTCTTGGATTAAACTTTGTTTACAGCTAGAAAGTTTATCACAAAGCCTTGACACCTACATTGCAACAATGGAAAATAGAGACCAATAAGTTTCTCTCATGTAAGAAGTTAATATATGATCACAGGGGGTTGTCCAAATACATTTTTTTTTAAAAGCTGGAGTGCGTGGCAAGCGAACCCAGCCACCTGCTGTCCTCTTGATGAGGGGGAAACACAGCTCTGAAGCCCCAATTTGTTTTAAAAGAATATTTATACATTTTTCAAAGAAATTAACACATGAAAACCAACAGTTGGGTACAAAGGGAGACAAAAAAGTAAAAAAAAAAAAAAGGAAGAAGAAAGCAGAATCACAAAAGAACCCCAAAGTACCTGGGTTGGGACCCAGTAAACCATGAAACCCATGGGAGAAGTGTACGATACTGAACAAATTTCAAGCCCAGTACATTCAAGGGGGCCTGTACATAAATGGCATGTCCACATCACATCAACCAGAGCTAGAGACGTAATGGAGAACCCCAACCAGGAACCTAGATATACAGGTAGCCCTTAGGCAGCCAGATGGGCACACTACCATGCCTCCCCAGGGAGCACAGAGAAAAAGGGAAGAGAGAAACCCCTATTTTTAATTACACTGGGAGTCCAGGTAGATAGGCACCTCTTTAACCATAGCTCAAACTTCAATTTCCCCCTCTACACTGATTGTGTAAACCCTGTATGGTCTTCAGACTTTACTCAGGATGGTGCACTGGGTCCTCAGTGCAAATGTTTAATCCGGAGGGCCTTGTTTTGTTTGTGCAGTTTGTATCTTGGTTCTGGAATGGAAACTGACTTGTACCCGTCACTGTTCCTTAGGGAGCCTAAAAGTGAGCTCATTGAATTTTGCAATCCTGTGCTTTGAATCAATGATCTTTACGAATCATTATTCAGTACATGTATTTGCCAAGAGGAGGATCACTGTTCTCTGTATGTGTCACGGTCTGCGACCGGGGCACACAAAATGACAAAAAGTAACGTGCAAAAAATGGTGTCTGTGCGTTAACAGGGACGCACTAGAGGCGCAGGTTCTAAGAAGGGCCAGGTGTTCGACAGAGCCTCTAATGGTGAGGATGATTGGCTGCTGGACACCTTCCAGTTTGCGGCCCTCTAGCATGCCCACACAGACATAAAGATTAGTGGCAGCACCGAGGTGCTGGATGCATCAGCAGACAGGGTTGAAGCATATACACAGCCACACGAGTAGGCACAGGTGCAAGGACTCACTTGAAGAAGCTGATGATCAATCCAATGCAGGACGTACAGGATCTCGCTGTGAGGAAGAGGGAATCCAGACTCACAGGAGACAAGGTAGGTGGTGGGCAACCGCAGGGATTACAGAGGCAAGAAATAAACAGGAAGTCCGACTGGGTGAAAAGACACGTTGCTCGAACGGCACGGAACAAGTGAGCTGGACTTTTAATGGAGAGGTTCAGAGTGGATTGGCAGGAAGCCAAGCAGCTCAGACAGGAGGTAAAACCCGGCGCCGGATCCTCACACAGGGAAGTGTGACAGTATGTTACCCTTGACATCTTTATACACCAGCAATGTAATATACAACATTTACAGTATGTACTTATGCACACAGCCTCTGGAACATGAAAGAATCAAGCAAAGTATCAGATTCATGTTGCTGCATAGGCAAATCAGCTCACTCATTTCTACTCACAATCACATGAACAGTTTGTCAAAGGTTCATAGCCGCTGGACTGATACACTGATGAAATCTGCCTTGGAAAAAGAAACAAAAGCATATTCCCCATAACCGATGGAGCCAGCTGACCGACCATGTGTTACAAAACTCATAAACTGCACGGTCTGCACGGGAGCGCTTCCAAAACACACAATCACTGGGAAGAAGTCTAGAGAACTCGAGTGTGATTTTTTAAAAGTGCAAATGTTATTTGGGAATTTCCTGTACTCGACAGAAAAGAATTTAGTTTATTGTTATTCAAACACTGTTAAGACTACTGGGAGAAACAAAGAAAATGTCAGAGGTGTTATTAACCTTTCCTTGGGTGAAAGCCAATGTATGGCCAAAAGTCAAGTTTATATGGCGTAGAAGATGCATAATAACAAATTTAAAGCTGCTTAAAGGATCAGTCCACCAAAACCTGACATTTCAGTCTCTGGTAGATGTTGGAGAGATAAACCACCTAGCAGTTTTTAAGAATTCTTTTAGTGATATCTTTGCTCTTGAATCCTTGTGTCTGTACACATGCTGTGGTCATAAGGAGGGCTCCCACTCTCCCTGCTGGGTGTTGTTATTAACATTTATATTAAAGAGAACACAACAGG
Source organism: Nanorana parkeri (assembly GCF_000935625.1). Lineage (NCBI taxonomy): Eukaryota > Metazoa > Chordata > Amphibia > Anura > Dicroglossidae > Nanorana > Nanorana parkeri. The sequence goes on along the minus strand of NW_017306385.1, from coordinate 785,929 downwards.
AGGTGCTTGCACACAAAAAGGTGGACAGGAAAACCCCAAACCCCTAGATGGACAATGAAGAGGATTTAAGGAATTATGCCAGGGAGATGTCACTGTTGGAGTATTTGAGAAGGTTTAGTGAACTGATCATTTCAAACTTGGTGAAATAATACATTTTAAGGGTGCTGTATATCTGGATAATGGGGACTTATCACGTGATTATAGTTTGCAGACTTTCCCACTTAAAGCTCATCTTAGCAGGTGTTCTGGAAGGGTTTATGTCATTATACACAAACAGAAGGAGAATCTTCAATGAAATGTTCTAAAATCTTGGAAAATGATCTTGATGTCACGGAGATATGGTTTAAAGCCACACTCCGGATAGAATGATAATTTACACAGCGCACTGGGTGTGTATTATCATTAAAAAGCTGGGTGTAATGCCGGCGGGTGGCTGCAAAGTAGGAAAATCTTACCTTACCCTGCACAGAATGCAGGGATTACGGGCACTGAAGTGAGGGAGCGGTGCGTCCCAAAGCTGTACAGCTCTCTGGTTGCATCACCTGCCCCTTTTCACTATCCTCCATTCACAAAATGTCTTGTATATTTTTAAAGACTACAAGACATTTTGTGATTGGTGAAGGAGAGCTGGAGGCAGGGATGTGACATCATCTCTCCTCCCCCAATCACATTATTTCTTGTATTCTTTAAAAGCATACAAGACATTTTATGAATGAAGGATAGTGAAAAGGGGTGAGTGATGCAACTGGAGTGAGAAACAGCTTGGGGTGCATCACTCCCTCTCTTCAGTGCGGGGGTGGCATACTGCACAGTGCAGTGTATAAACTATCATCCTGCCAGGAGTGTGGCTTTATTTCCAACAGAACTACTATTTACCATTTAAAGTCATCAACAGTTTTCAAAAATTTGCTTTTCTGCCCTTTTTTTTATGCCTGCAGTGTTTTGCTTACCTTGCTAAAGGAAGTCATTTTCATTGCCCCTATAGCACTCAAACTATAGACCTCCTCCAAAAATCAAGAGAAGGTAAAGAAGAAGGTGTCCTTATGGGGCAATACCAATTCCCTGCAGGCCATGTGGACAGGACTATGCTGTCAGTCACAATGCCTGGGGGAAAATATAAGCATGCCTAACACTGACTGCCATTAAGGAGAAGAGGAAACAACACTCTTCCTTTGCCGGGACGATAGCACAATGTTCAGCGGGGTGGTAGGATCACCAGATATTTTTAAATTGTTACAAAATACAAATCCCATTTTAAACTGAGAATTCTGCTTTCTATTATTGTGCACTTTAGGGCTATTTTTTTTAGCTGACCATAGTTTTACTTTACAAATGGCTTGGTGTAAAACATCTTGGTGGACTACCTCTGGTGTCAAATAAAATAAAACCAGGCATACAGTATATTATGAACCATCTTCAAGACAAAAGGAAACGTTTATCTTGTCAACTTCACAGAACAAGATGGGAGATGCTCATCAAGTCTGCCGAATAAGATGAAGACTTGTCACAATGACAGAGAGAGGTGATGCTATTTAACTGTGAAAAAGAAAATTAAAAAAGGATGGCGAATTACTGCTTTTCAGCTTTAAAGGTTCCATTATAGAGTTCTGTCAAAACACAGACCTTAGTGTGGCTAGGAATGCAAATAAATAATTAGCGGAAAGCACGTATCTTAAATTCTAGTCACAGCGCTTAGTGGTAATCACACCAATTTGGACTTAAGAAATATAATTACTAGGGTGCTAAGGCAGAACTAAAATTTACAGGCCTCCTTTTTTAAAGTAGTGGTCTCACACACCACCGAACTCCCATCGCGATGTGGTGGTGTGAACCAAGCTAGTCTGTGACAATGCAAATCACCTTGTCTTGCATTGGGGCTGCTCTGGCCATTGGTTGCAGCGCAGCCCCAACACATTTGGTGTGACTCGGCCCCAACTGTGGCCAGTTCTGTGCGGTCACTCAGCAGAAACATCTTCCATGGATGCACACTGTCTGCGTCCAGGGTCAGTGAGAGGCACTACTTACATGTAACCGCTCAGAGAAGTGGTGACATTGGCTATTGATTTGTTCAAAGTACAAATCTGACAGATGTTGTTCACACACACTTGTGCATTCAGCAGTAGCTCCGGTGCCAAGAATCCTAGGGATGCACACCGGCGGCTTCCCCTTGCCACCCATGTGAATGTAGCTTTAACGTTTAGAGTTTGTGGCCACTTATGATACAATGTAACACAATTGTATACATGTATAATCACGTCATTATGTATCACATTGTTAGAAATGATTACAACATTTGTATTAATTCCTCAGATTGTTGGATGAGCCCAGTGTAGACTTCATTTATTTGTAACATAACAATTAGGCAACTATCACTTTTTAAAGAACAGATCAGCAGTGCCAACTACTCTCATTACAAGTTTCCTTTAAATATCATTTAGAAATTGAAGAATGCGCAGAAGTTATATCATAGGTAACACAAGGGTGAAGGAACCGCTTTGTGGGGCGGCAGGTGTTGGCTCGTCCTTTGGTTTGTGGGCTCCAGACAACGGCTGGTATTAGAAGACAGCTTTAGAGGGGCATACCTTTCCCATTTTGAGACTCGGGATCCTTACCTAGAAGCCTAACAGGAAATATTCAGACTTTACTCAGACTAGACTACTGACCCATCATTACCTTTTGGCTTTGAAGTCAGAAAGTAGCGGTTTTGCCCTATAATCAAGAGCTGTACAAACATTGGAGAGTGGAAATAAGATAATTAGAGCTGTTACCCTGAAGCATTACAAATGACAGATGAAGACTATAACCGGGAACCCCTCTGATCTACACTATCCCAAACCTTTCCTTCTTGTCACAGCTTTTACATACATCATAATTACACATCCTTCAATCCAGGCTCATTATCTGGGTAAGAGGCTTGGCTGACCTAAGAACACGTAACTGATTAGACACAGAAGCCAATTAGGACATATGAAGAAATCCTTTAAAAGAAAAGTTGAAAGCAGATGATTGGAACGTAAAATCGCTTTATTAGAGGGGCTAAAAGTCCTCCAGGAATGTGATGTTCGGGGTCAAAAGAACAGAGGAATATGTCAGATACTTTCAGTTCTACCTTAGTAGTCTATATATTCATTTTTATACGTGCAGAGATAATACTTAGCTGCTGCATTAAAACCCAATTGAACACTCAGTTGAAATAAGCCAAATGCTACCCAGGTGCATCATTAAGGTGTACAAAGTCTTACAGTTTATATTCTTCCAAAAGCAGACGCAGCTTGAGTAAAATTGCCTGTCTCCTTGCCAGTATGCTGCAAAGAAGGACCTTTGTTCAGGCCTAAAATGTGGAATATAACATGGGTACAAAAAATGAAAAAAGGCCTCAGTCATGAAGGGGTTAAATGGAAAGTTCAACTGGGCTTTAAAGCGTATAGAGCAGGCAAACCCTGACCCTCCAGCTGTGCTGCAACTACAAATCCCATTAGGCTTTGCAAGAGTCTGACAGCCACAGGCATGCCTCCCAGAGGCAGATGCATTATGGCATTTGTAGTTTCACCACAGCTGGAGGGCTGGAGTTTGTTTACTCGTGCTATAGAGTGTATATAAAGCGTGGATAGATTGTGGAAAGAGTAGCATATGGTGAACCTTCCTGCCAGCTTTTTTTACCCCACTTGTGTCTTGTTGGGAAGACTTCCCTTCACTTCCTGCACTGGGGACACAACTGGATGAAAGGGGAAATCTCCCCTTAGACAGATGTCACAGGAATGGGTGTTGCCACTGGAAGATTTACTTTCTCCTGTTCCACTGAAAACTGTAAAATGTTGAATTACACGTCATTATCTGCAATGGTGACAATGGTCAGACAGAGGCGCTAATCTTCACAATCGGTACAAAAGACAGCAATAAACACCTCAAAAAGGGTCTAACACTTCCCTACTTTATCCAAAATAAAAAAAATGCCTTCATATATACCTTATTCCAGTCTTATTTTATTTTGCTCTTAGATATAAAGAAAATTGGGAAATAAAAACATGTAATTTATTACACAAGATAAGCATTTTGTACTCAGATTTTTACAACCTATTACACATTTGTATGGACTGTTGAATAAAGCTAGTGACCGATATCCCAGAGAGACATAAAAAGCAGGAGTCTCACAATACTTACTGGGCCAGCTTTGGCACAAATCAAATGCTTGGGTTGCTTAACGTGTATTTCCACTTTTGGAGCCAAATTGGTAACGAGAAGAAGCTCAGCCTGAAGGTAAAGCTGGCTGTAAACCGTACAAATTTTGTCCGATTCTTGATGAACTGCCCAAAATTCGTTCAGTGGTGCCCCTGTCGCCACTCTTCCATCAGAATTCAACAGCCCGGTGAAGGGAACCCGTTATATTTTTTTTTCGTTCAGCCTTGAGGGTTGAATTAATAAAATATAACAGTATATGGCCAGCTTCAGGGTACGTTCCCACCAGTAGCCACGCTCAACTACATGGCTGCTAGGTGTCAGTGTCCCCGGACAGTGCTGATGCGCTCAATTGTACAACATTGCACTGTTTCTTTCTTCTTTTTTTTTTTTGCTAGAACTTTATTGAAATGTCACACATGACATTTCTTTCACTTCTTTGGGCTCAACGTTGTGTGATGCAGTTGTACCCCTTCTCACTGCAGTGTGCTTAAAAAAGTACTCCATGCCATACTTTTTTTAAGCCAACACGGTGGTGTGAACTGAGCCCATTCATGACCAGGCAAACTGCCTTGTCTTGCTCTCTGGCTGCAATGGTAAAAACGGCCAGCACAGCCCAAACGTAGATTGTGTGAAGCTGCCCTAAACGTAGAGAGCAAAAGTAAAGGACAAACTCCTCAGAGTAGCCTGGAATCTGCACAAAGGCTTTCACTCGAAAAACAGCTAAAAGGTAAGAAATATGTAAAAAATATTTTTATGGCATGCTGTGTGAATAGGAAAACATAACAAACATACAGTAGAGGTTTCCCCAAATTTGACTGCAAAGGCGTAACTACACATATTCCCACGTGTAGTTGTGAATTGCTATTGTTACTACAATTGCATCTAATGCTCAATAATCAATACGTGGTTTCTTCTAAACCTCACAAATTGCATATGGACTCCTAGGCCAAGGCTACATAAAATGTATGACACTACAGAATTTATTCAGTAATAAACCACTGTGTGAATCTCTGATAGATCTGAATACATGTCAAGCTTGACTGCATGTCACCAACAGAAAGACAATGGCTTCCACTTATAAAAGGACCAGCCAGCGAGCTTTCAGCCGCTGAGTCTAGAGTAGGCGTGACCGAGCGTTGAAATAAAAGCGAGGACTCCCGGTCAGTTCCATCACACATCAAAGCATTCCTTGACCATTGCTGAACCCCTTCTGAGCAAACTGAAAGTTTTGGAATTGAATCAAGCAATCCATTTCTATTGATCCATGAAAGTCTTGTGTGTAATGTTCTCTTTTAATACTAGTACAGCCGACGCTGAAGAGAAAGGCTGGTAGGAACACATGGGGAACAATGTAAAGAGATCTTTAAACCAGGAGCACATTTCAGACCGGAAAGCTTCGTTAAGAGAGGACAAAGGAGTTTAGTATGCGATAAGAGGGAGAAAGAGGCATAAAAAGCATTAAATGCAAGGGATTAACTTCACAATGTGATCTTTGCTCAGCTCACAGAGAGACTGCGTTTCCAATGTCAGAGAATTTTTATACGGAGGGTTTAATACCTTGGAGATCATTAGCAGTGAGCGGGCACCAAACACAAACAATAAAAGATAGAGGTTTAGAGGAGAACAATCTGATTCACCCATCTAGACCTATATGCATGTTCTGAATGCCAGAGACACTCACAAAGTTAGTCCAAAATTACTAGAGAGGAGGGACGCAAACTCTATACTTCTTACACGGGGTGTAGTCAGAACAACCTCACCCAAATTTCATTTACCCAAATATGATCTGTTGTGAGTGGCGTTAATACAGCATTGGATTCTCCGATTTGGTCTTTGCTGCTGTCTGGAACCATGGGGTGGATATCTACCTCTACCCCTAGCACAGCCAAGATAGGCTGAGTGTTGCTTTTTTAGAGGATCTACTGCTGGTACTAGTGACTGTGCAGCATATTCTAAGACGGGTAGGCAAACTCCGGCCGTCTAGTTGTGGTGAAATTACAAATCACTACATGCCTTTGCCTCTGGGAGTCATGCCTGTGGCTGCCAGAGTCTTGCAATGTCCAATGTGACATGTAGTTTCACAACTACTGGGGTAACAAGGTTGCCTACCCCTGTTCTAAGGCCTCAATTGCATTTGGGGCCATACTGGGAAGTATAAGGCCGCATGCACCAGGAAATTAAAACACACGCTGTCAGGTGAGATTGGAGCTTATTTCTAAACTCACCTAGAAACATTTAATGCTTTGCTATGGCTGAATGATCATGTTCAGCAGTGTTTAGGGGCAGTCTAGCTGAGTTTACACAAACAAGAATTATCTGTGTCCCTGGACCATTTGCATTGGCTTTACACGGCTAAGCCCATGTAAACACGTCTTAATGCAGCTATCCCAGGGACATCTAAACACAGAAAAAAGTGATCTGGGAAAGCACAAGACTCCCCCCAACCCAGGTAAAATTATTGTGGCTGAATGCATGTAATCTCAACGTGTGAATGAACACACTGAGAAATAATCAGATGCATATACTGTTTCACTGACCACGGCTGAATGTAAGTAATTGCAATGTGTAAATGAACCCAGTGAGAAATCATAAGATGCATATAGTATATATGTGCTTAGAAACACTTTCTAAATACATCTAATCCCAAGTGTTCAATTCCCGGAGTGAATGAGACTTTAGAAGGCTCTGCGACCACAAGAGGATTCTTCATATACAGGTTATTCACTTGTGACAACTGCAGCTTGGCCATAGGTGAGCTTGGAATGATATGATCATGCAGGGGGCATGGGGGATCTAAATGCTAGTCATAGAGAACATTAAGGTAGAAGTTCATCTTCACTATAAATTATGCAGTTTCACTTGTCCCTACAATGGCAATATGACGGGTATTTTGTCATACAGATAAGTCCTGTTTCAGATATCATGGGCTGCTGTCTCTTAGGTCTCCCTTTAAATCTTGTCTTGCTTGGAACTGCACATTTCTTCCTATACATAGCAGGTCTCCCCACTCCAAGATGTGCCCTCCAGTGGTGACCAGGATCAGTTCCAGGCAAAGCATTGTAAACACAGCCATGAAACAAACCATTCTACTAGAAATATGTCTTATGTCCAATGAAGGCAAATAATGATATTTCTGTTTCTTCTGATGTCTTAGGAAAAAGAACAAATGCATTATTTATAGTACAAGTACGATCACACAATTACGTAGTTTGAATTAGGTAAGCTAGATAATTACCTAGGTTGAATAAAGACTCAGATCCATCCAGTTCATCCTAGGCGTGTGTGTAGGTGTCTGCGTATGCAACAGTCACTAAGAATTCCCATACCCCTATATATTATATTCCCTTAGAAAGACTTCCAGAAGTTTTTTGAACGAGTCTATACTCTCAGCTGATGTCACTGCCTGGGGAAGAGAGTTCCACAATTTTACTGCTCTAACAGCAAAGAATCCCTTACGCAGTTTGAGATTAAACCTCTTTTCCTTCAATCTCAGGTGGTGGCCTCTTATGTTTCTTAGGCACCTCGGAGTGAATAGTTAATTGCTGATTCTACCATCAACATTAAAGGAGAAGTATTGGGAGAGTAAAATGTTCTCTTCTCAATACTTAGAGCTGGTGAGTTATCTATAGAGCAAGTGTTCAATGCTGGCTCTATAGACAGAGTGCTGAGCGATCACGAACCTCTGATTGCTCAAGCTCACAGTCTTCTTCCAGTAGAGAGTAGTGACGGTCAGTGATGGCTCCCGCAGGGATTACCCCCTACTCTCTCTGTTCCTCCAGCACTTATTGGAGGGACAGACAGGAAGGGGGTGGACACAGCTGGCTCTGGAGAGGCAGAGCTAGCTGTCAATCAGGCAGCGGGATGGATCCTCACAAAATTCTTGGCATCCTTCCCAGCTGCACAGTGGCTCTGTACTCTCAGCACATAGTGGGCAATAGGCTGCCAGATGCTGACTTTGGGTTACAGGAGAACATTAGTAAATGTCCTCCTATGATCCAAAAGAAGACTAAAGACAAAAAAAAAAAGGATTGGCTTTAGTTTTCTTTTAAACAATTTGTACAATGCAATCCTAACCCCTCAAAGGTCTCTTCTCCAGAGTGACTAAGTGCAATTTTTGTTGTCTTTTCCCATAGCCGAGGTGCTCTGGTCCCCTTATTAATTTTGTTGCCCTTCTCTGGACTCTATCAAGTACCATTATCCTTTCAACTTCCAACAGGACACCAGACCTTCCAAGCCTCAATCAACCCAAATAAGAACTCCTCTTTTGTTAAAGCTGATCATTAGAACTACCTGTAAAGATTTAGAAGTTCCAATAAACTGCTCAGCCAAAGAAAGAAAGAATAGGAAAATGATTTCCATTTCAAGTGGACACAGTTTGTACGTAAAGATCTCACAAGACGCCTTAACAATGGCTTTATCGGCACAAAACAACCACAGGTTCCTGGCTCACTCTTTGCCATGTCCACTTGAGGCTTTACATGGGAACTAGGGAACAATAAATTACTTCCTCTGTTTTGTGCCCAAGCTACGATGAAGCGGATACATTCCAAGAATCAGGTAGCAAAACATTTGGTGCCCAACTCTGAGCATCATCTATTGTTCTCCTTTCTTTCCAATATTCTACAGCTACTTCAAAGAATGTATAGTTATTTTCATGATTATGTTAATGCATATGTCAGGGCAAAAAAAAAAAAAGAACACATGCAGTAAATCTGTGCAAGGCATCAAAGGGTATCTATGGTCAAAACCTAAAATAAATCTGTATTTCTATTTTGAATTCTCATAAGTCCTATCCCCGCCTAATAACAAGATCCATTATACCCCTTAGTGTTTGCTCTTTATATGTCCCAATTCTATATATGTCCCAATTAATAGGGGGACTATATATGTCCCAATTCTATTCCTCAGTCCAGCGCCAGTACTCTTTGGGCAAAACTACATGCGTTATTTTGCCTATTTCCTGTGAGCCCAGCCTGTCCTTTTGCAGGCCTTCTAGGGGGTGCGTTATTATGCAGACTGGGCTCACAGTACTCCAAGATTCAACATACCTCACATCTTATTACACGAGCACCCTTCAGTCCTAGAAGAATGCCAGGCTCCCCACTGCTGCCGGAGATGGCAGTGGAACCTGCTGTGATGTCACTGGACCTATAAGATTGCAGGAAAAAGGTATGTATATGTTTTTTTTTTAAAATAATAAACACCTAGGGGAGCTTCAGAGGGTGGGAGAGGTGGGTGGAAACACCAGTTCTCTGCTTTAAGGTGAAAATGCAGTGTCGCATAGGAAGATTTCATATTCATAACTTGCAGTCAGCAGGTGGTGAACAGAAAGCAGAACAAGATTTTTTTTAAAGTGCTTTTTCTTGTTGTATAATGCCTCAGAGGAAGGACACTTCCCCCCTCCCCTTCTAGCAGAGTCACAACCTACCAGCAAGCAGGCTGTTAGTGCTGGGCTTTCCATCTAGAAAGCTCAGAATCTTTTGCCATCTATGGAGTTTCTGTGATCTGTTTCACTGTCCTGCCTAAAAGAAGCAGCTGTATACTTCAAACCAAAAACAGAAGGAAAGTTATGCCAACAAAATATACATACGGAATCCAGAGCCTAGGATAAGCCTCGATTTCCTCCTGTGTGTACTCATTCAGTCTTCGGGGGATTTTTCTGGGTTGCTTGAGTTCAGTACTAATATTCCTCAAGATTTCTTCAGGGATGTCCTACAATAACACAAAACCAACACATGACATGCGTCCCCTATGTGCTTGTAAACAATTGAACAGAAGAAGGGTTCAAGCACTCCACTTTCCTAGAGTAAAATTAGATTTTTGATTTATCCCAAAAAATTTAAGCACTCAGTTAGAGGTTAGCAGTTTAGGGGTATAAATAACACATATTATTTAGCAGACAGTATTTCCAAAAGCTGTTCAGAAACTGTTATCAGAATATGTTCTCATCACAGGAGTGGGAGTCACAAAAGCATCCATACTGCAAAACAGCCATTAAAGTGACATTAAACCCTCAGATTTTTTAACATAAACCAATACTGTAATGTGTGCCTTACTGTAATCCATGGTAGTTTCCCTTCTCTTTGCTGCTCTTCCTTTTAAATCTGTATCTCTTCTCATGCTGGGCAGAACTTCTGTTTTGCAGCAGACTGCCTTGTCTCAGGAATGGATACACGGTGTCTGTGTGTAGGTTTGTATGGGTTTGTAATCTGAGCCAGCACTACAGGAAGAGGCCCTGAGCTGAAAAGGGAAGTTCTGCAGAGCATGAGAAGACATGAGTATTTAAAAGGAAGAGCAGCAAAGAGAAGGGAAACAACCATGGATTACAGTAAGGCACACATTACAGTATTGGTTTATGTTAAAAAATCTGAGGGTTTAATGTCACTTTAATGAGGATCTATCACTTTTGTGTCAATACGGCAGCATATTCCTGAAGTCTAAAATGAGATTACTTCATTCACACCGTCCTTCCTTCTGGAGGGGGGCTACTTTGCTCCCCATGGTCCCTGTGTGTGTTGTAATGTAATCTCCAAGCTCATTCCCGTCATATACTACAAATTCAATACCAGTTTTCTATATCATTGCTGTTCATTATCAACAAATTTGTTGAGTCGGTGCTTGGTAACAGGAAGTCCTCCCTTTAGCTGGACAACATCTGGACCTTGGCACTATATACAAAGCATGGCACTAGGGTAGAATCCAGTCGATGTGCCAACTACAACAACCAAACTTGAGCTTTCATTCTTCTGCTGGCTCCTGCTAACATCTTGTAGTCTGCTCAAGGTAGTGATGAGTCAATCAACCATGATTTACACATTTTTCATCCATTCGTTGACCAGTGAGGAATTACACAATTCAGGAATTCAGGTAATCAGCTGATAATTCAGGTAATCAGTTCTTCATCTTTGGAGCTATCTGGACACCAACTGGTACTTGACAGGGTGTATGTTGTCCGCTCGAGCCAGCTTCTGTTGGCCAAACAAGGTTATACTTCCCCATCACTAGAAAGAAGTGCCACTTGCCACAAAGACGGTGCTTGGTAACAGAGGTCCTTCCTTTAGCAGGACAACCTTTACACTCTATACAAAACATGGCACTAGAGTAGAATCCAGTCGACGTGTCAACTACAACAACCAAACTTGATCTGTCATTCTTCTACTGGCTCCTGCTAACATCTTGTAGTCTGCTAAAGGTAGTGATGAGTCAATCAGCTGCGATTTACACATTTTTCATCCATTCGTTGATCAGTGAGGAATTACACAATTCAGGTAATCAGCTGATTTGTACGTTCTTCATCTCTGGAGCTGTCTGGACGCCAACTAGTACTTGACAGGATGTATGTTGTCCGCTCGAGCCAGCTTCTGTTGGCCAAGCAATGTTATACTTCCCCATCACTAGAAAGAAGTGCCACTTGGCACAAAGACATCTCCAAAGACGACAGAACACACAATCAAGGATATCGTCCCAACCCCCAGTCTGAATGATTTAAGATATTGCTGTAAGAAATTTGACAAATTTTATTCAAGAAGACACCACAGGTCGGTCCAGGACTGGGTAAGGCAGTATGAACAGCAAAGTGGGAAAAACCTTTATATATTTCACACTGGAAACACCCCGATGTACTGTACCAGTTTAATGCGGCTACATTCATACAGCTTGCACACATTTAGAGGGACTCACGTGTCTCAATGTTATCTCACTTTAACTGTCCAGCTGCCAAAAACCAACACAAGCTTGATGAGAAAATGTAGCAAACTAGTCCTTTCTAAGGAGATGTTACTTCATATTTTTAAACACCGAGAGGCACAATTCCACAGAGTTTAAATGGATAATGAGTAGTTGAAGGCAGATAAAGGCAGCCTTGCTAGCATGGGATTAGCTGTGACCAAACACAACTTTCAGCCGTTTCACATCACAGTAAAACAAGACTCTGCGTGTCAGGATATTCTCTTCAATCTCACCCAAATCGGAAATTTGGTCTCTGCACAGCAATCATTATAAGAGGAAAAGTCTTCCTGCCATGCAAATACAGTAGAAGGAGACCTTCTGTGTGAAGAAGTAGTTTTAAAGAGCATAGTTTTTTTTAAAATGGTTTTCACTATGTAGTTTTGTTTATTAATATGTAATATTGCATTTAAATGATTATTTCAGATCTACTATTTTGAGCCAGCAAAAAAAGGCTCCAATTCAAAATCCACACACAGCTAAATAATGCAGAGAAATGACCACTCCCTCTCCTTGTGCTTTGTGGTGTTTCAATTTGCGAGCAATAATTTGAAAAAGTCATTCTTTTTTTGTTTTTTCTTTAGGAAATCCATAATTCTCAGGAAAACCAGTGCCATGGCTACCCCATACTTAATATTCAACTCTGACCTCCATTACAGTAGCATCCTTGTTTGGTCCAGGACACACCACCTGTCGGCTAACTGGCCAAATAAGGAGTAGCAATACACTTATTCAGTCCTTCTTGTGCTCTCTACTCCTGCACGTTTGCCTATTTTAGACCGACAGCACTGTGCAATGTAGAGGTCATGTGACCTAATGTCAATGTCAGGATCTGGATCTGAACCCAGGGCCTCTGCTGTATCTGGCAGTGGTGCTGAGCTACATGAAACATTGGCTAGCTCCATTTCTGATTTCTCAGTTAACCTAGTTTTCTGCTGAACTCTGAACCCTTTGCTCCTCCATTGAACTTCCTATTTAAGCCCCTCCTCTGCACTTCCTGTTTGCCAGATTATTGTGCTCCTGCCAATATCATGCTTCCTGCTCTTACTGCGATATGGCATCCTCATACTGCTAATCATGTACCGACCCTTGGCTACTGATTCACCTACTATGCTTATCGCCTTCAACTTCCACAAACCTGATACCTTTGGCTACAGACTTGGGCTTGATCACCGACTATGCTTATGCCTGCTCTTATATTACCACTGTCTGCTTGTGTACTGAACCCAGTCCCTGTTATACCACAAATTTGCTACTGGACTCCAAGTCTGATCCCAGATCATGACAGTCAACCTAATTCTGGTTTCAGGTCAAGTGACTCGGAACCTGAACGTAGCATACATACCAAGTATCTCTAGGAGAAGGGTCTCTATTTTAGCCATGTTTCAAGATTTAATTGCAAAAAAAAAACTATAAATAGTAATCAGTTCTTTTTTAAAATTAAGATCCTCACACCGATGTGTTAGCTTTGTGAATTTGCGCCTACAGCCAATTAATTTATATTAGTCAGAAGTATAACATTAAAAGCTGTTCTAAAAGGAAAAGAGCATTGAACTGCAATTAAATACAATCAGGAAAAGCAAACATGTCTCAGTTTTTATGACTGGGCAGTGGAATAGTTTCTGAGCTGCATACAGTCAGCATTACACAAGGTGAAGTGGGAGTAAATTGTCCAGTTTCCATAGCCACCTAATTAGAGCATTTCATCCAGTTATTAAAAAAGGAAATTCCTTCTAAAGTCAAAATACTTAAATGTATCCAGCCAGGAGTCTATATTTATAAGGAAGACCAAACCATGAAATCAAAAGACTTATTCATATGCTTAACGAGAGACCCGGTTGCCAGTCCGTTCATTTCAACAAAAATCTTACTATCAGATTATATGTGAATTTAACGTAAAGTATGCATGCCATTCACCTGTAAGAGTCTGCCTTGTCTAGACATCCAAAAGAGACTTGCTGCTGGGCACCGCCATCTTCAATGTGAAGTCCACAGCCCCAGCAGACTTAGAGCTGTCACGCAAGTGACACGCTAAAGTAGGGGTAGTGCATTAAGATTCAAGGAGGTCTGGTATGTACAATTTTCATCAAGCAGAGGTTCGAACTGTGGTCTGGACAGACCGGTCACTCAGTCCGTGTCTGTACCGCGGGCTGCCATTTAGGGACCCCTGCTCTAAAATATTTTGCTTCGCCACGAAGGTTGGCTTGGTGGAAAAGTAGGGCCAGCACAGCCAGTAATTGGACACTCCAAGAAGATAAGAGGGCTAAAATACTTATACCTGCAATTTATTTAAATAGGTGACAGGGTCTCTTAAAAGCACTCCGGGAATGTAAAAAATTAACCCCTTCACTGGGGCTACCCCGCACTGCAAGAATTAAGTGCTTGTTTTGGTCTAGGGTAAAAAAAAAAAAAAAAAGATACACTCACCTGAACCTCGGTCCCTCTCCTCCCCAAGTCTCCTAAAATTTCAAGTTCAGATTTGCACTCCCTAGTGTCAGCTGCTAGCTCACAGCCGGAATGTGCAATCAATATTCATGTCCAATGACATCTGCAACACCATGAGCTGGACAAGCCATCTAGAGTCCCGTGAGGCACTTTGAATTGGAAAGGTTCAGCATATGGTTATTGGCTATAAATACCAAAAATAGAACATGGGGTTTAATGAGGCGCATACTCATGCCTAATGGGTATGCACCACATTAAACCCCATGTTCTATTTTTGGTATTTGTGATTTGAAAGAGGGGTTGAGGCGCTTTTCAGAATGCAAATGTCTGGGCCTTACACTGTTTAACGTTATTGGCTATAAAACAGAAGCGGTCAGTTGTGAAGTGTATCAAGGCAATATAACAATAACAGTTTACACAAAATACACAGACCTGACATTCTATATGCCTGCAGCGCTTACCTCTTCAGCGAATAAGTGCAATCTCATTATCATGGTCCTCCTGAGAAGGTTTTTCGGCAGCATTCCATAAGTTGCCAATTTCACAATCTGAAAGACAGAAAAAGATTATTTAAAGGGGAAACTACTGTGTAATGGCGTCGAGTAGCTTAATTATTTTATAAAACGTACACGTTTTTAAACCTTTTACATTCAAACAATCTTTGTTTAAACAAGTAAAGTTAAAGTAATATAGGACAGGGCGTTTCCAGAGCACTAGGGGTTAGCTAAAGCCAACACAGAGTAGAAGTTTGTATTTGTATTATACTTGGCTATTTTGGACTGAACCCTCAGAATTTCTCAATTCTGCCAATGTACGTATGGACATCTGTCTTTATATTGAACTGATGCGCCATTTTAAAGGTAGATATCAGGCTTACAATGATCATGTTAAACATGATCATTGTAAGCCTGATATCTACCTTGAAATGGGGGTGGTGGTAGATAAAGAAAGAGCCTAACCTTGGTGTCATACATACTTGTAGATAGGTTGGGGTACAATAAAAAAATGGCAAGTGGCCTGGAATATTGAAGGCTTTAAAAGGGTGGTAACCCTTATGCTCTACTGCCGAATTGCACAGCTGCTTGCTGGGAGCTCTCCATTACGCCTAGGGCTGCAACAACTAATCGATAATAAATCGATTATAAGAATAGTTGGCAATAGTCTCATTATCGGTTAGTTAGGGAGGAGTGGGAGGAGAGAGAGTGAGAGGGGAGAGAGAGAGAGAGGGAGAGAGAGGGGGGAGGGAGAGAGAGGGGGGAGGGAGAGCAGAGAGAGAGAGCGAGAGAGCGAGCGAGAGAGCGAGAGCGAGAGCGAGAGCGAGAGAGAGAGAGAGAGAGAGAGAGACAGAGATATTTTAATGCAAACTATCGATTAGTTGAAAAAATTAAAAATCGGGCAACTAATTGATTATGAAAATAATCGTTAGCCTATGAAAAGTGTACTCTGCCATTTTTTTAAGACTTGTCCTTAAAAAAAGTCTACGTTATAATTACTGACCAGCTACACAGCAAAATGCCCACATTTTCCTGCACTCCATAATGGAAGGATGTTTTGGGTAAATCTAGGCCATTGTTATAGTGATAATTACATTTAATTCTGAACTCGAGATCTGCAGGATTTCTAGCTGCCAAAAGCTGGTCCTCGAACACTTCCAGCTGCTGATTTTTTTTCTTAAATCTCCCCGGGCCTCAAGGAAATCCCCTATGATATCTATGGCTTGACAGAACTGAATGTAGCAGCCAGAAGTGTAACAGCAATCTCTCAACACTTACTATACTAATCCTACAGACCATGATGGGCCCTGACCTCCTGTTTTAGGTTTTCCAATTACTTCTTTAAAATGACCATGCAAGCTTGCCCATATACTTGCACATCTATGTATGCTGGCGTTTTGTTTTTTGCAAGCGGATTTAGTAAAGTGTAGGAAAAGGATTGTATTTTCCGACAGCTTTCATACTAGTTCTGGGACTTTACTTGCCATGATAGTTTGCACTCGGGCGAAGCTTGGGGTGAACTATGTTCACCCAAGCACCCGCAAAACTGTCACACCCCTCTACTGGCCCAATAAGTTGTGGCAAGGACACTCCTCCGCCACTTTTTTTGCTGCAGGCTGGTGACTGCCCTGGCTGTGTGTCTTCCCAGGAACTTGTATATGGCATTCAGAAAATAGTACATTTCAATCAAAGTGTGTTCTAAGCCAGGTACTTTCATGGCATCTTCACATTTAAAGCTGAACTCGATTTAAAAAAAAGTATATACAATATTTACTAATTTTTTAGTAAAATCATTACATGTACATATAAAAACTAGTTTTAAGTGAAACTACAGCCAGGAATTGAAGCATTATATAATATATAAAAAACAATTTCTATTCTGTTTTCATATGGGAAACATCCATGACACAGTTTTTGAAAAGCATTCTGAAGGGAATTTATCAGAACTGGAGCAGACGAAATCTGGAGCAGCTGTGCATGGCAACCAATCAGCTTCTCTCTTTCATTTTAAAATCTTAACTCGACAAACTGAAGATAGAAGCTGATTGGTTGCCATGCACAGCTGCTCCAGATTTCGTCTGCTCCAGTTTTGATAAATTCCCCCCACTATTTTTTCGACAGAGAGATAGCACATCAGGAGCCAAACAGAGAAGTGAGAGAGCAGGGAGAGAAGGGGGACAAGTCACTCCTCTGACTTATTTAGCTGTGTGTGCACTCTGGGCATTAGGTAATTAAGATCTTTAAAGCAAAGCAGGTAAGAAAAGCATGGTAAAGTGAAAATTCATCTGCAACATTTCCTATTCAACTGACTAAAACAATGCAAATAATAATATTAATTATTATACAAGATTTATATAGAGCCAACAGTTTGCACAGAGCTTTACATTATGAATGCAAATAAATATATTCACATTTCTACTTTTTAGACTTGAACACAGTATTTTAAATAATAAAAATACTACACACTGCTATAGTGGGATATTAAAGCCAAAAAGTTTTTAAGCAATTTCAACTGCTGATTAAAGGAGAACTATGAGGTGAGTGATCTCCACTCATCCTCATTAGTTAGAGCCGAGGTGTAACAAAGAAGCTGTCACAGGTCGGCTCTATCGATCGGGAAGTGAGCAGAAACATGCTGCCGATCCGCTCACTTCCTGATCGTCTCCCTGCAGTGAACACCGACTGTCAGTCACCGCTCTCCGCAGGGACTCCCCCCTTCCCCTCTCTAATCCTCCAGCGCTGAGTGGAGGAACGAACGGAGGAGGGGGCGGGTGGATGTCGATGTTGCGATGACGAGCATTCTCGCATGTTTGTGAGCCTTTGTTTCCCGTGTTTGGTGCACGCCCCCATTGATTACATACGTGTGAACGTGCATGGAAAACAGTGTTTGCTCAACTCCATTTGGGATGCCATTACCTAGTAATGTCAACGCATGCACATTCCGCGTTTGTGCACGTATTGTGAATGTGAGTCCCAGTGCGCACATTTGCCATGTGTTCACGATACGCCCTGGAGTGAATGGGGCCTTACAGTTAATTTTCCTTCAGAAAACATGATTGCAAAAATATTAAAAGTTTGGGATTTTCAAAGTGCCAGCAGTCTTAAAACACGTCTAAAAATTCATACTGTGTTGTATTATGGTATCAAAAACAATAATTATGAAATTATTATAGAAAAAATATAGTATAGCGCCATCAACATTTGCTGGACATGGAAAAATATTACTTTACAGGTACATGATTTCAAATATACCCTCCTGGGTCAATGAGGAGTTCACAGACATCAGCAGTCTGATAAGAGTGGCCAGTATTCAATGAGTTTCATAATAAGCTTCATCAGGAAAAGTGAATTTTTGAGCTCGCAAAAAATGTATATAGCGATTGCTGCGTACCCAGGGCTGAAAACTCCCCAACTTAGAGGGGCCGCAGGGAGGGAGAGGAAAAAGACAGGAAAGTCATCAGATTGTGTCTGATCATGCATTTATAGTGCTCACAGTGCCGTCACTATTCTTATTATTACATAGTATTTATATAGCGCCAACAGTTTGCGCTTCGCTTTAGAATATAAGGAAGACATTACAGTTACAATACACATCAAGACAAGATGGCAAGGAGGGCCCTGCCCCTGAGGGCTTACAATCTAAAAGGATCTATTAGCAAAACTCTCCTTGGGATAGTGATATCTTCATATTTTACCATAATGCTACATGCACATGGGTGTCTGGGGATTCTTGCGGCAGGAACCCCAGGTGGGTCAGTACAGAAGCGGCTGTAGTGGCCATTCAAGTTACAGGGTGACAGCGGCCGCATATTTCCGCGACTGGTACGATTACCTGCAGATCGGGAGAGATGCTTGTCCCTGGAGGCAGACAGATTGCTTCCAGGGACAAGCATCTTTCCCCATCCGTATGTAATCGTTCCATGTACAATGACATGCGGACAGATGCGGCTGCTGTCATTAAAGGGTAAATTCACTTTCTGTGGCGAATTTGGGAAAATGGAATTACCCACCTTGCTAAGAAGTGCTTCTCATTGATCAGTTGATGGCGCTGACCATGTATGGAGTACGGGTAGTACATCGGTACCGGCAGGGGGCAAGGAGTGTTCGGCAAAAGGTATAGAGTGGGGGGCGGGGGGTTGGAGAGGACCTAGATTGAAGGGGGTAATTCCAGTTTCCCAAATTCGCCTGATAAAGTCGAATTACCCTTTCACTTGAATGGGCAAAATGGCTGCTGCATGGACCTACCTGCGATTACTGCTGCAAGAGTCTGCAGGTTCCCCAGACGTCCACGTGCATGAGGCCTAAGGGGACCAGCAGGGATCAGTATATCAACATGGTTAGTCCTTCAGCAAATTTAAGATCATCTACCTTATCATCTATAATCACAGATCATAGTCTAGCCTTCCGGGGGCAAAGAGACCTTCAGTGGCACAAGCACAGCACCCCTTTGCTCTCCTCTTCCAATTCTGTTTATGTGGTCAGAACCACTGGTGCATCATATGACATGACGCAACAGGGTTCCAGCCAAGCAGGCTCTGGTGACCATTTAATACAGACTAGGGCAGAGTGAACATTCAGGTTTACCTTGAGAAAGGGGTTGATCTCCCCAAAAAATGTTGGGCTTCACGTCTGCATTTTTTTGCAGTGCACTGCACATCATACCCAAAATTGTTTTCTATGCGTCCTAGTGGTAACATGCATTGTTCAATTGCTGAAAAACACCAATCACGGCGGTGTGAACAAGCCCTAAAGGTCTACAGAGAGTTAAACTGTGCAGTATGAGATTACAATCACTCATGTAGTTTAGGGCCAAAGGGAAGAAGAATAATTAACAGATGTCAACACATCAAGCACAACCCAAGACAGCCGAACCTTTAAAACGTTACATTCTGCTGCCATCTGGTGTTTACATTCTAAAACAGACAAAAATGTAAAATAATCATATGATCATTACTAGCACATAGGTTCCAGTGAGGCTACATACATGTTCTCATGCAGCCTGATCATTTTTAAATAAAGATGAATGCCGTGCAGATATAAATGATGCAAATTAATGCAAATCTGTATTCAGCAATATATAAATCTATTTGTTTTAAATACAAGAAGTTTAGGTAGTTGCATATGATCCGGTATCAGCCTCTTCCAGTTCCTGTACAGTACAGCTCAGGGTAGGTAAGGGAGGACCAGTACTAGGAGGAGAGAGCAGAGTGACAGAAGGATGAGCTCATGGGTGTGCTGGTTCTTCTTTCACTGGTGGGAGCATACCTATAAGCACCCATTCACAATAACAGGTGGGACTGGTCTTATAATGAGGCAGCCTGAGGCTACCGCATCAGGCGGCATCTCTTTGGGTCACGTGGGGGGCAGCAGACAAAGGCATGGCCGCTCTACTGCACAATGTTTTCAGTGTGCCTGCCCCCCTCTTTTCCGGCAAAGGGTCCCAGGCTGCTAAGAGCCGGCAGGGAGATATCTGAGGGTCATACACATCGATCTGCCCAGAAACCCGAGACACTCGGGCTGGTGTCCCACCCAGCTCCTGGCAACCAGTGAAGTCAGTGACGGGACACCAGCAAGAGCATTTCAGGTTGCCAAGAGCTGTGCAGGGAGATGCCGAGCCCTTACACATCTCCCTGGCCAGGTCTTAGGCATCAGGCATGTGTTTTGGTGCACATAATAGGCGTGCGTCAAGTGTGCGCTGTGCCAGTGTTTTTGCGATGCGTTGTCAAGCAGCATTTCCTTATTGTTTTCTACTTTATTGAGTTCTTGTACAAACCATGTTAATTAAACTGAGCTTTCATGCACACCACACCACGCACATGAACGGTGTGAAATTGTGTCAGTGCATTGAGGAAGCCCATCTTATGAGCATCTTCAATAAGTATGTTTACACACAGAACTTATGGAAAATCAATATAGAAATACAGATTTATTTTTAGTTTTTGACCATAGATATCCTTTAAATCAAAAACTTTGAAAATGATTTTGAAAAAATAAATAATCTCAGCTCTAGCGGAATCAGAGGGCAACATGTCTGGTCTCCCGGGGTAACAATGTGCCGTGACTTGCACTTTTTCCAGCCAGAAGCCGCTATTGGTCTGCTAGTACAGTGTGTGCAGAACCCAATGGAGGCATTTCAGTGAGCTGCAGCAGGTGAACTCTTAACTATTACGATCTAAACATCTTCTCCCTCTGGCTGCAGAAGAAAAAAATTATTACCATCCCTAAATGATTTATTGAACTGGTGGATGTAGCCCGAGGAACGAGGCTGCGTGGAAAAAAACCTCTAAATGTGCAACATGACTGACAGGTGGACAGAGTGCGCCTCTAGACTTTGATCAATGAGGCTCTGCACAAATTACACATGTCCTATCTCGATCATCGCTCGGGAGGGTAGCGGCATACTCAAAATTTTTTTGACGGAAAAAAATGGCCTTTAGACATTAAGATATGAAATAAATGTTAAAACTTTAAATTGCCACCAGTAAAGGATTTATGATCTCTTTTTAGTCACTGTATCCTCCAACACGCTGTTGTAGAAGGCGGGTCTTTATTGATTTATTCATCGGATCTGTCTTAGACACTTATTCCTTGAAAATGATCATTCTCAAACTGTGGCCCAGGAGTGGGGGGTCCCATCATCTATCCTACTCTCCCTGGATATGCCAAGGGAAAAGTGCTAGCAAACTCAGGAGTTAAATCTTAAAAATACATTCCTTAGTACCTTAAAAGGAGAACTATGAGGTGAGTGAAAATCACTCACCCTCATAGTTCGAGCCGACGTGTGACAATGAAACTGTCACACATCGGCTCAATAGATCGAGGAGTGAGAGAACGCATACCGTCGCTTGCTCACTTCTCGAACATCTCCCTGCAGAGAGTGGTGACTGTCAGACTGGCAGGGATTCCCCTCTTCGATCCTCCAGCGCTGAGTGGAGGAACGGACAGGGGAGGGGGCGGGTACAGCTTTCTCTGCCTCTAGATAGGCAGATCCAGCTGTCACTCACACAGCTGGGTGGATCTTGGCAGCATTGTCGGGATCCGTCCCGGCTGCGCCGGTCTCAGTATACCGCAAGCTGTAGCTCGCGATATACTGCGCCTTGGGTCACGGGAGGAGGTTAGTATATGGCCTCTCGCGACCCTTAAGAGAACTATGGGGAAAAAAATAGGATTTTTGTACTCACCGTAAAATCCTTTTCATTGAAGGACACAGGGCAACAGATCGTAGATCCTGAATGGTAGGGTATATCGCCACCTGCAGGAGTAGGACGCTAGGCACATAACAAAAGACAAGACAGCCTAGGTGCGGCCCCTGCTGGTGGCCCAACCCTCCACTTGCTGACAAGTCTCCAGTAAGTAACAAGCAGTTAGGAGTGCACACCCTATAAAAGAGGGGGCGGGACCTGTGTCCTTCAATGAGCGGAGAGAAAAGGATTTTACGGTGAGTACAAAAATCCTATTTTTTCCCCATTCATTGAAGGACACAGGGCAACAGATCGTAGATCCTGAATGGTAGGGACGTCACCAAGCAGTAACACACTGAGGGATGGGCAACAACAAACAAAACACCCAAAAGACCCCTCAAATCACCGCCTGCAACACTTTACACCCCAAACCAGCATCCGCCGATGCTAAACACGTCCACCTTGTAAAACAAAGGTGTGAACAGAAGACCAAGTTGCGGCCTTACAAACCTGAGAAACCGATGCCCCATGGCGAAAAGGCCAAGGAAGCCCCAACAGCCCTAGTAGATTGGGCAGTGACAGGGAAAGGAGGCTCACGCCCCCTTAACGGCATACGCCTGAATAACCGCATTGCGAATCCACCGAGAGATGGCCACCAAAAAGGCCACCTTTTGCGACAAGGACATAAGCGGAATCTCCCGAAGAGACTCAAATGGAGATTCCTGCAACACCGAAAGCACCAGATTCAGATCCCATGGAGCCAAAGGCGAACGTACAGGGGGAGCAATGCGCGTCACCCCCTGGACAAAAGTGCAAACCAGAGCGTTAGATGCCAAAGGCCGCTGGAAAAGCACAGCCAAAGCAGATATTTGGCCCTTCACAGTACTCAAGGCCAGCCCTTGAGCCACCCTGCGCTGCAAGAAGTCTGCCGACAGAAAACAAGCGCGGCCCTCCACGTGCGATGGTAAATCTTACGAGAGACCGCTTTGCGCGCCCTAAGCTTCATGGAAATGACCGCATCGGACAACCCCTGGTCCTTCAGGACCTGGCTCTCAACAGCCACGCCGTCAAAGCCAGCGACTGTAAAGAAGGATGGAACACAGGTCCCTGGCACAGAAGATTGGGGCGCAGAGGCAGCCGCAACGGGGCGTCCACCACCAGCAGAACCACGTCCGCGTACCACGCCCTCCAAGACCAGTCCAAGGCCACGAGGGCGGTGACGCCCTCGGTCGCGATCCGACGCAGAAGCCGAGGCAACAGATACAGAGGGGGAAAGGCATAAATTAGACCGTAATGACCCCAAGGAGCCTCCAAGGTATCCACCGCCTCCGCCCAGGGATCCAGAGCCCGGGCCACAAACCTGTCCACCTTCCGGTTGAACCGAGACGCTAGAAGATCCACCTCCGGCGTCCCCCAGCGATGACAGAGCTGCTGAAAAACCGCTGGGTGCAGAGACCACTCTCCCGGATCCACCGACTGTCGACTGAGGTAATCGGCCTGCCAATTTTCCACCCCCGGGATGTAGACCGCCGAGAGAGCCAGAACCCGATTTTCCGCCCAGGAGAGAATCCCGAACACCTCTCGTCCTGCGGCCACACTTTTTGTGCCGCCCTGGTGATTGATGTACGCCATCGCGGTGGCGTTGTCCAACTGGGCCCGAACCACCAGATCCTGGAGGCGGGTCGACCAATGAAGGAAAGAAAGGCGAATCGCCCGAAGTTCCAACACATTTATCGACAGACGGGACTCCTCCGGCGACTAACGACCCTGCACGGTCAAGGAGCCCAGGACTCTGCCCCAGCCCCAAAGGCTTGCGTCCGTGGTGACCACCGTCCAGTGCACAGGAAGGAAAGACTTCCTCTGCACCAAGGCCGGAGATTGAAGCCACCACCGCAGGGAGGCCCTCGCCT
Organism: Nanorana parkeri; assembly: GCF_000935625.1. Lineage (NCBI taxonomy): Eukaryota > Metazoa > Chordata > Amphibia > Anura > Dicroglossidae > Nanorana > Nanorana parkeri. The sequence continues at coordinate 761,995 of NW_017306385.1, read as the reverse complement.
CCCGAATCTTCCTGTCCAAGGACTTGTCCCACAGTACCAGGATGTTCCTCTGCAGGGTCTTGGTATGGTGTTGTGCAAAGGACACCACCTTCATGAGACCCAGGACTTGCATGCAAAAACGGATGGGCGACCACCGGCGAGTCCTTAGTAGCCGGACCTGAGTTTCAGGAGCTTGTCCCGAGGAAGAAAGACCCGGGCCACGACAGTGTCCAGAACCAGGCCCAGATACTCCAGGCGTGAAGAAGGCACCAGGCAAGATTTCCATAGGTTCAGAAGCCAACCGAACTCCTCCAAGGACCGCACCGTGACCTCCAGAGCCGTCACCATAGAAGAATGCGACTCCGCCCGCAGAAGCAGATCGTCCAGGTAACCCACGATTGAAACCCGCCGACAACGCAACAGCGCCAGGGGCAAGCACCTTGGTGAACACTCGCGGGGCCGACGCCAGCCCGAAAGGCAGCGCCACAAGCTGAAAATGGTCCTCCCCCACCGGGAAACGAAGATACCGCTGATGAGACCCGCAAACGGGCACATGAAGGTAGGACCCCTTGATATCGATGGAGACCAGCAGATCCCCCTGACGAAGCCAGGCCACCACGGACCGGATCGACTCCATCCGGAACCGACAGACCCGCACGAAGGTGTTCAAGCGTTTGAGGTCCAGGATGGGCCGCACCCCCTCTTTCTTGGGCACGGTAAACAGGTTTGAATAAAAACCTTTGAACCTTTCCGAGGACGGAACCGGCACAATCACCACCGAGATCCACCAAGGAAGGAGAGAGTCGCGTGTTGGACGGGAAGAACCGGTTTCCCGGACGGGACAGAAACTCGATCTTGTAGCCCAAGAGTCCGAGGCGTGGGCCAACCAAAAATCCACACAGAGCCAAAGACGCCCCCCCCCACCCTGGGAACCAGAGCTGGGGCACGACCTTCATGCGGACTGGGGCTTGCCGGCGGGCTTGGCCGACTGAGGCTGCCACGGACGCTTTGGGGCTTGGGAAGCGGAGGATCTGTGAAACTTCCCGCCCTTGTCGGAAAGCGGAGGGGGCAGAAAAAGCCGCTTGTGGGGAAAGTAGGCCCAGGCTTCCAGCGCGGTTCCTTCTTGGGGCTTGGGCGCCTGAGGACGGAAGGTACTCATACCCCTCGTCAGATTTCTAATGATCTAGTCCAAGGTGGAACCAAACAAACGGTCCCCAGTAAAGGGCAATTCCTGTAGAGCCTTCTTGGAAGCCTGATCAGCTGACCAGCCCTTAAGCCAAAGTAAAAGGCGAAGAGTCACCACCGACACTGACACCCTGGACACCAAGGACGCAGCATCCAAGGCCGAATTGCAGACATAACGGAGGCCTTGCACCAATTGGTCCGCCAAATCCACGAAAGTGGGACATTTCCCTCACAAGGCAATGCAGGGGAGTCGTCCCTGCGATCCATTGCACACTCGCACAAAACAACCCCACCGACTGGAGACCACCAGGCAAGGGAGAGAAAAGACAGGGACCCCGCTACTCACGACCCCCAGCGTCCTTGTCCCAGCCCAGCCGTCCGATTCCGCAAAGTGGAGGAGAGCTGCACACTGTGTCCTTCCTGCATCGGGTCCAGGTCCTCACAACATCCACCAGAGACCCCACATACATACCCACATGAGGGAAGAGCGGACACCATCGCCAGGACCCAGGACAAGCAGGGTACCGGTAGGAGAACGCCCCCGACAGCGGCCGCGCCAGCCTGCGGGAAGAGCCGTGACCGGTGGGCCAGGGCCCCTGGTCATAAGCCCCCCCGGGACGAATCCCATAGGCGTCAGGGAGGACCACCTGTCGCAGCCGACTCACCGTAGCAGAGTCTGCATGCGCTCGCCGGTCACCCAGGGGAGACTACAAGGATCTACAGTCATCCAGTATGTCGTCCTGGGGAAACACTTGCTAGAAGAAAAATCGAGTCAAACGGAAGAAAGGAAAAAAATTCTAAAGAGAAATTGTTTTAGCTCCTTACTCCTGACGCTAGGCAAAAAACTGGAGACTTGTCAGCAAGTGGGGGGTTGGGCCACCAGCAGGGGCCGCCCCTAGGATGTCTTATCTTTTGTTATGTGCCTAGCGTCCTATTCCTGCAGGTGGCGATATACCCTACCATTCAGGATCTACGATCTGTTGCCCTGTGTCCTTCAATGAACGGGAGAGAAACACTTACCCCATAGTTCTCTTTTAACTATTAACAAAAATGTATCTTATTTGTGTATCACACAGCTGTAGATCCCCAAAACATCTCTGAATGGCTGCTGACACTGTCCTTCCTTCTGGAGGGGGGCTACGTTTGTTTCCCATGGTCCCTGTGTGTGTTATAAAGTAGTCACCGCTCCAAGATTACTCCCGTGATGGACTACAATCTCACGTTTAGTTTTCTAATTTGTATTGAGATTGTAGTCCATCACAGGAGTGAGCTTGTAAATTGCATGTAAATAAAGTAATGTTTACAGAGGCCTGTTTTATAAGTAGTTATCCTTTAATGTTTATTGGATTGGGAATTTCATCCAATATTCACTTTAATATGCTTGTGTTTGTGCAATGTCTCCAACTGAGGTACTAAAACAGATTATGGGTATTATAGGGTAGACCAGGGGTGGGCAACTTCAGCTGTTGTGGAACTACAAGTCCCATGAGGCATTGCAACACTGACAGCCACAGGCATGACTCCCAGAGCCAGATGTATGATGGGATTTGTGGTTAAAGCACAGCTGGAGGGCCAGAGTTGACCACCCTTGAGTTAGACTAATTTAGCATGCATACTAAAATATTTTGTGACATGCACTAGAACTGGCCTGTATTCCTTAATGTACATCAGATATCTAGTGGAAGGTTCAACTCAATTAACTAAATGATTAGAAAATGCCACCCTCCAGTACTGTTTGTGCATCGTTGCTTGTGATCTGCGCAACTTCACGTTATACTTACAGCGGTCGGGTCCTTTCGATGGAGTGCAGCTGCAGTGACTTGTTTAAAACCTCCAGGATAACTGGAAAGAAAAAAAAAAAAGAATGTTCTCTATTTGTCTCCGGCAAGCATTCCATTTCTAGGCAGAAACATATAACATTTGCATAAATGACATACGCCGAATATTTCTGCAACTAAAAAATGTTCTCATGAATTGTTCGCTACTCCAAAAACACACTAATAAAGCGCTTCTCCCAGCCAAGTAGTGTCTTGAAAAAGTTGTCCCTTGTTCTCTGTCCCTTGCCCTCTGGAAAAGTTATCAACGTCTCCTTACTGTTTTGTGATCAGTAATTGATGGAAACAGCCAATCACAAAACAATCATGAAGAGCGGACGTCTGTCACTAGTTTCTAAAGATTGCTGAGGCTGAACTTTGGACAGTCAACCAAATATTTGGCGCTGCGTGACAGGTTCAAATTAATTCCACTGCTGAAACGTTACTACATCACGGACTGGGGTCCTGGACAGGCATGCTGAATAAACAGCTGACACATACCCCGTGTGAGAGGAGTAAACCTTCTGCTCCCATTTATTCCCAGAGAAGGCGATGTGCCTGGTGTTCTTCACCACCACGTGGTCTCCGCAGTCACCTGCACAAAAGGCAAATCAGAAAATGTTACAGAGGAGGTGCCAAGATCACTTATAAAATAAAGATCAATTTAAAAAAAATTATTAACACTTCAAAGCCCAAATCCGGGCTCTGTACTCCCTCCAAAGTGAAGTGAAGGAGGGAACAATGGGGGCTCCTGATGTAAAAAGGGAACTCTGATGTGAAAGGAGGGGGCTCCTGATGCTAAAGGGGAGAGAGAGTAGGGGGGGGAGAGAGAGAGAGAGAGAGAGAGAGAGAGAGAGAGAGAGAGAGAGAG
>NW_017306385.1:729467-758067 GCF_000935625.1 Nanorana parkeri | reverse complement strand
AGAGAGAGAGAGAGAGAGAGAGAGAGAGAGAGAGAGAGAGAGAGAGAGACAAGAGATGGACATAGGATGAGACTGCTTCATCTCCTGATGCAGCCCAGAAATCGTCTGCAACATTTTTGCTTCTTCCAATGAAACAAACAAAAAATGTGGACAGCTCTTTAATTTATTTGCGGATTACTGAATTTTAGAATCTATGGGGAGTCCCCCTTTAAATCACATTACCAGGGAGAGGTGTACAATACATAAAAAGCATCAAAGATGATGAAGTGTGCTGTGTATGACCCGGAGACAAGCTGCATAGATCTGCCTGATAGTGATCTCCATTCTTATGATACCAGTAAGGAGACTGGGGAGGACTCCGAGTTTAACCCTTCGTTGTACAGATCGGTTACGGATTGGCCTATGATCACCCAATGCAGCGATGCGTATCTGCAGAGAACACCCAGCCGCAGACCACATACAGCGAGAGATGAGTATCTATGGAAGATGGGCACCTACTAAATGCCTATTATGTTGACAGTGTGAGAGCGCGCATCACCTGCTGCAGTGGAGAGATGGATAGGGTTTAAAGGAAACCTGTCCTGAGAGCAACATGGAGGATGCTAAAGGATATGTTTAACTTTTAGACCATTTTTCATGTTACACCCATATTCGGGGAATAGCATGAAAAACGGTCATCGCCACCTCCCTCCACTTACCTGAATCACGGGGCTCTTCTCCCTGCTGCTCTTTTTTAAATTTGGCTGTGTCATCCATTCACAGATCCTTTGACAGGATTGGGGAATGGAGAAACTACAACTCCCATGAGCCAAAAGAGCAGAAGGATTAATTAAAGGACTAATTCTCAATGGAATAGACCAATGCCACCACTCTTGTAGTCCATTCATCTTTCCGCCCCTTTTGTTACTGAATGTCCATACCTAGGTACAGACATGGATAGCCAGAGCTTTGCAATATGCTGATAGTGGTTGCAATGTTTTACTAGCGCCAATACAGAAAACTACTAAATGCACATATTTTTTCTGAATATGTGTGAATTGTTTTTTGTTCTTTTTCTTAAAGGTGGACTATGCCTTTAATGCCGAACTCTTATTATAAAAGTGCTATTTGCCTTGCTGTCACTTTAACCCTCTAGGCGCCAATATACTGAGTCAGTAGAAAGGACTTCTGATGAAGGACGGCTCATGGAGATTGAGCTGTTCTCTTGTGATCTTGTAATGGACAGTAGTTCAGGGAAACCGAGCTGAGAGAGATGGAGCCAACTGCTGGGAAACATGTATAGTATTGTTTGATCTGGATTCATTATTGCAACAAAGTTTGAGTAAATATTATTTAGTTGAGGGAAGCTAATAAAGCACCTATGTGATAGCACAAACACAGTGACAGGTCCCCTTTATGGAGACATCGGGGGTCTGTTAGACCCATAATGTCACCCAGGGACCCCAAAGAAGCTGATGAAGCAGAGATGGCTACAACAGCCAGAGAAATGAAAGGCTGAAAGTGGAAGTGATCAGAGGGGAAATCAGCAGGTGGAAGTGTGCTGATCTCCCTCTGATCTCACTGCTGCAGAGAACCACCAGACCTGCATGGAGCACAGTGGAGCCCAGAATAGCCGGCAGAGGGGCGCATACTTCTCGCACCATACAAGCGATTGGGACGCTCATTAGAAGCCCAAATACTTGTATGTAACAGCCAGTGACGGCCGTAGACATTGTTCACATTTCCCCCCCAGCGGGAAAGGACGTGTAAAAATGGATACCCTCCGTCCGGCTGGAGAGGAATGCCAGAAAAATCTGCATCGGCTGAGCGCTCATCTTGCCTAGAGGACTCGATTAAAGCAGATTTTTTTTGCCTGGTCCTCGATCCTGTCAGATCACTTGAAGCTGCTAGACTGGTCCCCACAGCCCCTTCTCCCTTGGGTTTCAGTGGTCTAAGGACCATTGACATCATCATGTCTATTGACCTGCATTAGACGCAAGGATGCCGAGCGACATTGCACAGCCAAAGTGAAGGGGGATCAGGGATAGACTCCCTCCACGCTATGTGACCAGTCATCGGAAGTCTCTTCTCTAAGGTGCTCTGATAACATCACATACAATGCAAGGCCAATAACCCTGCATTGTACGGGAGGACGGCAAGGTCCCAACCACAACTCGGAGCATCACAGAGGTGCACAGGTAGCCTACCAGAGTGATAAATAGGATGAGCATTACACCTTATTACTCAACCGCTAGACTTAAAAAGCATTTAAACTCTTGCAGCACTGGGGGTCTGCAGTTCATAGCAATTGGTGTCCCCCAATTCCCAGAGTTCAGCTTTAATCAGAAGTGATTTTTTTAAACTAAAATATTGTTGTAAACCACACTGCTTTGTGCTGTAAAGTATAGGGAGATGTACTTGGGGCCATGTCTATGATAAAAGCCAGTTCTGATATTGTGTCTTCGCCCCGTCCCTCTGCTATGCCATTCACGCAGGATGTACTTTTTGCCATCAGCTTAGTGGCATTTAGAAAAAGACTTACAGATTACATGATTCTTTAAATATTAAAAAGGAGTTGGGCTTTAAATCAGCCCCATTGGTTACCTTTCTTCTAATCGGATGAATCCAACCGTGAACAAAAATGATTTTAGAAGATCTTGGATACAGAGATGCAGATGGTGTACAGTGATGATAAATCAGACAGAGCTCTGGAGAGACGACCCTGACCCCTAGGAATACAGAGTCACGCCATACCTGGAGAGCAGCTCTTCAGAAGTATCAGCAGCTGCCACTCAAATATTCAGCTCCGACAGCTACACTGCAGAGGTCAGCCAGGTTTTCGGAGTACAAGTCCAAACTCTTTCTACCGATCACTCAAACTTTGCAGCATCCAACATGTATATATTGCGAGCCTTTCCACACTTCTACATGGAAGCGCACTGCGGAATGTTACGTCAATGATTCACCGGCGCAATCCATCAGCAGCGAATATGTCAGCTGTTTACAGACGCTCCAACAAGTACCTTACCGCCCAGGTCTTGCGGTTAGTCATCGCCTCGTGTAGACGACCACAAAATTAAAGCAGACAAAAAGCTTGGACATTTTTAAAATAACTGCGTGTTGTATCCTCTTATCGTGATTGTCATCGGAAGTGGCCAGGATCTGTAGTGATGATTTATGCCGCTCTTTTTTGTATTATGTCAAATATACTATGATGTTAAAGGGAAATACCGGTCCAACATTAAAGCGTGACCCCCAGCTGTAACTTTTTGGACCGAAAAATTAACCGTTTAAGAAACCTGCAATGGCTGCTGAGTCTTCTTCTGGGAATGCCAATTCCATGCCTGGCATGCTGATCCAAAGGCTTCAGTATGTTCTAAGTCAGCGTTTCTCAACTTTTTTATTTTAGTCACAGCACCTTTAAAAAGTATGCAAAATCTTAAGGCAACCCAGTCTTAAATGTCACATCGAAGTGCCCCTTGAAATCAAGATCCTTCCCCCTTTACATCAGAGTCAACCATTGCATCAGTAGCCCCCTTTTTCTATCATAGTTGAGTTGCCCCTTTACATCAGAAGCTTCCTTTGCACCACAGTCCCACTACCAAAACAATTTGAGGCACCCCTGAGGAGGCCAGAGGGCACACCGGTGTGTCACGGCACCCTGGTTGAGAAAGGCTGTTCTAAGTCACTGATTGATCAAGTGTGCAAATCTACATTACAGTGACCTACAATCTGCTTACAGAAAGCTACAATGCCTGGCCAAAAAAAGAAGTCGCACACTCTAATATTTTGTTGGACCGCCTTTAGCTTTGGTTATGGCACACATTCACCGTGGCATCGTTTTGATAAGTTTATACAATGTCACAACATTTATTTCCATCCAGAGTTGCATTAATTTTTTCACCAAGATCTTGTAGTGATGATGGGAGAGTTGGACCACTGCGTAAAGTCTTCTCCAGCACATCCCAAAGATACTCAATGGGGTTAAGGTCTGGACTCTGTGGTGGCCAATCCATCTGTGACATAATGTCTGATGCTGCCTGAACCACTCTTCCACAATCCTGGCATTGTCATCTTGGAATATGTCCAATGTGCTACCAGGGAAGAAAAAAATCCATCGATGGAAAACCTGATCATTCAGTATATTCAGGTTGGACGCTGACCTCATTTTTTGGGCACATAACATTGCTGAACCTAGACCTGACCAACTGAAGCAATGCCTATAGCTCTTACCTATTTGCTTAGCTAAATCTAGGTGGTGACTTTGTTTGGCCAGGCAGACATTACAATTTACCTTGTCATTAGAGAAACACAGGGCATGCCATTTCTGATATGCAAACAGATGCCATATTCCTGGTTGACATGCTGATCTTCTGACTTCAAATGCTCGGAATCACTGACCTGGAGTATGGATTTAAAAACATGAGTTGATTACCTGATTACTCTGTTTCCAGGAATCTTCCAGGACAGCCATCGAGATATAGGCTCCGGCCGCCTGCAACAGGAAACACATCAACCACATTAAATAAATAGACTCCTCCTTCCATCCCAAGTCAGTAACCTCTAGGACCGAAGGCTACCCCATGTACAAAAGTATCCCCTCCTTCATCCAACTTCGGATGCCACCTGGATACACACCAATGGAGGGAACAGGCTGTCCTGGAAGATTCAATGTAATAACAAACATTACGATGTCCCTGTGTAGCCGGCGGAAACACAAAAAAACTGACTTGGGATGGAAGGAGGAGTCTATTTATTTAATGTGGTTGATGTGTTTCCTGTTGCAGGCAGGCGGAGCCTATATCTCGATGGCTGTCCTGGAAGATGACTGGGGAAAAGCTATGACCTTGTTCTGACTTTCCTGGTCTGCCTGCTTGTTCCTGGTCAGCTCCTTAAAAGAAGAACTATGAGGTGAGCGAACACATACCGTTGCTCGCTCACTTCTCGATCATCTCCCTGCAGTGAGCAATGATGGTCAGCCACTGCTCCCTGCAGGGATCCCCGCTCCGCCAGCGCCGACTGGAAGAACGGACGGGGGAGGGTGCGGGTACAGCTGGCTCTGCCTCTAGATAGGCAGAGTCAGCTGTCACTCACGCAGCTGGGTGGATCTCGACAGCATTGTCGGGATCTGACCCGGCTGCGGTAGCTCGCGGTATACTGAGCTTTGGGTCACGGGAGGAAGCTAGTATATGTCCTCCTGTGATCCTTAAGAGAACTATGGGGAAAAACACTTACCCCATAGTTCTCTTTTAAAGATGGCAGCCTGGCAAATGCAGGAGGACAGCCATGGCAGCTTTTATATTTCTCCCACGATGGGCTTCATTTAAAACCCCACTTTCTGTCCTGGCGTGCTTAGAGGAAGTGAGATGACTTCCCTAGCATGGAGAGAGAAAACTACAAACACAGACAATGTTTCTAACTCTCCCCCACTTTACTCTAGGCTTTTAAAGGGTTAGTGCAGTTTTAGGGCCCATTCACACCAGCATAGGGGCTGTGCTGGCTGTGTTTTTCAGCAATTTGCCTTGTTTTAAATGGACACAGATGACAACACTGTGCTGAAAAAACAGCTGTACTTTTTTCAGTGCAGTGTGGTGCAATGCTCAACAACCACACAGCGCCACACTGTGCCGATAGAACTTCATGCATTGCACTGGAATTGGCCCTTAAGCACAATACCAGTCATTGCACACCAGCAGCTATGCATTTACCGTGGTTTGCTGGTGTGAATGGGCCCTAAAACAATGCACATTTACCCTTGTAGCCCATTTGCCTTGACCTTACCTAGCCCTCCTTCCCCCTCCACAGATGCGTACTTACATCAACCAGACAGCCATGGTGGCACGGTTTGTTTACATCCACTGATGCAAGCCTTCACTATCTTGGCCTGGCCTGTGATGCAGTGCATAGACTCAAATGGTGCTGTAGCCCAAGGCTGGAGAGGATTAGCGGTGGTTTATTAAAATTTCTGGTAGTGTAATACACAAGCACCACCAGGACAGTGAATACTTGCAGCAATGCATGTAACCAAACTGTGGAACTGGCCTGTCCAATTGAGGTAATTATGCATTTGTGGAGAGGAACGTGTCTTAAGTTAGATCAGGGATGGGGCAAAAAGGATAAATAAACTTTGTTTTAAAGTGCACCTATCCTTTAAATGAAACAAAACTCGTTCGAGCAAGCAGCAGCAAGTTGAACCAATTGTCAGTTTCTTACTCTCTGCTTGAGGAGCCCTGAACCAAAAACAACAGCAAAAGACGATGGCAAATGGACCCAGGAGCCTCAAAATTCAGGGCACTCTATTATGAAAATCCTGACCATCTTCTATGTTCAATAACTCAGGCCCCTCATTGATTACACGCAATGCACAATTTGGCAGACACGATGCTCTTATATTTCTTAGAAACAACATGGTGTAAGCTGCAGCTCCCATTAAACAAGTGCAGGTCTGGTTGGTCCCATTATTTTGCTACTTCAGACCAACCGAGACGACGAGCGGAACACGCGCTGCTCAGTCTACATGCATCTAGATTTCAAGTTAGCTTTGTCCATAGAAAACCGATTCTGATTTGTAAGGCAGCTATGTAACTGCGGGGCATGTGGCGCCTGTCCAGGAGCGATGATGAGGCCGTCAGGGAACAGACTCTGGTTCTGCCATTATCCAGCAGGCCAGGTGGAGGCTCCTGGCTCGCAGAGGCATTAATAACAGCTCCTGTATGTCGCTACATGTTTCAGACATAACTGTAAAATCCTCTGTTTAAAAAATGTAAAGTTCCTGACATTCCAAAGCAAAGTAACTATGTTACCTGCAGTGATCATGAAAGAGCGGCCTCGGCATACAGAGCTGTTCCTATTAACGGGACGTGACTTAGTATAGACCACATCACTTACAGAGGTTCTGGACAGGAGACGGGCGCACAATGCACCCAATAAACATAGCTGACACCTAGAGAGGCCTTTTCCATGGTTGTCATAGCTTTATAATGAGGATTTCCAGAGAAAACAGGATGGTATGTTCATGGACCCATATGTGTATAGTAACATAGAGGGGTCCTCCGTCCCAATAACCATCATTGCACAGGGCTTAAAGTGACACAAACTCAGGAGTTAAATCTTTAAAATACATTAAGTACCTTTACTGTTAACAAAAATGTATCTTATTTGTGTATCACTCGGCTATAGATCCTCAAATCATCTCTGAATTGGTGCTGACACTGTCCTTCCTTCTGGAGGGGGGCTTCTTTTGTTCCCCAAGGTCCCTGTGTGTGTTGTAAAGTAGTCACCGCTCCAAGATCACTCTTGTGATGGACTACAGTCTTATGTTTAGTTTACTAATTTGTATTGGGATTGTAGTCATCACAGGAGTGGGCTTGGAGTGGTGACTACTTTACAACACACACAGGGAACCATGGGGAACAAAAGTACCCCCCCCTCCAGAAGGAAGGACAGTGTCAACACCAATTCAGAGATGATTTGAGGATCTACAGCCGAGTGATACACAAATAAGATACATTGTTGTTCATAGTTAAAAGGTACTTGAATGTATTTGAAAGATTTCACTCCTGAGTTTGTGTCACTTTAATTTCTCCTTACTTCCTGTTTTGGTGACACATGGGGATTGGTTTCCTAAAATCATAGACACTGTTTGCTTAGCGAAGTAACAGGGCTATTCACAAAAGGGTGAAGAGTTTGGAGAAGGCAGGAGAAGGGAACAATCTAGGACAACATAGCTGAACTGGAAAGCTACGTTGTCCTAGATCAGTGTTTCTCAACCTGTGTAGCCTTAAGACCCACATTTGTCCTCGGCAATTAGGTGGTGACCCAAGTTGCACTGCAATGGAACGCAGTGTGGGCTGCTGTCCTGTGACGGAGTTCCATCCATATGTGCATCCACTTGTACAGCTTCCTTGCATGCCCTTTAGAGGTGCGGGAAGCCACATTGTGACATCACTCCGGTCCAGGCACCTCTACAGGGTATGCGAGTGAGCTGTAAGCAGTGCAAGTATGGATGGAGCTCCCTCGCAGGCATAGTCCCAGCCCACCCCAGCTCAATCTGACACTTGGCGCCTGGCAGCATATTTTGAATGGCTGCTTGGCGTGGCAACTGACAGGTCTATGCTAGGGGGAGGAAGAAGAGCCTCTCACCTAGAAAAGTGGAAGGCACACGGGGACCCACTCAACATGTGGTCGCGACCCACTTTTGGGTCACGACCCACCAGTTGGGAACCAAGGTCCTAGATTGTTTACTTCTCCTGCCTTCTCCAAACTCTTCACCCTTTTTGTGAATAACCCTGTAAATGTTCACTTAGCATAGTAAATAAGGTTAAACTGTGCTCACTTTGAATACTCAATCATGTGTTAGTATACACACACACAAAAAAACAAATAAAAAATATATAATAACAATAATATTTACTTTCATGTTATTAGATGACTGAAGTAATCATAGTATCACCTTATTCACTAAGGTACATGGACATTCACTGTTCTAAGTCTCTGATCGTTCAGTAGATCATTTTCTGCACAGGTGTGGGGACTTTTCCATTCTAAATGTTCAGAATGAGTAAATGTCTGAGAATTTCAAAACTAGCAGACAGTTTTCATCACACTCTGTGTACTGCAGTTATCGGCTCTGTTTGATACCCCCTATACTGTCCAATTATCAGAAAACATTCGTGATGGGTGATGGGCAAAAGAAATACTGAAGAAAAGATTGAGATCAGCAGCAAACACATTACTTTTAGATCATTTTAAAATATGTTTAAACCCAATCACTAGAATATCATATAATCTTTATGTATGCCTTTTTAAAATGCTAAAATATTTTAATATATATTTAAAAAAACAGATCTTGCATTAAAGCTGAATCTAGGCACAAAAACTTCAAGTGAAATATATTGCTTAATAGCCACAAGAGATATAAATCAACTTTATGAGCACCAAAGGCTTTTGCAAACCTAGTTATTGCCTAGTAGAGGTCTTGCCTTGGAGACAAGACCAGTCACCATGCACAAGGAGAGAGAGCAGCAGTGAGCGGTCTTTATTACAGAAGGGGGTGGAGACAAGACCAGTCACCCTGCACAAGGAGAGAGAGTAGCAATGATCCGTCTTTATTACAGGAGGAGGGGGATACAAGACCAGTCATCCTGCACAAGGAGAGAGAGCAGCAGTGAGCGGTCTTTATTACAGGAGGAGGCGGATACAAGACCAGTCACCCTGCACAAGAAGAGAGATCAGCAGTGACCGGTCTTTACGACAGGAAGCTCCATGTTTCACACTGGATTACTGCACAGTTGTGGAACATAGACAAAGCTCACCAAGATTCAAAGAACAGTACACATTACTCTTGAATTCAGACAATATATGTTTCTCCTGGAAATCAGCTTTGTGGGAAATGGGGCTGATAATATAGAAGAATAAACAGAGTAGGTATAGAATTGGAAAACATACATCACGTAAGCATCAAATCTGATTTAAACTTGTACAATAGACAATATTTGCTTGTCCCGGAGTTCAGATTTAAATGAATACCTAGTGATCCTCCCAAGAAGGTCATTGGTCAGGCACTTTGTGTTATAGGGTGACAACACTTTCTATCTGTCTTCTAATTGTTCTCTTGCATTGTCACCACATCACCAATCTCCTAATAGAGTCTACAAGTGGATGTGCCAACGTTCATTGTGCAGGCATGTTCACCATTAGGAAAACCAGCCTGAGCAATGCCACAAAGCCTTTGCTGGAGTACATGGAGACAGGAAGTGGCTACAGGAAATAAGCAGCACTCTGATGCAACAGAAGGTGAAAACAGGTATTTTATTTTAAAGCAGAACTCTAGGCAAATAAAATCCTTAACCCCTGCAGTGGGGCTACCCCCCCACCCACACACACTCCCCCCCTCCCCCCACACACACTACCGACTGCAAGGGTTAAGTGCTTGCGTTGTCTAGGGAGCTAAAAAAAACAGATATACTCACCTGAACCAAGGATCTGGCTGGCCCCATACTACTTCCTCCAGCTCCTCTGCGTCCTCACATCCAATAGTGTATAGAACATGACGACTCAAGGATCCTTAGACTGCTGCAGCGCTGGGGGAGTGAGGCTGAAAGGACCAGACTAAAAGCAAGCCGACTCCGCGGATCAGGGGAGTATAACTTTGTTAATTTAGCTCCCTACACAAAACGAGCACTTGACCCTTGCCGCGCGGGGTAGCCACACTGCAAGGGTTACAATTCAATTTGCCCGAAGTTCTGCTTTAAGAAAATGGCATTTGTTTACTATAACACAGTGCTTTAGGAAACAAAATGTTATTCATTAAAGGAGAACTATGGGGTTAAGGCTTTTCCCCATAGTTCTCCTTAGGGTAACGGGAGGACACAAACTAGCATCCTCCCGTCACCCTAGGCTCAGTATAACTACAGCTTGCGGTATACTGAGACGCCGCAGCTGAAGCGGATCCCGACAATTATGTCTGGATCCGCCCAGATGCGTGACTGTCAGCTGGCTCTGCCTCTCTGGCTGGCTCTGCCGTCAGCGCTGGCGGATCGGAGCGGGGAATCCAGCCCCTCCCCTGTCACGGCAGAGAGCCGTGACCGGATCGAGAGGTGAGCGACCGCCGGTATGTGTTCGCTCACCTACCGATCTACTGAGCCGACCTGTGACAGTCTCATTGTCACAGGTCGGCTAGAACTATGACGTGAGTGAAAAGCACTCACCTCATAGTTCTCCTTTAAGGATTCACATCTACTTTCAGCTGCAGGCTATGCCATTCACCAGTTCTGCAGATGCAAGCTCCTTCAGGGCAGGGACTGATGTGAACGTGCAACTATGTAAAGAGCTGCGCAAATTGTCGGCGCTTTATAAATACCAGTAATCTTGTACTTGGTGAGCATGTTACTGCGGGAGGAAAGATTCTGCTTTTCTGGGGCAGCAGTGCCATCTGCTGGTAAAAAATAGTGCAGCGCAAAATGCAATCTGGATCCGTTCACATTGTTTTCTTAAAACTCAAAAGTGTGCAGAATTCGAATTCCATCTTTTTTTTTTTTTGGTACGGATCTCGCCATCACATTTTTATGTGGCAAAAAAAAACCAAACAAAATTGCTGCAGTTTACCTACAGTCTCCAAAATGTGCACCTTTCATGGAAATTATTGTATGCTAAAGAGGAACTTTACCCCTATCTTTGAAATAACAAAAAGGCACCTTTACAAATGTTTAGGAATGACAATCTATAAACAGATACTTCTAGATAATTGCCGGCTTTGTATTCTTTGCATATCTTATTTTTCTCATCCTCACCATTTTTCTCATAGTATTCCGGTATAGAGTACCGATATTTTTTTTCCCGGTACTCGCCAATACTGAATACCGATACCAGAAGTCCCATTAAGGAACCCAGGCAGCATGTAATGACTCGCCAACTGGCTTCCTGATTAGCCGAGCGGCGTGTAAAGACTCGCCACCCGGCTTTCCAATTAGCAGGGAATCCGTCTCCATGCTACCTCGTCAACAGGTGACGAGACAGCATGGAGCCGCTTTTCTGGCCAATCAGGAAGCCGGGCAACGCGTGATTACACGGCGCCCGGCTTCCTGATTGGCCGGGAAGCCAGCTCCCTGCTGTCTCGTCACCAGGTGACGAGGGAGCATGAAGCCGGCTTTCTGGCCAATCAGTCGAGATCCACCCTGCTGCCTGATTGAAAGCTGGTTCTGCCTCTCTAGCGCCAGAGCCAACTGTGCTCGCCCCCTCCCCTGCCTGTCTCTCCAATGAGCACTGGAGGAACAGAGAGGGGAGGAGGAAATCCTTGGGGGGAGCTGTAACTGAGTCACCACTCTCTGCAGGGAGAAGACCGTGAGATGAGACATCAGTGGTTTGTGATCGATCAGCTTTCGATCTATAGTGCCGGCATGTGACACCTGAAGTGTCCCAAGCCGGCTTTCAGTTTTGGGAAGAGTACATTTTACTCTCAGAATACTCCTCCTTTAAGGGTCCATAAAAAATAACTGGGTTAGAACAAAAAGCACAATAATGCACCCCAGAAAACACATGGGATGCTCACAGAACAATATGAATGGACCCTTATTCAGGTCACTCACATTACAGATGACAACATTCGCTATCCTTTCATGTGTTACTGTCTAGTACACTTACTCAGAGGGTGGTACATTGGCTTGTGTAACCCCTGCAGGTGGGTGCAGCACAGCGCTGCGATCTTCCCCGGCGGCTGCATCCTGCCATCGATAATATGCCATACACGGGAGAATGTGGCCCATTGCTAGACACATCTAACAACATCAGTGTGAGCCTGTCTCTGCCCCATTTGCTGACTGACGTTGCTGGAACCCCGATCTACTGTACTGCCAGCATCCTGCAGATATCTCAGAATGACATAGCAGGGCTTCTATCTCTTACAGACATCATTACCTGGGCAGCTCTGCTGTAACTCGCCATCACATGGAGGTCACCATGACACACAGACCGACAGTACAGTATATTCACCAGAGACCCAGTTCCAGTATTTTATGTCTCCATCTACGAAGACATTTTAGGTAAGTCTATTCCCTAGACCTCAGTGCTATATAGTCTACGACAAAATGTCCCCCACCGTTTATTAGAACACGCGTAAACCTGAGACCAGTCAAGCGTATTTTGTCGCAGGCGTACTTATTTATCCGGTAGTGGAGACATTTTTCCTGCGTCTATTAGCAAGCATTCAGCAGAAAGTGGTCTTCGGCAAAATGGCGCTCACCATCCATCACAACAGACATATAAAGAGACACTTACTGAAGAACATAGTGACTGAGTTGTTCCTCAGACAAGCCGATCTTGCAGCGTCGAGTCGTTTGTGATTAGAAAGCCTTTAATTTACGTTCACTTGTGTGTAAGAGGAACAGTGTAGCCTGAAACTAAACCTCAGTGACTACATCGCTGTGGCTGGGTGCTGGAGGAACTTTCAGTATGGGGACAGTTTGCCGGGGGGAGAGCTTGCCGCTGACAGCTAGGCGGAAGTACGTCACTGGCGCGGCGATTTGATTTTCCCGGACTCTGGGCTGAGTACGGGTGAAATAAAGGTGGAATATCTGGTTCCCGGTGTAGAGGGTCTCCGCTGGAGCCGGTGTGTGGGGTTTTCCAGGGCGGGTGAAGTGCCACTTGAATTAGGGGCGTATGGAGCGCTACGTGTTGGTTGTCAGCTGGCAAAGGAGGACGGAGGGAGCCCGGGACCGGCTGCAGGCCCTCCCCGCAGGTACCACAAAGCTTGGAAAACACCCGACCGCCTTTGCAGACCTCTTCTGAAAATGCTTGCGGCCTGGCTGCCATGATGGGTCACTCTCTTCAGTGCTGTGAGAAGCAACCTCAGACCAGGAGCAAGCCTGCCGACCTGACACCAATGGCTGCAGGCCTATTCCAGAACCAGGGGCCTGGTAATCCTGACATAAATTTGGCCCCATAACAGGAAGGGGCTTGGACAACGCTCTTTCCCTGTCTCAAGATTCTGCTCCTCTGTTGTCACATGGGCAGAGACAGACCTGGTCCACAGTTGTCACTATCCCATGCAAATGGTGACAAATGCTGCACAGCCATGCTTGGAGTGCATGTTGACAGGAAATGGCTGCAAAGAGGCTGTTTATAAACTGCTGGTGTGTCTCGGAGCACTTAGAAAATACAGCACATGTGTCCTTTGTATTTGATTTAAAGAAGAACTTTAAAGTTATACTCCTCCTGTCCCCCCTTCACCCCATCCTCAGAGCTGGCCGGCTCCTAGACTGGTCCTTGGAGCCTCCCCAACCCACCCCCCCGCTGCAGCTTTCTAAGGTCCCTTAAGTCCTCACGTTCTATACACAGTTCATAGAACGTGAGGACGCTGAGGGTCATGCTTTTGCTTCAGCACAAGAGGGAGCGCTGTCACAGCCAGCTGGCACTGAGGATCAGGAGAGTATAACTCTGTTTTCATCCCTAGACCTAAATGAGCACTGAACCCTTTACAGTATTTATTGCTTACAGTCACTCCATAGAATGGACTTCTTTTCCTGCTGAGGAGATAAACTAATTTTGTATTCAGCACCTCCTACCTTCATCTTCCAAACTCCATCCTTTATCATACAGCTCAGTAGGAGGTTATTAGTCAGAGGGAACGACAAAGAAGCTCCTCTGTGGCCCAGTCTGCTAAGCTAACCACAAGTGCTCTGGGATTCCTTTCTCGTTTAAAATATGACTTTAGATATGTATAAACTTGATCTCAAACTATAATATTTTTCCTTTTTAAACATGCCGTCCATATTTTTTGTAATGAAATGGTTTTTCCCAGTAAAGGAAACCTGCCTTCAGTGACCCCCCTTCCTGCCTTCAGTGACCCCCCTTCCTGCCTTCAGTGACCCCCTTCCTGCATTCAGTGACCCCCCCTCCCATTGTCTGGCTGTCCTTTTACTTTTAGTACCTTCTAAAGGCACAATTTGCACACTTCCCAGTCAGCTACTCAAAAATTACTACAGATCACCCTGGCAGCAAGACAAGTAACATTTTCAGACACTGAGATCAGTAATGGTTGCCTCGCATATCGCTGCGGTTGCCTCGCATATCCCTGCGGTTGCCTCGCTTACCCCTGCGGTTGCCTCGCTTACCCCTGCGGTTGCCTCGCTTACCCCTGCGGGTGCCTCGCTTACCCCTGCGGTTGCCTCGCATACCCCTGCGCATGCTGGTCTAAATCTCCCCCCATTTCTCTCTTTGCAGGGTTATCGGATGTGCAGGATACTTATTCTCAGCTGAAAGATTACTGCCTCAGTCACACCGACACATTCCCAGGTAAGTCACTTGTCTTCATATCATGTCGTCTGACATTTAGGATTTTATGTATCCAAACAGCAAACTACTTGATTGCCTCTTGAACTGTGTACTCCACAGTGAATTTTTTTTTTTATTTTTTTTTCCAAAAATGTCATTTTTCTGGAAAAAAAAACTTTTTTTTTTTTCTCATGGCTTCAAAATTTCTAGAAATGTTAGATCTCTAGTTCCACCATAACAGCCTTTAGGTTATAAACATATCAGATGAAATACATAGTTGACAACAGAATAAATACAGTGGTACCTCGGTTCACGAACGCTCCTAGTTACATAGTTACATAGTATTTGAGGTTGAATAAAGACATTAGTCCATCAAGTCCAACCTATTAGGATCTCATTCTAGGAGTACCTGTACCCCTGTATATTACGGTCCCTTAAGAA
This sequence comes from Nanorana parkeri, assembly GCF_000935625.1. Classification (NCBI taxonomy): domain Eukaryota; kingdom Metazoa; phylum Chordata; class Amphibia; order Anura; family Dicroglossidae; genus Nanorana; species Nanorana parkeri. The sequence goes on along the minus strand of NW_017306385.1, from coordinate 742,878 downwards.
ATCGTCCAAAAGTTTCTTGAACAATTCCACATTATTTGCTGAAATCACCGCCTGTGGCAGTGAGTTCCAGACCCTAACTGATCTTACTGTAAAGAACCCCCTTCGCCCCTTGGGCTTGAATTTTTTTTCCACCAATTTTAGGTGATGGCCTCCTAGTTTTTGTAATGGAGTTAATTTTAAACAGTTTATCGCTAATGTTGTTACCACCATTAAACATTTTGTACATGGAAATCATATCCCCCCTTAATCTCCTCACCTCTAATGTGAACATGACCTCCTCCTCACCTCCTGTTTGCAAACATGAAGTTTGGCAAAATTTTGCTTCCGTTCGCGAACTCCGCATCAGGTGACGAACACGACCGCGGCCATCTTCCCTGCTCTGACATTGGTCGTGTCTTCCTCTAGTCGAGATCGCGGTCTGATCTCAGTTTGATTCTGTTCACGACCAGAATCGTGGAACAAATTAAGTTCGTGAAGCGAGGTGCCACTGTACAGGCAAAACAAGTTTCATTAACTTCTAGAGCAGTGGTTCTCAACCTGTGTAACCTCAGGACCCACATTTGTCCTTGGTCATTAAGTCGCGACCCAAGTCGCACTGCAATGGGACGCACGGCATTGTGGTACCACGCTGTGTTGAGGTGCCATTCAAATAAATGGCAATGCAATGCACCTCGTACACCAGAACGTGTCGTAGGTGCGAATGCATGGTAGAGTGCATTAATCGCACAGTGGCGTAATGGTTAGCGCTTCTGCCTTGCAGCACTGGGGGTGCCCGGTTCGTATCCCGGCCAGGTCACTCCTGCACTATCCAGGTCACTATCGGCAAGGAGTTTGCAGATAGTTTGCAAACGATTGTGCTTGCGTGGGTTTCTCTGGGTACTCCGGTTTCCTCCCACACTCCAAAGACATGCTGGAAGGTTAATTAGCTCTCTAAATTGGCCCTCATGTGTATGTATGTGAGATAGGGACCACCTTAGATTGTAAGCTCCTTCAGGGCAGGGACTGATGTGAATGTGCAACTATGTAAAGTGCTGTGTAAATTGTCAGCGCTATATAAATACCAGTAATAAATGTATACCCCCAGCTATCATAGCATTGTAACAACTACAATATAATTATAGTAAGCCCGGTCATCACCATCCTGTCACTTTTTAAATTTTTTCAGCTTGTTCCCTTTCCGGAGATCCAGGAGTAAGAAAATGGTTCTTTGCTCTCCAGCTTGCCTATGGCTCCTTTCAGGTAAGAACTGCCCATGTATGAAAGATCCCCATAGGCAAAGGGTAGCAGCAGCTTAAAGGAGAACTATGGGGTCAGTGCTTTTCCCCATAGTTCTCACCCCAGGGTCATGGGAGGACACAAACTAGCGTCCTCCCGTCACCCAAAGCTCAGTATACCGTGAGCTACAGCTCGTGGTATACTGAGACCGCCGCAGCCGGGAAGGATCCCGACATTACTGTCTGGATCAACCCAGCTGCGTGATGACAGCTGGCTCTACCTATCTAGAGGCAGAGCCAGCTGTACCCTCCCCCGTCCGGTCCGCCAGTCAGCGCTGGAGGATCGGAGCGGTGAGGGGGGATCACTGCAGGGAGCCGTGAGTGACCGTTACGGCTCTCTGCAGGGAGATGATCGAGACGTGAGCGAGCAATGGTATGTGTTCGCTCACTTCCTGATCTATTGAGCTGACGTGTGACAGTTTCATTGTCACGCGTCCGCTCGAACTATGAGGCTGAGTGATTTTCACTCGCCTCATAGTTCTCCTTTTTTAAAACACAACTGAACATGTATATGGCAGCTGTTTCACTTCTCAGCCCCCCTCTTGTCTGTTCATTGGATTTCTAGGTAAATGTCACTGTGCTGGTGTCACCCAGGCCCTTCATGCCAAGTACAAGTATGCCTGGTTGCTTCACTGCAAGCATTTCTACTACTGCTTTTTATTTAGGGCAAAGCAGGTTTGCTTTAATCCCCTCCCCAGCAGTATGTACTCGCTTTTCCTTCGCTCGCTCACTGCTCTGTTCAGTTGAGGGAGCTACTAAAGGAAATGTCTTGTACTTCTGGCTATGGAGGAGCATGGGATTTAGAGCTTTTGTGTATATTTTCTCTCTTTATTGTGGTCCCGTCCAGTGTTATTTCTTCACCTTCATCTTGTATAAATCTCTTCAGTTCTCCAGTTGTGATTGGGAAGATCTGAGTCTGGTGACATCGCCTGATGATGGATCGGAGCCTCCTCCTTGTGCTATTGATGAATGTGTGTGTGCTCTGCAAAGCTCAGAGGAAGATGATGAAGACAGCAGGGACTCTGTGTCCCAGACCAGGTATGACTTGGGTTGTGTATGAAAGATATAAACTGGCACACATTATCTTTAAAGCAGAACTCCAGTCAGAAATAACAAGATTAAAAATGAATAGACTGTAAAATAACAATCAGCTTTTACTGGAATATTAAAGTGAAACTAAACTCAGGAGTTAAACCTTAAAAATACATTCAAGTATCCTAACTATTAACATAAATGTATCTTATTTGTGTATCACATTTCTACAGCAAACAGGGGAGCATAAGGAGTTACGCGAAAAAACTTCTGATATATAATATAATACACCAAACTCCAGGGTTTCGACAAAACTTATCAAGAATCGGAGTATCCCCTAATTTTAAGAAATCCCTTTCTCGGAGCTGGTTTAGTAAACAGGTATAACATGTAAATTTAATCAAAAAATTCATTTAATTGTAAAGAAACGGATATAAACAAAACAATACATCCATAACAAGACATTAAAATCAATTAAAAAACTTCCCTTGAACAAACAGTAGTTAATAGTGACACGGAGGATCTACAAGCCAGCTGGTGTAGCAAAGACCTGATTAACACAGATACATGCACTGTATTTCATATACGGATACAGAGTATCCAAAGTTACTCACAACTCATACGGTTTAGGGAGAGACAGTCCTGCTCGGATCCCTCAGTGCTAGATGGTTGAATAGTGCTTCACTTCAAAGAGTGTGTCCTGTAGCTGTGGTTTAGGATTCAGAGAGAGGGGTATGTTGGTAGGGCTGAAACGATGTAAGCGCCCTTCCCTTTCCCCTTGCTAGGGGCTCTCACTGACCCGCGAACTTCGATTTAGATTGCAGAAAAAATATATGTGCGGCCGCACAATGAAACAGCAGACAGCAGCAACGGTAGAAGTGGGGGTCTCCACGGTGAGAGATTCCAGGTACACCAGGTACTGCAGAAAGTGCAGTTACCACAAACGGTCATCAGATCTGTTCAATCAAACTGCTGGAGGGTTCCAAGTCAGCTGGGCTCGCACCAAATGGAACCGCCTGTGCTCCGTCTCCACACTTATAAAACCAGCCGGGATATGCATCTACCAGGACTGGCGTGTGGGATGAGTAATTTCGAGTGTCCAGGGAAGTGGTAGACACACGTAACCCTGACGCGTTTCCTCCCACAAGGGGACTTCCTCAGAGGGGCGTGTGCTGTTAGCTCTTGCAAGGATGTATTAAATAGCTGGTTAATGAGGCTAATAGGCTGCCGGATATCACACAGTTAGCGAGCCATATCGTTTCTCAAAAAATACTAATGATGTTGCACATATTTTGGTATACTACAGTGGCACCTGTCGAGCCTTAAGTAAGTAAATAAAATCCTAGATCCCTTTACCCACATCCAGTCACAAGTACAACTATACTTTAACTGATTTATGATAATAGAAAAATGGCCTTTAGACATCATATAACATCATATACAAAACATCATATAAACCTATACGGGCTAGAGAGAGACTCCTGATGTGAAAGGATCGAGTTTCGACGGGCTACTCATGGAATAGATGGTAGTAAGTAATTACTGCTGTTATAACTTGAGTCAACACATGTGTTTCAAAGTCATATAAAGAAACGTACGGGTAAGGGAAAGTAAGGAGTACCAGATAACCCAGCATGGGGGTTCAACCCCTAAAAAAAAAACCCAGAAAAAATTGTATCATCAGTCCAGACTCGACTACAAATGACATCAGGAGTCCCCTATATACTCCAAAATTATATATATATACAAACAATCCGGTAATTAAATAATTGACAGAAATGTAACTCAGGTAACCCCCTGTCGAAGGTAACCGGTTTGTAGCTCAAGGATAAAGAATATACTTGAATTAGTCGACTTCAATTATTAAAAACAAGAAGCATTATGTTTGGTGTACAGGTGGTTTCAGAGATAACAGCTAAAGTTAATCATATCGTTAAGACCTGGCGCCTGATGAGCCTCCGTCTGATGAATCCACCTGCACTCTCTCTATAATAGGGTTTTATCCCAATCCCCCCCACGTCTGGGTTGATGGACCCTATCCAAGCCAAAAAAGCGAAGTCTGTCGATACGTCCACTGTGGGTATCTACAAAATGTCTAACTATGGGGGACCTAAGGTCTCTAGCTGCTATATCCGACAGATGGTCAGATATTCTGTTCTTGAGCATGCGTTTGGTTTTTCCCACATAAAACATGTCACAATGACAGAGCATCAGGTAGACCACACCCCTGGTCTCACAGTTGACAAAATGGTGGGCCTTGAAGTTCGTACCTCCAGGGGTGGATATCTCTGCCCCAGTCTGGACGTATCGACAGAATTTGCACTTCTGGCATTGGAAGATACCCTTGTATTTGCAACAGGAGACAGGCCTACTCACAAAGTCACTACTGGTCAATTTGTCCTTCAACGAGGGACATCTGCGATAAGTGATGGTGGGTTTAGTACCCACATATCTAGAGATTCTCGAATCCCTGGTCAAGCAGTGCCAGTGTTTCTGAAGAATCTTTAATATTTGTGCATGTTGGTTATTATAAGTTAAAATTAATCTTACTGGGGAATCCTCTCTACCATTTTTATTTAATTTAGATGTATTTATATTGGTGTTGTTGGGTTTCCCAGGTCCACTTTTCACACGTTTGTAGGATTTTTTAAATATTTTGTTCGAGTAGCCCCGGGCCCGTAGCCTGAGTCTTAAATTGTGTGCCTCCTCTTTCAAAATCCTCATCATTGGTACAATTTCGTCTGACTCTCAGGTATTGGCCAAAGGGAATACTGTTTTTTAGACAGGAAGGGTGGGCGCTGTTGGCTTCTAAGATGGCATTGCCTGCTGTGGCTTTTCTGTATAGACTGGTGTAGAGGGTCCCTTCGACATCCTTGCACACTAGAACGTCTAAAAAGGGTAACCTATTACAGTCATGGGTGAAGGTAAATTTTAAATTCAAATCGTTAAAGTTTAATATATCAACGAAGTCTCTCAGGAGGTCCAAGTCCCCTGTCCACAGCAAGAGGATGTCATCTATGTACCTGTGCCAGGACGAGACGTGGCACAGGTACATAGAAAGATCCTCTCTAGCCCATAGGTCCTGTTCCCAACCCCCCAGATAAAGGTTGGCATAGGATGGTGCACACTTAGTCCCCATGGCTGTTCCCTGTAGTTGTAAATAGTATTGGTGGTTGAAAAGGAAGGCATTGTGGGTCAGGATAAATTCCAGGAGTCGCACTAAGAAAGCATTGTGCGAGCTTTCTGTAGTCCCCAGGGTAGCCAAGAATCTTTCAGTCATTTTTAGTCCCTTGGAATGTGGAATAGAAGAATAAAGGGCTTCTACATCGAGGCCCACCAGTAGGGTGCCAGGGGGTACTGTCAAACCCTGTATTTGAGAAATCAAGTGCGGGGTGTCTCTGACAAAGGAAGCCAGTGATTCTACATGAGGTTTAAGGAAAAAATCAACGTATGAACTGATATTCTCCGTTAGTGACCCACACCCGGAGACTATGGGCCTCCCGGGGGGGTTTTCCAAAGATTTGTGTATCTTGGGGAGGGTGTAGAGAACCTGCGTTCGTGGAAAAGGCACCCTCAGAAAGTCCAGTGTGCCCTTGTCTATGAGGCCCAGATCCAAAGCCTCCTGCAGTAGTATCTCAAGATTCCCTTGGAAAGATCTAGTTACGGAGGGTTCTATGGGACGGTACCAAGTGATATTTTCCAAAATCCTTAAAACCATCTCTGTATAATGTTCATTGGTCATGATGACCACATTGCCACCCTTATCTGCCTGCTTGATCACTATACTTTTGTTCCTTTTTAAGATCTTCCAGGGCTAATCTTTCCGGAGGGGAGAGGTTATCCTCCTTGATTCTAATGGACACCCCTTTCTTAATCCCCTCACTCACCCTTTTAACAAAATCCCAGATATTAATATTCTGCGTCAGTGGCGGAAACGTCTTTGACTTTCGTTTGAAATGCTGTTTAGTAGGAGGGGCCTCAGAATCATCTTCCTCCTCATCGGAGATGTGTCCTTCTTCCCAAAGTTCCTGTAGGTCTCTAAGTGCCCTGTAGTCCCTCCTAGAAAAATCATTCCAATCATCAAGGATGCCACCCAGGGGTAAACCCTCCTTATCGTGCACCTGCTTCAGTAGAAGCCTGCGCGCGAAAAGGTTAACATCCTTGATGATTTCGAACCTGTCCGGTGGTGCCTCGGGGCAGAAGGTTAAACCCCTAGAGATCAATCTTAACTGCGTCTCTGTAAATTCATATGGACTCAAATTAATGACCTGTAGGTCATTTTTCATTATTGGGGTCGTTTGAGGAGATAATGATCCAGAATTGTTTTTTTCTTCATACTGGCCGTGTTTCGGGCAAGTCCCTGTGTTCTCATACTTCTTTCCGTCGGAGAAGGCGGGGCCCCCTCTCCCAAAGTGGGTGGGGGCCCCCCCTCTCCTAAAAAAGAAGAGGGGAAGTCATGTCTACCTCTATGTGATTGAGCTCCTCTCATCCTGGTCTCCATTCCCGGGTTATCTGAGGTATACAGGTTTACCATGTCGTATCTTCGAGTCCATCCATGTGGTCCCATTCCTCTGTTTTTGGGAGCGTGTATTATATTTCCATTAGGAGTCTCTCTCTAGCCCGTATAGGTTTATATGATGTTTTGTATATGATGTTATATGATGTCTAAAGGCCATTTTTCTATTATCAGTTAAAGTATAGTTGTACTTGTGACTGGATGTGGGTAAAGGGATCTAGGATTTTATTTACTTACTTAAGGCTCGACAGGTGCCACTGTAGTATACCAAAATATGTGCAACATCATTAGTATTTTTTGAGAAACGATATGGCTCGCTAACTGTGTGATATCCGGCAGCCTATTAGCCTCATTAACCAGCTATTTAATACATCCTTGCAAGAGCTAACAGCACACGCCCCTCTGAGGAAGTCCCCTTGTGGGAGGAAACGCGTCAGGGTTACGTGTGTCTACCACTTCCCTGGACACTCGAAATTACTCATCCCACACGCCAGTCCTGGTAGATGCATATCCCGGCTGGTTTTATAAGTGTGGAGACGGAGCACAGCCGGTTCCATTTGGTGCGAGCCCAGCTGACTTGGAACCCTCCAGCAGAGTTTGATTGAACATATCTGATGACCGTTTGTTGATTTCTTAAATTAGGGGATACTCCGATTCTTGATATATTATTTGTGTATCACTCGGCTGTAGATCCTCAAATCATCTCTGAATTGGTGCTGACACTGTCCTTCCTTCTGGAGGGGGGCTACTTTTGTTCACCATGGTCCTTGTGTGTGTTGTAAAGTAGTCACCGCTCCAAGCTCGCTCTCGTGATGGACTACAATCTCATTTGTATTGAGATTGTAGTCCATCACAGGAGCGAGTCACTTTAAATTTGTATTTATAATGAACAGCTGCTGATCAGATAGCCAGTAAATGTCATTAATGAGTGTCGGGTACATCACAAACGTATTTGAATCTCTAAACCCAAGAACAAAAATCTAAATCTATTTCATCTTACCAGTCCTTAGATGTGGTGGCTGCATTTGTTCTTTTTCAGCAAGTACATAAATACCTGTTGACCTTGCCAGAAATGCCACTTGTCACTTCCTGTGAGCTAAACTGAAAGCACAAACAATCCATTCTTTCTACTGTAAACTACCAATCCCCTCCCATGTAATGGAGATAATGACATGTTTGAAGTCCAGCCTGGGTGACTACCATGGATACAGTAGGGTGAGGGAACGTAGCCACCCAGGAATGTTTATTTTCAGGATTACTAGGTTAAAGTAAAGGAGGAAAAAACTAATTCAGGTGCCGCATCCAAGGACTTGTAAGCGGCAATATATTACAAACGCTTTGATCACAATCCAATTTTTCTTCAAAGCATCTATTCTCGTAGATGTATTTTGGTTTGCTTTCCACACCTGTGTTCACAAGAAGCTTTGGGATGTTTAGATCTGACCCTGGGGAGACTAATTTAACCACTTCCGGGACGCAATACGTCTATAGACTGCGGCCCGCAGAAGTGGTTAAAACAAGAACAGTTGTTCTTGTGCCGTTGGCTTCCCTGGGCTCCGCTGTCCCTGTGTGGTACCCGGGACCGGCTTGGTGGTTCTCCCCGCAACGATCTGAGAGAGAATCAGCGGCTTCCAGCCACTGGATCTCTCCTCCGATCACTGGACCCGGAAGTGATGTGTATTACATCACTTCCGGTGTCACTCGTTACAGTCTCCAGCTCTTAGAGCCAGGAGATGAAGCTGGAGAAGCAGATATCTGCTTCCTCGGCTTCTTTGGGGTCCCTAGGTGACATTTAGGTACTGAAAGACCACTGATCTTTCCATAAAGAGGACCTGTCACACACTCTCTGCTATTGCGTCCCAGAAGTCGTATTCCATTTTTTTAATATGATACTTAAATTTTTATTATTTTTAAACACTTTTTTTTTTTTACGCTAACCTTATTGCTATTACATAGGGGGCTAACAAGCTCCCTATGTAATGGCAATAAGGTTAGTGTAAAAAAAAAAAAAAAGTGTTTAAAAATAATAATAAAAATTGAAGTAACGTATAAAAAAATGGAATACGTTTTTTTGTTTTAAAGTCCACCGCCCCCCACTTGCACGCACATACACAAGTGTCGGTGCGCCTACGTGCAAAAACGACAATTGCGATACACATGTTACATATCGCTGCGAACGTCGGAGTGAGAGCAATAATTCTAGAGCTGTCAATTACTGTTAACACTAAACTGATGAGCAGTAAATGCATTTAAAATTTTCCCCATGGGAAATTTTGAGTGTTTTTTGCGGCTTCACAGGCAAATGCAATTTTAAGGCTTGACATGTTTGGTTTCTATTTACCCGCAGGGGTGTGGAAATGTAAAAAAAAATAAAAATTGTCAAAGGACTAAACCGGGGGCCCGATCTACGTGTCCCTCATGACAATCTACTTGTCCTGATACTGAAAAATTTATTTTACCCAAAACTGTATTTAGCAGTGCCAAGAAGAGCTTCTCATTGGTCAGTGACGTCAGGTGACCGTGCTGACCAACGAGTGCTTGCAATTTGCGAGCGAAATTCAGAACACATGGCACAGTTACAGATAGTGCACCCATATTGGCGGATGGGAAGGACCGTTCCCTGAAAGGTAAGTATAGCGGGAGTGGGAGGGGGCCAGATTTGAGCAGGTAATTCAATTTTTCCAAATTCCTTGGGAAAGTGAATTTACCCTTTAGGGCTGGTGCAGACTTGGGCGATCCTGTGCGGTTGCATGCAGCAGTTGCCGCGCGGCCCCATTGCTTTCAGTGGAGTTACATCCGTGTGTCAATCACTGAAAAACGTACATGTACCTTTTTTCGCAACACGCACCATGCAGTGTTTTCAATTGTGATTTTGTCTGATTGCACGGGCGGTATTGTGGCGGGAAACCGCGCAATCTGCCAGGCGTGACTGGGGTGCCAGTAGACAATAAAGGCACCGCCAGCGCGATCGGCGGTGGTGTGTGATTCTGTGACCGTTAGGCCATCCACACGATTTTGTGCACAATTGCCATGCGGTAACGGATCGCCCATTCCACTCACACACAATACCCCATGCATGCAGATGGTGGGTGCAGCAGGGTTTTTATTTATTTTATTATTTTGTAATATTGGTTATTTTTGATTCTCATTTATTTTTATTTTTTTACTTTTATCGCCTTTTATTTTTTTCCATTTTTATGTATTTCCATTTTTAATTGTCATTTATTTTTTCACTTGACTTTATTGCTATAATTACACAAGGGCTAACAAGCCCCTGTGTGAAAGCATTTGGAGGCGACAGGTTCTCTTTATTGACCCTGTCACCTCCAACACAGGAGTTCTAGCACATCACTGTGCTTGTTCTCCTGTGACAGGAAGGCTGCATTCCTGTATCACTGCAGAGAAGCGTTCTCTGCTCCGTGCTGTAACCTAATCTGCCTGTTCCCGGGTCCCCCACAAGGGGGGGGACCCCGAAGACCATGGCAGAAAAGAAGCCAGCGTGCAGCCAGAGGAAGCCGGGAGAGTTACATGGCCGCCGGAGATAGATAGGGAGGGGGAGGAGGGGAGTGAGATTCAGGCTCGTTACAAGTGATTTTGGACGGCTGTACAGCCGTTCAAAATCACTTGTAGGAAACGGCTCCCACACTACATTTAGCCGGGCTGCTTGCCCGCAGCTGGGCTAAATGTAGAAAAAAACAACTCGCCCGACCCGGTGTGACCCCGTCTTTTATATTTTACCAAAAAATTGGGTATTATCTTCTGTTTCTGTGCACTACATTTTAATTTAGCTTATTTTAGCCTAAAAATATTGGTTTGATAAACAATTGCGCAAATACTGTGCGACATAAAAAATTGCAACTAGCATTTTTTTTATTCTACAGGGCCTCTGCTTTCAGGACATAGATCATTGTTTGGGGGGTTTGAAGCTGTTTTCTAGCCAAAAATTTTATATTTTATCATGCGTGTGTGCAAATGTAAGAAATTGCTCTGGACAGCAAGTGGTTAAAGGAATGGCAGGTCTGATGGCTTTGTATATGTGGTAAAACCTTCTCATAGCTAATCATCAAAGCAGCGAAACATTGGTCAAATTTCAGCAAAGTCCTGCTGGCTTGCCTGAAATTCGACCAGTGTGTGGCCCAGTCGGCACCTCTCCGTTCGACAAAAGTCGACTTTTCAATCCCTTTTTGCAGAATAAGCAGGTACAGAGAATTATGGGGTAACCTTTTTATCCCATAGTTCTCTTTAGTGTCATGGGAGGACATATTCTAACCTCCTGCCCTTTCCCGTCTCCCCATTGCTCACTATATACCGAGATCGCCGCAGCCGGAACGGATCCCGACAATGCTTGACAATGCCGATAATGTCTTCCTTATATTGTTCAGCGCTGCACAAACTGTTGGTGCTATATAAATCCTGCATAATAATAATGATAATAGCTCAGCAGGGGAGATTCCTCCATCCATGCTGTTTTCAATGGATGGGGAATAGAAGAGTGTATGGCTAGCCTTAGGCCTTGTTCAGACCAAATGCAGAGCAGAACTGCATGAGTTTCTGCACACGCAGTGCAGTGGGTTGTGCTGCGTTTTTTATGCGTTCCGGGCCGTTTGTTATCAAAAAAACATATATTGTTTTAGTTTCCAATGGGCTTTCAGTGCGTTCCAGGCTTTTGCATGCGTTCCAGAGCAGGTCCAGACCAGGTAAAATAGGGCCTACTGCAGTTTTTTTACCTGCTCTGGAACTGAACGCTGCGATGTGAACTGGAGCTAAAAATACAATTGGAATACATTGGACGCAGTTTTGCTCCAGTCTGCAACTGCTCTGCTCCCGGAACGCGCTTGGTGTGAACAAGGCCTTAGATTTGCGGTTGGACAAAATTGTAGCATCTTGCATAACTGTTTTTGTTTTTCTATGTTGTCAGCTTGTATGAAGAATGTGCAGATTCCCTCCACCAGCTGGCCGACAAGCTTCCAGCACCAGGTAATGTAATAAGGCCTTCACTTTTATTTTTGAATGATGGTCATCTGATTTGGAAAGTTGTTTTTTATTTTTTAAATTCTAATTAGGAATGCACCATTAGCAGTTTTTTGGTATCGAATACGAGCACCCATATTTTTTTTTTTTTCCTGGTACTCGCCGATACCGAATACCGATACTGGGCGTCCCATTAAGGAAGCCAGGCGGCGTGTAATGACTCGCCACCCGGCTTCCCGATTAGCAGGGAAGCCGTCTCCATGCTTCTCGTCACTAGATGACGAGAAAGCATGGAGCCGGCTTTCTGGCCAATCAGAAACCCAAGCGCCATATATTGACATGGCACCCGGCTCTCTGATTGGCCCGGGAAGCTGGCTCCATGCTCCCCCGTCACGACACGGCGCCCGGCTTCCTGATTGACCAGCTTCCCAGCCAATCAGGAAGCCGGGCAGCGAGTCATTACACGCTGCCCGGCTTTCTGATTGGAAGTACAAATACTCGGCATCGCCACCAATACTAGTATCGGTGCATCCCTAATTCTAATTAATAGCACTTACAGGACAACACCAGAGAAAGCTTTTATTAACCCTTGCAGTGGGGCTACCCCTGCACTGCAACGGTTAAGTCCCCATTTGTGTCTAGGGACAAAAGTAACAAATTATACTCACCCGAAGCTCTGAGTCGGCTAGCTGTCGGTGCTCACTCCAGCCTGTTTCCTCTGCAGCAGTAGCAGCATTGGAATCCTCAGTGTCCTCACGTCTATACACTGTGCATAGATGCTGATGATTCACAGGACCTTAGACCACTACAGAGGAGGGGGAGAGACACTGGAAGGACTGGTCTAAGAAGAAGCCGGCTAGAAACTTGAAACCTAGAAACTTGCAGTGCAATGGGTAGCCCCACTGCAAGGGTTAATAAAAAAAATTCTTCTTTTAATTTCCATAACAAAATAGATCCTTTTGCACAAATATTTAAGAAACCGAGAGCAACAAAAACAATCATTGTATCCACTATCTGTTCAACAAAATATTGTCCTTATAAAAGCTCTATCAGGTTGGGTATATGGGCTTGGAGGTAGTCTTTCTAGTAAAGAGTTAAAATGACCACACACCTATAGATTATCTGCAGATTCTCTATGGTCAGATGGAAAAAGTGTAACAGATTCCTTCACCTATGCTAAACTGTGTGGCTGGAGGAATCTCCCACTGGTCCAAGCTTCAGTATCTTGCTAGTCGGCCCCGCTTGCTGGCAAAATACCTGGACAATCTGATTGGATGCAGGGAGGTATTTTGACAGCCAGCGGGGCGACTAGCAAGATAGTGAAGCTTGGCCCAGTTTAGCATAGAGGGAGGAATCTGTTGCCCTTTTTCCATCTGACCATAGAAAATCTGCAGATAATCTATAGCTGATGGCCAGCTTTATATGGGTGGTTTTTTTGTTTTGTTTTTTCAGTAATGCACCAAAAATGGAATTTTGAAACCGAAAATAAAAAAATGTGTCAGGCCGAAACAGATACCGAAAATGACTTCTTTTTTTCCCCAATCTTTTAAAAAAAATTACATATTTATTTTTTAATTCAAATTATTTAATTTTTTTTTTTTTTTTTTTTTTTTTTTTT
>NW_017306385.1:727126-729445 GCF_000935625.1 Nanorana parkeri | reverse complement strand
GGGTTTTAATGAAATATCAGGGGTCTAAAGAGACCCCTAATATTTCCCTTTTAAAATGGAAAAGAAATTGAGGACCCCTTTTCGGCCGTTATGGCACTTTTAGGAAATGGCCAAATAAACGATATTGCTCTCTCGGTTTTTATTTTTTGTTGATCTTGAGATCTGTTCTGCTTTACAGGGAAAGCATTGGTGGATATCCTGTTGATCTCTCCAGATGTTCCTAAGTTGAAGGAGTGTTTGCTTGCATTGGGGGCAATGAAACACCTGAGAGAATGGCATGCTGCCAAGATAACTATTGTGTCAAGAGAAAATAAAGGGTAAGGCTGGAAATAGGAGTGTGAATCTGAGCGTGTTGTAGGAAGGGATCAGCTGTGTGTGTGTGTCTTTTTGCTTTGTGTTTTCTTCCCACTTTCAGGAGACCTTGCTCCCGTATTTGAGTTGAAAGTAGCATTAAACAACTTTTATCATTAGTGAATCCAGATCAAAGAAATATACATTGCTCAGCAAAAGTATTTCTTTATCTTTTTGCCCAAACACTTACAGTCATCATGTTTTAGAATAGCTGCCTCCAATTGTCTCGGCTCTGCTCCCCTGAACTTCCTGTTGATGGCAAGATCTCAAGACACAGAACAGTCTCTGGCAGCTGTCCATCTTCTAGCTGGGAGGAGGGAAGAGTCTTGTCTTGCTGTGCTTGCGTAGATGGACACAGCTTATTAGCACACACAAGGGTGGCTCCAAAGGACCTTGCAGCGGAATGTAGCCCCCTAAAACAGGATATCGGGGGGGCAGTGCTCAATGGACCAGCTGATTCTGCAACCTCCGTTGTCAGTGATTTAATCAGCATTTTTGTAATGGCTTAAAAACATTTTAACTTTAATATCACTTCAAAGCGATATATCCAAACCTCTATCTAAACCTAATTAAAAAAGAAAGTTACACACTTTAAACTCTGGGTAAAATTTCGATTAACCCTTGCAGTGGGGCTACACCCCTTTTCCTCACTGCAAGGAGCCAGCTTGCTTTTAGACCGGCCCCTTGAAGGCTCTCTCCCCCTCAGCTGCAGCCGTCTAAGGTCCCCTAGTCATCACGCTCTATACAGTGAGATATACTATCGCTGGAGCGTAGGAGCAGACAGGCAGGAGGGAATGCTTTTGCAGCTGGCCTGCTCCAAGTATCGGGTGAACATAATTTAATTTATTCCCCTAGGCAAACACGAGCACTTAACCCTTGCAGTGTGCGGGTAGCCCTACTGCAAGGGTTTATAACATTTTACCCGGAGTTGTTCTTTAATCACCAAGGAATTTCATTTTCAAAGGTTAATTTATGAGAAGCACTTTGGTAAAAGCATCAATTACCTTAAAAGTGTATGCATTGTACTTGCAGGTGGCACAAGATATTGAATTACCTCTCGGCTTCTATAGTTGTCCCTGAATGTCTTAAGAATTCAGTTGACCCCCAAGAGTTGTGGAGAGGCTCTACTGAAATATATGAGCGTAAGGTAATCTTTGTTTCTTGTTTTTTGCATTAAATACAGTCTAACTTTTGAAATTCAAATGCCATCACTTTTCTTAACCACACCAGGAACCCCAAAATCCAAGGCCTTAACCCCAAGCACACCTTCTACAGCTTGTAGGCACCTGTGGGATATGTTTGATAAATGCTTGTGTACACTGTCAGCGCCTCATCCTTAACTAGTCTTATTTATTTATTACAGATATTTATATAGCGCCGACAATTTGTGCAGCGATTTTACACAGCGTACATTCACATCAGTCCCTGCCCTCAAGGAGCCTACACTCTAAAGGCTTGTTCACACCAATTGCGGTGCGTTCTAGAGCGGTAGCTGCTGGAACACACCTCAATCGCTCACAAAACTTCCCTCTGCGGCGGGAGGGGGCATGGCGGTGCATTGAAGTCAATGGCACTGCAGCCACGCCTCCCCCCTAAAAGAAAACATTGCCTACGTTCCATTCCACTGCAAATACAAAAACTGCTGCATGCTCTATTTTTTGTATTTGCAGTGGAACAGAACGCAGGCAATGTTTTGCCACGCATCCAAGCGCACTGCGGGTGGGGGGTTGTGTCTCTGATGCCATTGACTTAAATGCACCACCATGCCCCCTCCCGCTGCATTACGCAGGGGAAGGTTTTGTGGGTGATTGCGGTGCGTTCCAGCAGCTACCACTTTGGAACGTACCGCAATTTATGTGAACAAGCCGTAAAGTCCCTATAGCACACACAGGGCCAATTTACCTTCCAGCAGGTTTTTGGAGTGTCTTAATGATTTGTCCTGACTTTATGTATTTTTTTTTTTTTTTT
>NW_017306385.1:712402-727043 GCF_000935625.1 Nanorana parkeri | reverse complement strand
TGATTTGTCCTGACTTTTTGTATTTTTTTTTTTTTTTTGTAGCTTAGTTCAGAGGTGGAGTTTCCAGATTTTTGTCTGAGGTCTACCTGTGATGATGATATCCAGTCACGTTTCCAGAGACGTGTGCTAAATAACAATAATGACAATTCTTTACCTGAGGTACGTATAATCTATTGTGACACGTGATGATAAGTTAAGTACTATTTAATTTAAAAGTGTAGGCTAGTTATCACTGTCACTGATATGCAACTATTGTGCATAGCTGGGCCCTTATTTCCATAGCTCACAACTCTTCCGGCTGCTGATGAAAGTGATTGTCACAAGCTGGGCACGGGGATCTTTTACTTGGAGGCTTTTTTTGGTTATTTGCTTGTCTTCTCCCCCCTCATAGCAGTCCATCCTATCTTCTGCCTAAACTCGGTTATGTTGATGGACAATTCGAAACCTGGCACATAACAAAGGTGGTTTTAGGAAGACATTAAAGCCATACTGTTTGGCTTTAATGCCATCCTAAAAGCACCTTTTGCAGATCCCTCAGCCATGCTAGAGTTAAACTTAACTAACACATCCACCTAAAAACAGAAATAAGGTTTGATTTAACTTTTATTCTCAATATTTCTTTATTGAAGTCAGGTCATGTAATACAGCAAGTTGACATTTGGTAAGTAAGAAAAAGAAAACACTCACAGGTGTATGAAACATTAACCAGTCAGTAGTAGTAACAGTAAAAGAAACATACATAGGGTATCATGCCGTATCAAAGCTAAATATCTCAGTACGTTTTTCTTTTGTAATAAACTTGGAAGGGGGGTGGACAAGAGGGGGAAAGAAGGGAGAGAAGATGAATAGGGGGGAAATGAGGTGTAGACCAGTAGTGTACCCTGAAACAAGGGAAATCAGACATTGCAATAGGAGTGTGAAATCCATTTTTTCCATGCTGAAAAGAATGCAGGATAAGTGTTATTCTTCATTGTTGATTAACTTTTAATTAAACCATCTGTTTTTATCTCAGGATAGGTTCTAACACTGGCTACCTTCTTGTTTTCACAGGTGTTCCATTACTATGGCTCATCGCTGCAGTTTGTACAAATGGTGGAGCTGTCAGAACTTCCACATTATTTCATATCAAACCATGTATTTACATTGTATCCTTGGTTTGTCAAGCTCTGTTTTTTTGTTTTCTATAATCTTCCTTTCTACACATTCTTGTGATGAAAAGAAGACTAACACGTCTGCTACGTATGCCTTGAACAAATTTTTTGACAGGTGACCTGACTTGGCCCAAAACATTTATATGAAAATCCCCATGCCAAAGTGAAGTTTTAACTTCTGGCCAAGTTGAGATCAAGCCCCAGCATTGCCATTCAGCTGTCAAAACTTTCAGAGCTTAAAGTGACACTAAACTCAGGAGTTAAATCTTAAAAATGCATTCAAGTACCTTTTTAACTATTAACAAAAATGTATCTTATTTGTATCACTCGGCTGTAGACCCTCACATCATCTCTGAATTGGTGCTGACACTGTCCTTCCTTCTGGAGGGGGGCTAATTTTGTTCCCCATGGTCCCTGTGTGTGTTGTAAAGTAGTCACCACTCCTAGATCACTCCCGGGATGGACTGTAATCTAAGTACAAAGGAGTAAACTAAACCTAAGATTCTAGTTCATCACAGGAGCGAGCTTGAAGTTTGAACACACACAGGGACCATGGGGAACAAATGTAGCCCCCCCCCCTCCAGAAGGAAGGACAGTGTCCAAACAAATTCAGAGATGATTGGAGGATCTACAGCCGTGGAATACACAAATAAGATAGATTTTTGTTAATAGTTAAGGGACTTGAATGCAATTTTAAAGGGGTTCTAAACCCTCCGTTTTTTCCCCCTATATCTACTGCTAGCAAGCAGAAGATATAGGCAAGAAGTTTAAAAAAAAAAACGCTTGAACTGGTTTTAAACTTACCTCGTTATTGCTGCTCGTTCCCGCGCCGAGAATCAGGAAGTGATCGTACGGCCGCAAAGGATCTTGGGGCGGGCGCATGCACAGTTCGGATTCTCGGCCGTGAGACGAGCAGAGATGCAAGGTAAGTCTATGGACGCGTGCACACGCCTGCAGACACCACTGGATCGGAGAGACAAAGCAGTCAGCACTGGATCGGAGTGACGCCGCAGCGCTGGATGGAGACATGAAAACATGGGGAAAGAAGAGGAAGATCAGAATAAGAGACATCATTTGAGGTAAGTGCTAACATTTACATGGGGGGGAGCGAAAAAATTTTTTGGCTTTAATGTCACTTTTTAAGGTTTAACGCCTGAGTTTAGTGTCACTTTAAGTTGGCAGTAGAGACTTGCTCAGGGGAAGGCTACTTTCCCATGCACCCTAAAAGGCTAACGTGGTGTCTGCACTTCAGCCATTTTTTACCATACAAGCTATTTAGGCCAGGTCAGGTTCACTTGACGTATCTTTAAAATGTGTTGTCTGGTCATTTCTTTAACTACCTCCAGATGTTTGACAAGAAATTCTCTACAAGGAAAATCTAAGCTGATGCTGGATCAGTTGTGCTCTTTGAATGCCAAGGTACCTGACTGGATGCATCTCCATAATATTTAGTTAATAATTTATCTTTGCAGTTTTAAGTTGATGTTCTACAGACTGGCTGTTTTGTGTCTTTCACTCAATCACTCACACACACAGTGGGTAAGGGTAAAGGTGCCCATACACCTGCCGATTACCGTGATCCCGCGATTGTACGTTAATCGGCAGGTGTATGGAAGGCGTGTGACCGCAAGTACGATCTGCCTGTCCAAGATGGGCAGCTCGTACAAGCTTTTAATTACCTTAGAAGTCGTGCGGTTGTAAAGTGTATGGCCAGCTTTAGACCTAGGGTAAATCGTGTGTTAACAAACTTTCTGGTGCCTGAGATGGGAATTTCCTCAGTTTGATGAGATTTCTTGTTGCAATTTCAGGAAATAAATTGAAATGAAATTTCCCCAGCAGGAGAGTGACAGCAAAATAAATATGATAGGGGTTTTTAACCCTCCCCTACTCTATGCAAAACTAGCAATACATTATGGGCTACAAATACGCCTACTACTACTACTACTACACCCTTTCATAGGAAAGGGTTAAACCAATTTTAAATACACTGTTATTCCAAATACATGGTCAATGTTGAGTTACAGCCTTTTCTCTCATTCAAAACCAACTTCGCACTATTTCTTTGTTAGGGGCCTAAACACAGGAAGTTATACTGTTGGGCAGAGTAGAGTATGCCCGGTGATTTTGGAAAGATCCTGCAATTGGTACCTGTAGGAAGAGCAGCCGGGTCTCGCCTTGGCCAATTCCAGAAAAGCTGCCAGGTGTCCCTTCAACCAATACCAGAAAATTGGCCAGGTGTCCCCTTTGGCCAATCTCAGGAGAGCATCCAGGTGTCCCCTCAGCCTATACCAGGAATGCAGCCAGGTATCCCCTCAGCCAACCCCAAAAGAGCAGCGGTCTGGTGTCCCATCAGCCAATATAAGAAAAGTGGCCATGTATCCCCTCACTAAAGCACCTTAAAACCCTTTTTATGGCTGCACCCCCCTTTATCAGAGCCTTGGGTGTGTGGCAGATTGCTACCTGAAATAACATCCTTTGGGGTTGTTGAGCATTTTTTGGATGAATTTTCCATAGATAGCGTTTTAGCGCTATGAAAACTGATAACTGCACACCCCATACCAACAAATCCTTTTCAACCCATCTGGTTACCAATCAGGTCTCGGACTTCACACATTTCCTGGCTTTCCTCTGCAAGTCAACAAGCTGTAAATTATTGTGCAACGTCCCTCCTGTGGGTAGGTTGTAACTGAAATATTTTGGGGGTTTTTTATTCATTTTTGCTGGGATTATTGTTTTAAAATTTCTAAAGCAAATCGGACACTACTGTTTTTGTTTCTTCCAGGTTGGGGCTGTATTTCTGCTGCCATGTAATGTGTGCAGTCTTCCTCTACCCCCTGAGTCCCAGCGTAGCTCCAAGAAGTGGAAGGAATACTTATCTAGGAAACCCAAAGAGATCAAAGGTGGGCGTTGTGATTTCATGAAGTGACTAGGGTGTGCAGTGCCGCTATTTGTTGAAGCTGAAATCTGGGTAAATAGAAAAGCTGAAGTCTGGGATAAGCAACTATTGTCTAAATACAAGTCATGTGTAGTCTTGCTTCATCCTTGGTGTGCTTTATATACATCTTCCAGGTCTGTGCTTTGACTCGGTGTAAAACTTTGCCTCTGCGCAGGAGAATTCTGTATTAAGACAAGTCACTGCTGCTCTCGCTTGTCTGCCCCTCCTGCAGGCAATCTGTAGTTGGTGGAGCCTACTCGGACAGAGGCAGTGTAATGCTTTGGGCAATGTTCTGCTGGGAAAATTGGGTCCTGCCATTCATTTGGATGTTACTATGACAGGTACCACCTACCTAAAAGTTGCTGACCGAGTACACCACTTCATGGTAACGATATTCCTTATTAACAGTGGCCTCTTTCAGCAGGATAATGCACCATGTCGCAGTGCAAAAATGGTTCAATATTGGTTTGGGGAACACAATAACGAGTTTGAGGTGTTGACTTGGCCTCCAAATTCTCCAGATCTCAATCCAATCGAGCATCTGTGGGATGTGCTGGCAAAACAAGTCCAATCCATGGAGGCCTCACCTCGCAAGTTACAACTTATAGGATCTGCTACTGACGGCTTGGTGCCGGATACCACAGTATACCTTTAACGGTCTAGTGGAGTCCATGTCTCGATGGGTCAGGCCTCTTTTGCAGCAAAAGGGGACCTACTTAATACAAGGCAGGTGGCCATAATGTTATGTCTGGTGTGTATGTATGTATTTTTTAATTGTACTTTAACCCCTTCGTGACGGGAGATGTACACTGTACGTCCAGCCACAAAGGGACCAAATGACTTGTCACGTACACTGTACGTGACGAGTTATTTGCTGCTTTAGAGGGCTGTTAATCGCTGAGAATCAGCTTTTAACATTCATTAATGGCTGCCCTTACTACAGAGGCATTCATTAATGAAAGGGTTAACCTTTTTCAGACACCCGATACCTTAATATCGGGTGTCTGAGAGTCAAAGCAAAGCGGACACAGATGCCGGCTTTTGCCGGCATTCTGACAGCTCGTATAGATCGAGAGATATCTCTCTCAAGCTATACTGGCTTTTTTTTTTTCTTTCATGAATAGATACAAAATGTGTCTATTCCTACAATGTATCTATTCCTGGAAGAAGAATGTTTGTTTGCTGATCGTTGTTGCAACAATCAGAAAACATTTAGTAACAGCTGAATCCTGAACTGCTGCAGGATCAGTGTCACTAACTTATTATCGGCTGTTCTGAAGTTTGAAGCAGCCTGATAATAACCAAAAATTTATTAATTTATCATGCAGTAACAGTGAGATTAATTCACAAAATCTGCTTGATATAATTAAATAAATTAAATAACATTTTTAAGTTAAAAAAAAAAGTGAAAAGTGTAAAAAAAAAAAAAAATTGTGAAAAGTGTAAAAAAAATAAAAAAATGTGTAAAAAATAAAATAAAATAAGGGACAAATAAATGAATGTATTTATTGCATTTTTTTAGCTGTGCTGGTTTTGTAAAAAAAATACTACAAATCAAAACTGGGAAAAAAGTGTTTTTTTTAAACGGTTTTTTCCTCTTTTTTTATATTTTATTTGTCCTAAGTGAGGCGTTAGACGCACATATGTGATATAAATATGTAGCCCTATCTGTCCTCTAAAAAACAATATATAATATGTGTGGGTGCACTTTGTAAGAAAGTATATTACTGACGTGGAAGAATCACACAGCAAAAATGTCAAAAGTGTGTCAGTCATTTACGAACAGAAACTAAAAACAAGCTCAGTCATGAAGGGGTTAATATGCAGCTAGAACAAATACCTGAATCTGATTTGGTATCAGCCTCTTATATCCCATGTACAACAACAGTGGGAAAGGGAGGGTAGTGCTAGGGGCCAGTCAGGCCAGTCATCGCAAGACTTTTGTCTTGCGATGGTTATAAGGTAATTTTAAAAAAACGTACGATCTGCCCATCTTGGACAGGCAGATCGTACTTGTGATGATCGCAAGCCCGCCCCGCTGAGGGGCGGGCTTCCGATTACCGCAATGCTAAACAGGCAGTGTGCGCTTGCGCACACCGACCCGTGCGGCTTTTATCTTGTAAACATACCACAAACCAGCTGAAAATCGTACAATGTTCGGCGGGTTTTCGAACATGTTCCTTTAGATAAAAGTCGTGCGACCTTACAGTAGCAGAGGTTGCACGTCTTCCACACACCTTGCGATAATCGTACGATCTTGGGGTTTCCCGCGATTATCCTACAATTATCGCAAGGTGTGTGGGCACCTTTTTAAAGCAGTGATCTCATCAGTGTTCTGCCGATCCTCCTCCACTATTCAATCACAGGCTGGAGTGAGTAGTAGAAGTCAGTGTAACCAAGCCAACTTTCAGCTTGTAAATTTTTAAAAGCAGGGAAGCCTTTGGCCTCAACAATGAACACAAAATTTGAACACCTCGCCCAGATCAGCAGCCAGAGGAAGGTCTGGAAGCCGTCAACGTCAGCTGTGTGTGATCATATGAAGCCTTGAAGTGGTTTGGTTTAGTTCCGGTGCTTATAGTCAGTGGCACTGGCAGACACTGGGCAGCCATGGTGCATTAACAGTATGTAAGAAGGATTTGGGACTGTATGTTTATTGGTCCATTGGAAAATGAGACTTGACTAAATACAATTCTATGACTTCTACTGTTCTGTATTTGTAATCACTGTTTATGTTCTCTAGTTCCAGGGATTAAGCTTAAAGGGGAATATTGCAATTATTACTTCTTAGTCCAAGGATTAAAAAATGGAGTGTGCAAGGCGACCATGATTCACTCCTCCAATCAGATCAACGGAGCTGCCTCGATTAATTTGTTACATCAACGACTCAATGATAGGCCTGAAACAGACAATCCAGGTAAGTAGATCTTCTTTTAAAGAAGTGTGTAAAGTGTTAAAAGATTATTTTCTTTAGAAAGCAGCCACAGCTTGTGTAGGCAAGCCTGTCCCCTGCCACACGCAGAGCCAGAGCTTAGAGCTCTGAAATAGGCAAATATTATGCTTCCTGATAATTAGAGAGCTCTGCAGGGGGTGTCAGTCTTCTGCGGAGCAAAATTTCCCAGCACACTAACCAGCTAGCTTGCAACAAAAGCAAATGACACTGTCTAACTGTTAGGTTTTATTTGAACAACGTTTGCAAAATATGTGGAAGCCACACTGCCTCATCATGGCCCCTCTGTGTCATGTCCTAACTCTAATCTGAGAGCCTCCATCTTAGAGCATATAAAGCAAAGGATGAATTGGGTGCAGGTTTGCCAGGAAGGCCATTCATTCCTCCTTAAAGGCACAGGGACACACCAGAAGTCCCACACATCACAATGGCAGTGTGTCCGCACACCAAATCCAAGTGACACAAATGGCAAATGCACTCGTCAATTCTTTTTTCCATTTTTAAGTTTTATTGATTTATAAAGAATGACATACAGAGGTAATACAAGCATCAAAACGACAAAAACAGGGTTCCGCATATCAATCATAATCAATCATAATATAGAGGATACAATAACAACCAGTGTTTCGAAAAGGGGGATTAGCCCTTCCATTCACATTTGCAGCCAAAGAACAAGAATGAAACGTAGACATCTGCTTTAAAGTGAGAGGGTCATACGGGCTGACTGACCCTCTGGCCACATCATGGATGTGGTTACATGTGCCTCAACGGGCTATGTGCACATCAGGAGGCAGTATTTGCTAAAAAGGGTGAGAGAAGAGGTCAGACAATAGAAAATAGATGGGGATTACAAAAAGATAGACAAGCATTAGAAAGAGCAGAGTCTCAATTCTTAATTTACTTTAAAGTAAGGTGCACATGAAAGGGCTTCTGCAGAGAGACCACTGCTTTTGACACAAAGAGCAAGGGTACTTTTTTTTCAGCAGGAAGTCACTTGGAATGTATTTAGCGGATTTAAACTGAAAGTTCAGTTAGTTTTTGTTATGACCGGATTTTAAAGCTTATCTGCTTACAGTAAAATTAAAGGCATATGGCAAAAAGAAAAAGTTTGCATTTATTTTTTTTTCTTCGCAGTTGCAATGCTTTGCAGGCTCCAATCAGTGGATTGTGGGTGCAGTGCAGTCACCTGAGGACTGTTCCTCCAGCCTCTTCATTTTAAGGAGCTGGAGGAAGTTATCAATGGACTACACGTGTGGTGACACCACAGTGGCAGATGGGACATTTTATTTTTCATCCACAGACAAGGCTGCGAGTACGAAGCCACTAACAGCCGCACCTTTATTTAAAATTTATACGGAAGCCTGCGGAGAGAAACGCCACGTTACATCCTAAATACAGATGTACTGTGGACCATAGTTTGAAAGGTGGAATTGGCCTTTAATTGAGTAACTTTACTGTTTTTCCAGATTCCAGCGCACTGAGCAATCTTCCTCTCTATGATGGCGATCAGATTCTGATGAGGGAGAAGACCCTAGCTCGCGCTCGGGTCTTGGTGGTGGAGGAATTTTTCAGTAAGTACACGATGCCGCATTTTTTATTTCATGTAAAATAAACTTTTCTGCCCTATTAATAAAATTAAAAAAACCTTTTTGTTATCCAGGAAGAAAAGATGGTGGACAACCGCTCACCCCTGCGAATATTAACTCATTGAAGGCCTTGTTAAAACTGACTCGAGACAGAGTTTTCAGCATGTATGAAAGCAAATTGCCAAAGGACATAGTCCAGCAGGATGTAAAACAGAACCGTTCTGGAGCTCTCTCTGCTGGTAAGTGTCTAGTATTGTCAATGATTCCATCTGGTGTCTGAGATTGTATGGTTAGTCCCAGCACAGTCCAGTTCAGCAGATGACTGTGCACCTGTTATTTATAATAGGGCTATACCTATACTACCAAATACCGATGGCGAGTACTCGTACTCGCCCAAATGCTCCAATGCCTAGCCCGATAGTTCCGGATCTGCTCTGCATTTGGTGTGAACAATTCAAAATTAATTAAAATAGGCCACCAATCGAACTGCAGGCATACAGGAAAGTATCTTGCCACACAATCACATTTTCAGCTCAAATCTTCATTTTTGAGAAGTGTATAATTGTAACCTGCTTCACCTGCCAACATTGTATTTCAGAATCTCAAGCATCCATGTTAAATTCATCAGAATGGCCAGAGAGAAACGTACTTCAGAATCTGGAGAACTTTGAGAAAATCCAACAGAGAATCCGGTGAGTATAAAATTCCTGGGGGAAAAATACGGAGAGAAAAGGATTTTACGGTGAGTACCAAAATCCTATTTTTTTTTTTTTGCCAATGTTTAACAGAGAGTGATGTTACTTTGCTACTTGAGGAAGTGGTCCTCATCTTTTCGTATATTCCTAACTTTGTATTGATCAAAGGCCATGAACACCTAGATTTCCAGGATACATTTACCAGTATTAGTATGCAAGCAAGTATGTAAGCAAAATGGGGAAAACTACTGTATCTAACAATTACAGTATTAAAAACTGACGAGCACTGTCACCTTCAGGCTCTAGAGCCATCTGCATGCTGTAGGATTATGTCAATGAAGCCTCCAGCTTTGCTATGATCATGATCGGGAACCACTCTGGTTCCCCATTGTCAGTGGGAACAGATGTCAATGACATCTCTGATTGAGAGCCAGCAGCCACTGAAAGTGTTGGGTGGTGTCTCTCAAAGTGTGTGTGTGTGTGTGTGTGTGTGTAAGCCGTATTTGTCCAGTAGACAAGATGACAAAAACGCAGTGTGCAATTATACCTTTTCTTATTGGACTAACAATGTATTGCTTCTGACCTGAAGAAGAGAGGTTCACTCTCGAAAGCTTGTCTTTTATATATTTTGTTAGTCCAATAAGAAAGGTATCATTGCACACTGCAATACTGCGTTTTTGACATCATATATATCTATATAGATATCTATATATAGATATATATATTGTATCCTCTGCACAATGCCCTCTGCGGGGGATACATTAAAACGTCTTCCCTTTTGAGAGATTGATATATATGCATCTAGCTATCCGATTAGAATCAGACTACCATTTTATCAAATGGCATATGTAGGTTTGGCATTGCTTGTTTGTATCCCCAAATGTGTTCATCTAATTATACCCAAAATGTATTACTTGACCTCATCCTGATTCCTGGGCTTTTGCAGTAAACCATTTAAAAAAATGTGTTTTCATTTTGAAAGTTGTTCTCGGTACAATATGGCTACACCAACCGTTTGTTATTGTGTCCTGCTTGAATTTCTTACAGGGCGTCTATGCTGTCCAGCTCTGCAGAGCATTTACTGGGCCGGAAGGACAGTCAGAAGGAAGGACTGACGCCACTGGATGCCAAGGAGTTACTGAAATACTTCACTCCACAAGGGCTAGCGATCGGGGAGCTCCAACCCCTGCAGGTCCAGAGAGGGTAAAAGTCACTTTGCTATATCTATATTGTATCACAAATCAAGCATATTATAACCCTTATCTGATCAAGTCCTAATTATGTGATTAAAAAAACTAGTTGACTTGCCCTTTCCTCTTGGATTTGAGGGCTAGAAAATAGTACTGCAGTCAACAACGATAATAAAAGTTAGAACACGTCGTCTTACAATAAGTATTACCAGGAAATGGTCAATTTTCATTACCTTGGCTTTCTCCCTCGAGAATAACGTTGGTAGTGTTTGACTTGGGGAGTTTCAGTGGTGTAAAAGCTGACAAGTGGTGGCGGTCTTCTTTTTTTAATGGTTGTGTGTGTATATGTGTACGTACACTGATCAGCCATCACATTATGACCATCTGCCTAATATTGAGTAGGTCCCCCTTTTGCTGCCAAAACAGCACTAACCCATTGAGGCATGGACTCCACTAGACCTCTGAAGGTATGTTGTGGTATCTGGCACCATGTCGTCCGTAGCAGATCCTTTAGGTCATGCAAGTTGTGAAGTGAGGCCTCCATGGATCGGACTTGTTTTTCTAGCACATCCCACAGATGCTCGATTGGATTGAGATCTAGAGAATTTGGAGGTCGAGTTTAACACCTCAAACTTGTCGTTGTGTTCCTCAAACCATTCTAGAATCATGTTTGCACTGTGGCAGGGCACATTATCCTGTTGAAAGAGGCCACTATCATCAGGGAATACACTTCACACATGAAGGAGTGTACTTGGTCAGCAACAATGTGTAGGGAGGTGGTACATGTCATGAATGGCAGGATTTAAAAAGTTTCCCAGCAGAACATTGCCCGAAGCATTACACTGCCTGTGCTGGCTTGTCTTCCCATAGTGCATCCTCTTCCCCAGGTAAGCGACACATGTACCTAGCCCTCCACATATTGTAAAAGAAAACATGATTTCTCAGACCAGGCCACTTTCTTGCATTGTTCTGTGGTCCAGTTCTGATGCTCGCATGCCTATTGTAGGCTCTTTTGGTGGTGAACATGGGTCGGCATGGGCACTCCGACTAGCCTGACTATGCAGCCCCATACGCAACAAACTGTCATGCACTGTGTGTTCAGACACCTTTCTATCAGAACCAGTGTTAAAGGGTTATTAAACCCTCCAGTTGTTTTGCATATATATGTACTGCTAGCAAGCAGTAGATATATGCAAAAACTTAAAAAAAATAAAAAAACTTTTAAAAGAGGTCAAAACTTACCCGTGTCTGCGCCGCGAGCTCCCGTACGAAAATCTAAAAAATCTCGGGCGGCCGCAAAGGATCTTGGGGCAGGCGCATGCACAGTTTAGATTTTCGGCCGGAAGACAAGTAGACACACAAGGTAAGTCTATGGACGCGTGCACCCGCATGCAGACTCAGTGGGACAGGTAGTGCCAGCACGCACAGAGGAGTCAGCGCTGGATCGGAGAACCGCAGCAGCGCTGGAGGGACAGCTGAAAACTACAGGAAAGAAGAAGAAAATCTGATTAAGAAACATAATTTAAGGTAAGTGCTTACACTAACATTGCGGGGAGGGAACAAAAAATTATACTTTAATGTCAGTTTAACGTTTTCAGCAATTTGAGCTCTTCTATTGGATCGGACTACACAGGCCAGCCTTCACTCCCCACGTGCTTCATTGAGTCTTGGCTGCCCATGACTGGCGCAACTTCTTTGGTTTTCCTTCCTTGGACCACTTCTTTTGGTCAGTCCTGACCACTGCAGACCAGGAACATCCCGCAAGCGCTGCGGTTTTGGAGTTGCTCTGACCCAGATATCTCGACATAACTTGGCCCTTGTCAAAGTCACTCAAATCCTTACGCTTGACCATTGTTTTCTGCTTCCAACACATCAACTTCAGGGACAAAATGTTCACTTGCTGCCTAATATATCCCCCCCCCCCCACTTCCAGGTGCCATAGTAACCAGATAATCAATCAATGTTATTCACTCACCTGCTCAGAATGTTATGGCTGTATGTATATGTGTGTTATACAGTATGTGTTTTATATATTATATGCCCACTAGATGTCACTGCTGAACCTTCTAAAGTGTAGGTTTTTGCTCCTTCATTCAATTATAAATGCATTTAAAGCCAACAACATCCATACCAATGATAGATGTTTAAGTATTACAACACTTGCGTAAAGCAGACAGCACAAAAAGCATAGCTGGCATATTTGTAAGTTTTTATGAAGCTTTTCGTATGTTTTTTTGGAATGATTTGCCAGTGAAACGCATCTACATTTTTAATAGTGACTATCTGACTCCTTTTGTGAATTAGTGATTTGCAAATGCACTAAGAATGAGCGTGTGTATTCATCAAATGTGAACTGACATGTTCCTTTATCTGTGGAGACCAAGTTTTTTTTGTTGCTTAACTGAACACAGTTGTCATATTGGGCTCAAATTTAGGGAGAACCTTTGTTGCTCTCACAAGGCATTAGTTGCTTGTTTCAACTGTTTTTAACTTTGATGTTGTTGGCCAAGGTTCTATTAGTTGTTTTCCCCCTGGTTTCCCTTCCTATAGGGCTTATTATGGATAAGCCCTGCTGGATTGTAAGCACTCACGGGCAGGGCCCTTAGTACCATCTTGTCTTGAATTGTATTGTTATTGTAATGTCTTCCTTATATTGTAAAGCGCTGCGCAAACTGTTGGCGCTATATAAATCCTGTATAATAAGTATTTATGTAGTACAGGTATTTTATATAGCGCCGACAATTTGCACACCGCTTTACATACTGCAAATTCACATCAGTCCCTGCCCTAAAGACTCTTACAATCTATCGTCCCTATCTCGCATGCATATAGGTTAATGGGCTCCTGTGTAAATTGGCCCTATCAGCATGTCTTTTGGAGTGTGGGAGTAAACTAGAGGAAACCCACATAAGCACAGGGAGAACATGCAAACTCCTTGCAGAGAGTGGCCTGACTAGGATTTAAACTGGGGGCCCCCCCCCCCCCAGTGCTGCAAGGTGAAAGTGCTAACCACTAAGCCACTGTGGGGACTCTGGTTGTAGTGATGGGCCTGTAGAGGCATTCACAGTTCATTATATATGCTTAACGCTCTATACAACAGCATCCATATACTTTTATGAAACAAAGTGCATCTTCAACAATTATTTGTTCCTAGTGTCATTCTTTCCAACGCGTTTCGGAATATGCTTCCTCAGGGGATTGGAATGTTTATCTGTTCCATGAAGGAACATTTATCTGTTGATGAGTGGTTATTGTATCCAGCTACTCTCTGTATTTAGTTTCTACTGTGGGGACGTTCTCTGGAGCACTAACACATCCACACGGCCTTAAGAGCTGATATACGCAAAGTATTGGGGCGCCTCTCTTTGCTCTTGCCTGTTAATAACCCCTCCCTGTGGTCCCACTGTAGTCCGGTGATGAAGGGAGGGGGTTTTCCCTTTCGCATTGGATGATCCCTGATTTCCGTGTACACCCCACAATCATCTGTCTCCATTCCCCTGAGGAATAATATTGTGAAACATTTTGGAATGAGAATACCCCATGCCACTAGGAACAAATGATTTGCAAATGTTTATGTTGCACGTTATTAGCGCAACTCTTTATCATCCCAAAATTTTGCAAAAAATGCACTCAAGTTAAATGAAGTGCCCCAAAACACAATATAATACCCATTTTTTTTGTAAAATATAAGAGATGAGGTTATGCCCAGGAAATTGATACCCAACATGCCAATGTTAAAAATTGTGTGCATCAGTAAAACGGTGACAAACTTCAGTACCCCAGTAAAAATGGCCTGGATGGGAAGGGGGTTTAACACCGCGGATGTCAACTGGTTAAGGCAAAACCGGGGGGTCAAAAAGTGTCCAGTGTCACCTTTTACCCTTGAAATAAGCTATTGATGTGCAGATCACACTTCAATAGCTTAACTTCAGGAGCCCAGCAATGAACGCTATGGGACCGCAAGTGATGTAAAGTGCATTGCTCCAGGTCCCATAGAGCGAGAAAGAGATCAGTGAACGTACCTTCGCCGCTCTCATCCCCAGCTTCCTGCCGGCGCCCGACATGCCGGTCCCAGGCCCGCAGGAGGGGCAGCGGAGCCCGGAAACACGACATGGGGGGGGGGGGGGGGGGGCTGTG
>NW_017306385.1:668997-712388 GCF_000935625.1 Nanorana parkeri | reverse complement strand
GCAGGAGGGGCAGCGGAGCCCGGAAACACGACATGGGGGGGGGGGGGGGGGTCTTTGTCAGGCACTATAACGGCCCAGATAAACGATCTGGCGGCAACTGTGTCACCAGAATCGCTTCTATTGTAAAGCCGACCAATGCTGCCAATGGCGTACTATGCAAGTCACTGGTCGCTAAGGGGTTAAATGCTCTATTTTTATTTTTATATCTAGATCTGTCATTGTAAGTAAGCTGTCAGCAAAACACAACACTGTTCCATTCTTGTAACAAATGTAATATTAGTTTTCCAATTTCAAGTTTAAAGGCCAAACCTTTTTATCTTGTTATTGGAGTTCATCTTGTCAGTGACTCGGCTGATTTGTTTTTGCACCGAGTTTTTCTTTGCAAGTGACTCTCCGGCTGTGTCTTGATCACAGGTTCATGGTTTCATTTACACTTGGTTAAACTTGTTTTAGTTCACGTGAGAAAGATTCCTAACTATGTAATGTACACTGACCTTCCTATGAACTCCCAGGCACCGAATTGCCAGCTTGTGTTAAAGGAGAAAGCAAGCATAGCTCAAGTATAAGAGAAAAACAAAAACCTGTCATGCCGCGCAGACCCCTCTATTCAACAAGCACCGAGCTGTGTGCCCTGCAAGTAACAAATAGAGCACATTATTCTTTATAGAGGAAGCCGATGATGTATTGCCTGAGATTCTTTTAGACAGAGGGCAAGCTTTCACCGGAGGAAGGTTTCATAGCGGTAAAACTCTTTGCACCATTTAAATGTTTTTTTTTCTTTACAGTTTTGGCCAGAATGATAATTTATACACTGCACGGGGTGTGTGAATTATCAATAAGATGAGTGTTCTGTACAGAAGGTGGCTGCACAGTAGAACAATGTTACCTTACAGCATGCCATTCCCATCACAGAATGCCCATCTTCCGGGCACTGAAGAGGGAGAGCGATGTGACCCCAGCTGTACAGTGCCCCAGTTGCATCACCTTTACTATCCTCCATTCAGAAAATGTCTTGTGGGGGTTTTTTTTTTTTTTAAAGAATACAAGACATTCTGTGATTGGAGGAGAGGAAGGGATGAGGCTCTGACATATCTCCTGCGTATGTGACATCCAATACTGTGCATTGCCACACACATTGAAAATGCACGTTAATGGAAAAAGAATCTGGATTATAAAAAGCATAGCCAAAACTTATATTTTGTAACGTATATTCTTTACAAGTAGTAACAAAAAAAAAAAGCACTAGGGTTATAATGCACATAAACGCATGTGTCCAGCTTTCCCATACTAAAAATAGTGTCTGTTCCTATCTCCGGCTGCACTGCAGTACATTTAAAATCTGACATCTGTTTTCTCTTTTTCTATTTTTATTTGTGCATTAGAAGACGCATAGAATCCTTTCTCCATTTCAAATCCTAAATCAAAAAGCACTTTGGAAATGCCCATCACCTGCCTAGGGGTAGAAAAAAAACGCACCTCTGTGCACACGCATACATATCAATGGGCCCTAAAAACTAAAGCTGACACCTCCCAGCTGCTTGTAATGTGAAGTAATTCAATATGAAAGAGGTTTTAGCCGATTTCTAACAGCTTAGTAGCATCTTCTATGACTGGGTTCACACCTAGGCGTATCGAATATGCGCGTGTTTCGTGACGCGCGTTTTGCCCGCGATTCGCGTTAAAAAAACGCGACAAATGCGCGTTTCCGAGGGCTACTTGGCTGTATCCCAATGGAAACGCTTGACAAAAACGCCCCAAAGAAGCTTCTGTACTTCTTTGGGCGTTTTGTAGCGCGTTCATATGGCCTGTAATACGCACAGGTGTGAACCATACCCATAGGAGATAATGGGATTTCGGTGTTTGAGCGTTTTGCAGAGCGTTCGAACGTGCTACAAAACGCCCAGGTGTGAACCGGGCCTTAGTGTTTGCAGTCTACCTGCCTTCTAATGGAATATAACAGGGGGAAAAAACCCGAAGATTTATGTGCTTCTGTTGTGAACTTTGAAGACAAGTTTCCCTACCATGCCCATAGCTAGTCAGGTGAATGTGCTTTTACTATTTGTTTGGAATATATAAAAATGTCATGTGTCTAGTCTTTAAAGGAGAATTATGGGGCGTGAAATACACTCATCCCCACAGATAGAGCCAGCGTGTCACACTGCAGCTGTCATACGTTCGTTGCCAACGTTTTCAATCGTCGATTTTAATCGACTAAATCGATTAACTGTTGCAGCTCTAGTCTCTATAGATCGAACTGAGTGATTTTAAAGACCCCTGATCGCTCAGTTCCTGATCTCCCTACAGAGAGCGGTGACTGTCAGTCATCATCCCCGCTATTTGCTGACTTTTGAGTCGCAGGAGGAGATTAGTAAATGTCCTCCTCTTACCCAAAAGAGAACCAACGCCAAAAAAGGTTGGCCCATAGTTCTCTCTTACAGTAAACCTGTCAAATGGTCATTAGCAATCGAACTAGCTATAGTGTCAAAAGGCAGCTTGAGATGCCTACAAGCGAAGGTATTCCTCTTTGATCAAACATGTACCTAATATTTCCCATTTATAAAGATTTTATTTGGAAACGTTTTGCTTGTTTGTGTCAAAGGACCAAAGCTCCCTGCCTTTTTCTTCAATTATGTGTGCTCCAATGTGACAGGTCCTCTTTAACGTTTTTCTCGCAGGACTTTTGTTGCTATAACTGGCTCTCCTGCTAGTTGGAGATTGGACTTTACAACTTTCTTCTGGGAGATACATCTGTCTTCTGGGACACAGCAGCAGACGATGGTCGTTCTTTTACAAGTGTCACAAATCTTGCAGGTTGCTGCGGGCACGGCACTAGTACACTGTGTATGTGTGATGAGCTGTCTCTTCCCATTAGCCGCCAGCAGAGCGCCTGTCCTTCGAGATTTCAGGATGTCAGAAGTTCATGTGCTTTCCCTGTAACATTCTACATGTTGGAAGATGCTGTAGAAATACTATGCAACCTATTAGTTGCTGATTCCTTAAAGCACATCTAAACCCCAAATCAAGAATGTAATATATTGCAGCGTGCTGGTTCCTAATTGACATTCTTCAAGAATCTGAATATTTTAAATGGTCAGTTTTAAAGGAAACATTATATAAGGAAACCTGGAGGTTTCCATTGCTGATCTCTCCTGAAAATGCTATTGACCTTGCGTTCATATTTTTTTTTAGTATTAATAACGGAGGGTCAGCATAACAGCCAGGCAAAATTATTTCTAGGAGATCAGCTATGTCATATATAGCACATTTCCAGAGGCGTAATCTAGTCATCTGCGGCCGCTCAGCCTGTACAAAGCAATGCTAAGCTGACAGCCGTCACGGCTGTCAAACTCCTTATTTGAGAGGTGTTCAGATTTTTCTGTAGGCTTGCCTACCTTCTTTTGTTTATAGTTTTATTCTAAAAATACTCCGCAGCTTAGAGCCGACGTTTGACACTGCAGTTGTCACACGCCGGTGTTCTATCAATGATTGTGACTGGGTTGGAATGTGTGACCGGTCATGTGGTCACACATTTTAAAGTAATCACGCCCACTTTTTCGGCGGTGGAATATGTGACTGGAAAAAGGTGACAAATTCCAACACTTTCTCAGCTGTTCCAGGGCAGATCAGCATCAGAATCGTAGATCACATGTGCAGGAGAAGCGATCTGCCCTGGAACAGCTGATCGGTCCTGAAATGTCACTGCTATCCGACTCTGGAATGTGAGATCGCAGTCGCATTTCAAGACCGATCAGCTGTTCCAGTGCAGATCGGTTCTCCTGCACATACCATCTGCGATGCCAATCTGCCCTGGAACAGGTGAGAAAACGTTGGATATCTTCACCTTTTGCGTGTCGCATATTCCACCGCCGAAAAAGTGGGCGGGATCACGTTAAAATGTGTGACCATGTCACCGGTCACACATTCTAACGCAGTCATAACTTTTGATAGAACACCGGCTCTATATACCAAAGGTTGAATCGTCTATCATGAATGGCTGATCGCTCAGTTCCAGGTTTCTTCTTCCTGCAGGCAGCAGTAACTCTCAGCCCCTGCTCCCAGCAGGGATTCTCATCTCTGCCTCTCTAGAGCCCCTTCCCCGTCTGTCCCCCCAATGAGCGCTGGAGGCACAGAGTAAGTGGTCATTAGGCATCTGAGTGAGCCCCTACAATATTGTTGGTGTCTTTCTTGGATGAGCAGTGGTTCAGCGCTGTCAGAAGATAATGGGTGTTAGCCCACTATTTGCTGAGTTGGGGTTACAGGAGTACATTAGTAAGAGCCCATTCACATCGGATCTGTTGCATTCCATTCTGTTACAATCCGTTTTCTAACAGATGGTAACGTCAGAGCAGCAGACAGTTCACATTGGTGCCATGCATTGCTGTCTACTGTCCTGAAAAAAAAAAAAGAACATGCTCCATTTTTGTTTAACACAATGTGGCATAGATGCATGCTAACCCAATGGAAAGGAAGCTATACAGTGAAGTTTGTCCACTCTGGACATGTTACTTCACATAAAGCTTCTAAAAAAAAAAAGCCGAAAGAAAGCAACAGATCACAATTATTGGAAGGTAAATTCGCAGGTCAACTGACCCTCTGTAGACCTGCAAGGACCTTCGAATTTTGATATGAATGATGCACCCCAAATATACTCCTGTGACCCGAAAGAAGACTAAAGCCAAAAAAAAGTTTGGCTTTAAAGTGGACCTTTACCCTTATCTTTAAATTAACAGCAAACACACCTTTTAGAAATGTTTAGTAATGACAATCTACAAACAGATACTTCTAGATCATTGCCGGCTTTGTATTCTTTGAATACCTTATTTCTCTTTTCTTACCCAGTCTTCTGACAGTGGCCATGATTACTAAGGGCAGATCACTAGCTTTCCATTTACTTCCTGGAACTCTGGCACATGTGACTTGGACATGTTACCATGCACATCATCTCAGGGGAGGAAAATGCCTTTTCCCCGAGATCTCCTGAGACTACAGATGAGATTTCCCAGCAATTTTCTGCTGATGACAAGGCAATCCCAGTGTGCATTGCTTTGGCAAAGTGAAGTCATTTTGCTCTTTCAAATCTGCTCCAGATGTTGTCTGCTCCAGTTATGATAAATTCCCCCCAATGCACGTGGGACTATGGAACAATAGTCTACAATAGTAAAGCAAATAAAGAAATATGTAATATTCATTGTGGTCTCAATGTAATAATCACATTTTTTCCCCTTTCTTCCAGAGATAATGTTTTCCTATTAACACCCCAACTCACCCCACGTAAGCTGAGCGGGCTACCTTTCGAAAGAGCCTCTGAATGTCACTACCATGGTCTTGAGTAAGTTCTTTATATGTTTCATAAAGGTAATCATAAAAAATAGGGACGTTCTGTATTTGAAAAAAAAAAAAAAAAAAACCTTTTACATAGAATTATCCCCAGTACCTACATGGGAAGGAATGGCACCCTGGGCCTTGAATGGTCCAGGGCAGGGGTAGCCAAACTCCTGCCCACCAGCTGTGGTGGAACTACAAATCCCATGAGGCATTGCAAGATTCTCACAGACATGACTCCCAGGGAGAGATGCATCATGGGATTTGTAGTTTCACCACAGCTGGTGGGCAGGAGTTTGGCTACCTCTGCCCTGGACCATTCAAGGTTTTGCTGCCTTATGTAGTGCAGACGGTCTAAAAGTGTGCAGATGTTTACTGGAGGGCAGGACACAGGGATGACCCATCACAGGCTGGAATTGGTGCTGGGTCAAGCTGCATTGCTGGTAGGTCTCTGATCTAGCTGAGCTGTCTGGGAGGGGTTGCCTATATCACAATACTTACTACAGATCTTCCACTGGTAATACATTTGCTATACAGTATATGTATGCGTTTAGCTTTTAGTCTACAATTCAGTTTAAATGCTTATAGAACGGTATACCCCCCCAAAAGAGTAAGTTTCTTTCCGATTGGGTGTGCTTTGTGGAGGGGAAGTTTGCAGCACATATGCTTTATCAATCAAACCTGTTCAGGTGGGCTCACGTTTTTATAGTAATGTTAATGTTTTATCATGATCAGTTCTAAAAAATACACACACAGCTAAATGATTATAGGATTGACTCAATTTCTCTTCATACAGTTTCAATTGGAGAGTCAGTGTTAGGGTGCCCACACACCTTACGATAATCGCGGGAAATCCCGCGATCGTACGATTATGGTAAGGTGTGTGGAAGCCGTGCGTATATACAGGTAGTAGAGGTACTACTGTAAGAAAAGAAATAGACACCGGCACTCGATTTATTATTGGAGTGCCGGTGTCTATTTCTTTTCTGCATTACTTTGACGGTGGCCATCCGTCGACTACTGAGCACCCAGGATACTTTGTTGGACGTGCGGTCAGGAGTGCAATGGGTACATGGACTGTACTCTACTACTGTAAGGTCGCACGACTTTAAACTTACGGACATGTTCGAAAACCCGCCGAGCATCGTACGATGTTCGGCGGGTTTGTGGCATGCCCGTACGATAACAGCCGTACGGGCCGGTGTGCGCAAGCGCACACTGCCCGTTCGGCTTTGCGGTCATGGGAAGCCCGCACCTCAGGGGGCGTGGCTTGTGATCATCGCAAGTACGATCTGCCTATGCAACATAGGCAGATCGTACGTTTTTTTAAGTACCTTACAACCATCGCAAGACAAAAGTCTTGCGATGGTTGTAAGGTGTGTGCCCAGCCTCAGTAACAAAAAAAAACTATTACTGTGATCGTCGAATAAAACAGAATGAAGGGAATTTATCAAAACTGGAGCAGATAAAATCTGGAGCAGTTGTGCATGGCAACCAATCAGTTTCTTTCATTTTCAAATCTTAACTGAACAAACTGAAGAGAGAAGCTGATTGGTTGCCATGCAGAGCTGCTCCAGTTTTTGTCTGCTCCAGTTATGATAAATGCCCCCCCCCCCTAATGTATTCTGTACCAGTGTCTTGTTTATTTGTAACTCTAATTTTTTTAAGTACATTTAGTACACTCACTGTTTTTTTCCATAATTATATCACAGTTCTAGTATTAAACGGATAAACACTACCGCCTCCTTTCGCAGGCTCTTTTTGTCAAAGTCCTCATGTTATGGCTGTGTCACAACTGAGCTAGTGGTTTGGGTTTGAGAGCTAGTAGCCGCTAGTAGCTAGCTGCCAAAGGATCCATAGCACAAGGCATTATTCTGGGGGACATCATATTAGGACTGTGGGCAGGGAGGGTTTACCTATCTGTAAAATAAAGATTTTGTACAAAAAGTAAAAAAAATAAAAGAAAATGAAAAAATAAGCAAAGGTTGGCCCTAAACCATTACAGTATTCATTTATTATAGTAAAAAAAAATGAAAGGCCCGATTTTTGTAGATTTTTAAGTCAACCGATCCCGTCCATCTATACAAGACCTCCTGTGTTTTTCTTCATTATTTAGGTATTGCCTCGATGAAAGGAAAGCGTTAGATCGTGATGTAGCCTATTCAGAGCTGCAGTCTCGTCTCATTCGCTATGAAACTCAGACCACTTGTACTAGAGAGTGCTGTCCTCTCCCCTTCGCTCTGAGTCCGCTTCCATCTCCCGCTGTCCTGTCTGAGCCAGGCAGTGTTCCAGACGGAGAGTCTCTGCAAGACCATCTGAGGCTGAAACGACGGTCTCGGGACCTGGACGGATTGATCGCCAGCAAGAGGTAAGTAACTTTACTGCGGTTCGCATGTTGTCTGTAGATTTTCCACTCTGTTTGACCGGGTGATCACTGACCTGCTGTTGGGACGTTGATATTTTGGTTCCTGATTTCTTTACAGCGAAAGAAACTGCGAGTAATAGCCCAGTTACTAGATCAGCTCTTGTTTGCATGTGTTCTGTGAAGCTTCCTGTTGTTCCCAAGGTAGTGAAGATGTGGGAATTTCAGCTGAATGTGTTGACTTTCCCAGTCCTGAAACCAGCATGAGTTGGTCTCTCCCCTGAAGTTTGCCTCATTTGGATAGCCATGAGCCTTGAAGTGACACTAAACGCAGGAGTTAAAAGAGATGTATGGAGTAAGTGTTTTTCCCCATTGTTCTCTTAAGGGTCACGTGGAGGACATATACTAGCTTCCTCCCGTGACCCACAGCTTAGAATATCGCATAATATTAGACAGTTTCATTGTTACATGTCAGCTCGAACTATGAGGAGGAGTGATTTTCACTCGCCTTATAGTTCTGCTTTTAAATCTTAAAAATACATTCGAGGACCTTTACTATTAAATGTATCTTATTTGTGTATCTCACGGCTGTATTGCCTCCAAATCATCTCTGAATTGGTGCTGACACTGTCCTTCCTTCTGGAGGGTGGCTACTTTAGTTCCTCATGGTCCCTGTGTGTGTTGTAAAGTAGTCACCGCTACAAGCTCGCTCAGGTGATGGACTATAATCTCACGTTTTAGTTTACTCATTTGTATTGAGATTCTAGTCTGCCCCGGGAGGGAGCGTTAGTATCCACAGCACATAGCACCCAAGCTAGTATTCAAAGCCTATCACAGGCTTTGAATACTATGAGCAGTGGAGTACACAGGACTTTGGGGAAGTGGGTGTTAGCTGCCAGAGATTTTTCCAGCAAGAAAGTATTAACCCTTTTGTTTACAGGAAAGTCTTTACAGGTCGGCTCTATTGATGGGGAACTCGGTGAACAGATACCTCTGTCAGTCATGGCTCCCCGCAGGGACTCCACTTCCCCTCTCCGTCTCTCCAGCGCTGAGTGGAGGAACGGGCGGGAAAGGGGTCAGGAACACAGCTGGCTCTGCCTCCAGAGAGGCAGAGCCGGGCTTCAATCAGGCAGCGGATTGAATCCCGACAATATTGTCGGGATCCATCCCGGCTGTGGTGCGGTTCTGCGCTGTCCGTATATAGCTGCCAAAAGTCCACTATATGCTGAGTTTTGGGTCACTGGAGGACATAGTATACTGTATGTCCTCCTGTGACCCTGAAAAGAACTATGACCACAAAAAGGTTAGGCTGTAGTTCTCTTGTAAAGAATGCTGAGTGGTATGCTCGCGCCATTATATTGAATATACAGGTATCACTACTGTTACAGCCGTGGATATGCAGTAAAATCACTGACTTGTTTTTTTGTCTTTAGACTTGCAAAATCTGAAAGCTCGGACTCTCTGCTGTCTCTGGCCAGTGAGGGCAGCGGTCCTCGTCAGCCATCCAGAGTGACCAGGACACGCTCTGAAAGGATGGCACCAGCGCCATCTTCAGCCGCGCAGACTTCCTCTTCTGCTGCCCGGGGACCTTTAGGGAGCAGCAAACCTGCCCAGCCAAAGCAACCTGCCAATCTGGAGTCCGAGAGCAAGGAATCCAGATCCCAGAAACACAGCAGGGTAACGTGTTCTGTCATGTCTTGTATTCCTTTCTGCCGCCTTGTGCAATGAGACCTCTGAATGACTTTGTTGGTTCTTCGCAGAGCCAGTGAAGTATAGAGATCATTTCCCAGTACTCTTCCAGTTTTCTCTTGTAATTCACGTCAGAGCTTCCCAGGAACTGAAATAAACATTTCTAATATTTGGGTAATTGAAGCTGAGTATACAATGAAAAAAATGCATAAAAAGACAATGGTTGTAGTGAAAACTACATTACTAAAGGATTGGTAGGTAACAGGCAGCAAAATGCCATTATTTTGTTTCCTTTCTCTGTAAATGAGAAGTTAAGCCCCACTTCCTCCTACCTGCTTGGTTTTCCTATTCGTCGTCAGAGCTGCCCATTACATAAAAGGTATGTAATGGGCGAATGCAAAACCACATCCATATTCCTTCATTGTGGGAGAGGTTACTACCGTGTTTCCCCGAAAGTAAGACCTACCCCGAAAATAAGCCCTAGTGCTATCTTCGGGGATTTCTGTAATATAAGACCTACCCCGAAAATAAGCCCTAGTGCTATCTTCGGGGATTTCTGTAATATAAGACCTACCCCGAAAATAAGCCCTAGTGCTATCTTCGGGGATTTCTGTAATATAAGACCTACCCCGAAAATAAGCCCTAGTGCTATCTTCGGGGATTTCTGTAATATAAGACCTACCCCGAAAATAAGCCCTAGTGCTATCTTCGGGGATTTCTGTAATATAAGACCTACCCCGAAAATAAGCCCTAGTGCTATCTTCGGGGAT
The DNA here is from genome assembly GCF_000935625.1 of Nanorana parkeri. NCBI lineage: Eukaryota > Metazoa > Chordata > Amphibia > Anura > Dicroglossidae > Nanorana > Nanorana parkeri. The sequence continues at coordinate 702,245 of NW_017306385.1, read as the reverse complement.
TTCTGTAATATAAGACCTACCCCGAAAATAAGCCCTAGTGCTATCTTCGGGGATTTCTGTAATATAAGACCTACCCCGAAAATAAGCCCTAGTGCTATCTTCGGGGATTTCTGTAATATAAGACCTACCCCGAAAATAAGCCCTAGTGCTATCTTCGGGGATTTCTGTAATATAAGACCTACCCCGAAAATAAGCCCTAGTGCTATCTTCGGGGATTTCTGTAATATAAGACCTACCCCGAAAATAAGACCTAGTGGTCTTTTTTCGTGAAAAAAAATAAAATAAGACACTGTCTTATTTTCGGGGAAACACGGTAGTATCACTCCACAAATCCTAACAGTGTCTCACACCAGCAATAAACCACAATTGTATTCGTAACTCTTACAGGAGTAGAAGGCCTTATGACGGGTAGCCAAACCTGGGCCCTCCAGCTGTGGTGAAACTTCAAATCTTATCATGCCTCTGCCACTGGAAGTCGTGGCTGTCAGTCTTGCAATGCCTTATGGGACTTGTAGTTCTACAACAACTGGAGGGGAGTAGTTTGGCTATCCCTGCCCTATGAGATAGTGATCAACTGGGTATTGATTAAAAAGGACAGATGATAACGTTAAACTACAAAATGGCTAATGTAGCAATGATATATCTTGTATAGCTTATATGGTCATACATGAAATAGCAGTCCAATTATGTGTTTGTTCAAAATCTTTATATGCATCTTACATACTGCTAGCATAGGTACATGTATCCATGTTTAGATCAGCTTCTTCTAATGCACTGTACAGCTATACATACAGCAGGAAAGGAGAGCACACTCAGCCATTCAGGTCGCGCTTGTTATTGATGATTCCATGCACTTTTAGCTCACCTATGAGCATGCTTTCAGAAGGAGAAGGTGACATACTTGGTGTGTTCTGCTTTTCCTTCCCTGTCCAGTCTCACAGGGATCCCAATCTTGCTTAAAGGGTATGTTAACCTTTTTGTGTTTTAAGAAAACAATTGATAATTACCCTAGCTTCATCAAATACAGCTCATTAATAAACCTAAAAGGCAGGGATGCTAAATACCGATCTTTACCTTTTATTTTAGTGGTGGTCACATGATCGCTGTACTTCCTTTCCAAGCTTCGAAGGGGGTGTGGTACAGACTGCTAATACAAATCAGCAGCTTTTCCTGATATGATAAAACCTAGGAGCACTTTAGCTCCATGGAAATTAGCACAGCACCCACATGCTGTAGGCGGGGATAGGGGGATGATTGACATCCCTAAACACTCCCTGCCTACACTATATGGCAAAGCAAGCTGAGTAGAATGTGGAGAAGGGCACGTTGTCCTGTGATGTCACAGGCCGACTACGGAGCTATGGCGTATGATCTAATAGAATAAAAGAGGGCGCAAACGGACCACGCCAACACGAATCTGCTTCCGTGTTTTTGCGTGGTAAGAAACCAAAAGGAAGTAAGTTATTCCCAGGGAGACTGGCAGGATCCTCCGAAATTTAGTGTAGCTTCAACTTTTTCTTGACTTAATAAAAAGGATCTGTAGAAGACTGTGAGGGACAGCAACAGAATTGTCAAATCTAGGGTCACATACACTTCAACTTCAAGGGATTCGGCACAAAGGTCCAGGACCTGCCTGGGCACTTTGTTCAGCCAGATTTCTGATATGGCACCATTGGCAGAGTTGCAAAATCCTTTGGCAGGAAGCAGTTCACATATACACAGTTCACCTGAGTACGGACTTCTACTTTTATCCCTTTTACTGCCACTGAAGTAACTATTACAATGTGACAATCAAAGCTGGAAAAGAGGTTAATGGACGCAAGAGCAGTCATGAGCTTGTTTTACATATAAGAGTATCCCCACACAAGTCAGCGGTAGAAGGCCGTCATTTAGTTTGAACTGTAAGTTGATGAGCTGTAAATGGCTTTTCTGGCATTACGTTTATTTTACCAGTCCGGGTGTAGTCCATTAGAACTGATGCCACCTTTTCTGTCACATTGAAGCATATCTAAACACAAAAACATAATATATTGCAAGTTACCGATTCTTAAATGAGGTGGATGCGTTACGTTTCCCCCCTTTTTTTTTTTCTTCTCATTTTTAATTGGTGATCTGGTCAGTAACACACTTCCCTTTTTATGGTTGCCCGGCTCTATGGAGGAGCAACAAAGCCACACTCTAACAACAGCATTGTCACCCTGTGGGGAGGAAGGTGGTAGATAGACTTGCACATTTTGATGGACTGGACCAACGAATTAAATCTGAACTCCAGATTAAAAAAAAAATATTTTTAATTCAAAGTTTTTATTGTTTTTCGGTATATTACGCCTAAGTATACTTTGTCAATACCAAAGTAGAGCAAGTAAAATTTATAAATGCGAAGAAACTGAGATAATAGCATAAGATCAAATACTGCATAAATGTCAGGTGCGATGCTTAAGTGACAGAGCGCTCTCAATGTGGCCCCGTATGCAAAAAAGTACAAGGCCGCAACTTGGGTTGTGTGAGAATACAAAGATTACTATAAGGCAGCAACTGTATGAGCAAAACATAAGTGAAACGCATTGTTGTAAGTTGATCTTATGCACTTTGTAAGAACATAGGAAACGTCCAGAAAAATTATAATCTTCGCTTAAGAAAAGGCAAATTCAGGAAAATTGTAAATAAGAGATAAGAAAAGATGTTGGAGCAAGTGTAGTCAGAAAAAAAGGAGAGAACATACCAGTCTCAGGTCGTTCCCGGGTATGGGTGGAAGACATCTCAGGCCTGTTACGAGAGTCTAAAGCATTAGGAGATGTCTGTCAAATGATTGAGTGTATAGGTATTGGATCCATGGATGCCACGTTTGTTCGAAACGCGTGGCTGTTTTCCAGTCTAGCAGAGATAGGTTCGTTAAAAGAGAACTATGGGGTAAGTGTTTGTTTTTCCCCATAGTTCTCCTAAGGGTCACAGGAGGACATATACTAGCGTCCCCCCGTGACCCAAAGCTCAATATATCCCAGGCTACAGCTCGCGGCATACTGAGACCGCCGCAGCCGGGATGGATCCTGACAATGCTGTCGAGATCCACCCAGCTGTGTGAGTGACAGCTGGCTCTGCCTATCTAGAGGCAGAGCCAGCTGTGCCCGCCCCCTCTCCCGTCCGTTCCTCCAGTCAGCGCTGGAGGATTGGAGAGGGGAGGGAATCCCCCGTGGGGATTGACAGATAAGTGATCACTCATATCGATGAGAGCAGACCAGGTATCTATGGTTCCTTGTTACAGGCCCTTTCGAAGGGAGTGAACGTGGGACCTGTAGGAAACTTGGGGAATTGGGAAGACACAAAGTGCTTGACCTGGAGGTAATGAGAAAGTTCCGTTGCCGAAAGCTGGTAGGATGATCTCAATTGAAGAAACGTTTTTGGACCTGCAGCTGTCTATAGTGTAAACATACAGGTTACGCCTTTTTGGTTTTCCAGTAGTGGAATGCAGCGGGGGCAACGAGGGATTGCTTAGAAACGACAGAAGCAGGCGGTGAGGGGACATTAGGTGTGCTGAGTATTTGTGGGCACTACCATATGCGCAAGGAGTGAGCGGTAATAGGGTTAAGCAAATGCGCCCTGTCTTTCGGGAGGAGCCACAGGAGATTTTCAATAGCGTGCGGGACGCAATTGACAGCCTTCATCGAGACTCAGATTGGAGAGTCTAAAGTAGCGTGGTCAGATAACTTGTTTTTTTTAAGCAGTTAAAGCAAGTGTTTTAAGTGAAGTGTTTTTATGTTTTTTGTTTTTTCCCTCTCTATTTGGGATAAAGGTTTTTCATAAATGAAGAATAAATGCTGACCATGGTACACACCCCTGTGGTTTGTTTCAGTCCTCTTGCTGCCATTTTTGCTGGACAGCTTGGTCTGGTAAAGGAAGCTTAGAATAACAGACTTACTGGCCAGATCGTAAAGGATATAAAATCCTAAAAAAGAGAGCAGATGTAGCGACTACATCTAATTATTGGTACGCTGCATTATATTACAATTTTGCCTTTGGGTTGAGATGAACTTTAAGGAGATTTCCCCTCACTTTCTGTCCCAGTGGCACAATAGGAAGTGAGGGGAAATCCGCTCTTAGATGGTTGTCACCACTAGAGTTGTCCCCAGTTGTAAAATTTCCCGTCACCTTTTCTGGCGACAACTGTAAAGCGTTAATTTCTCACCGCTTTCTGTCCCAGGACAACTAGAGAGGGCTGAATGTTCCCAGCGAGGACACAAGACTGCAATAAAAAATCTGACAGAGGTGCGAGTCTCACCCCCGGATATCTTTCTGACCACTAGTGGGCGCTTTTACACTTTAAAAGAAATAAAATAATCAAAATGCGGGAAAGCAAGAAAGTTAAATGTGAGAAGTCTCATCAGTAGGTACAAGTATTCGAATATAAATAGCAAATGTGTTCTCAGAGGAGATACAGCGGAGTTTTCCTTTAAGAGATATGAAACCGGTTATGTGAAGTGCTTTCAGCCATCTTTGCGATGTTCGAGGCTTTGAATTGTAATGTCTGGCCGGGGAGAGCGGGGAGAGGGTGTTTCATACGGGCGGTAATGTGTTTAGGAAGAGATTTAACCTTTTAGGTCTAAAAATAGAAGCCATTTCTGTCAGACAATCGGTTCCCTTTGTGAGTTCCTGCAGCCTGTGAGGAAGGAAGAGTCTGAAATGAAGACGAGGAAGGTTATGCTGCACCGTACTGTAATTATGCTCAGTGTGGTGTCCTGATATGATGAGTGCTATTGTTTTCATCTACATATGTTTTTCTCTCTTGCTACATGCAGGCTTATGTCATTAGAATCTTGCAAACCTTGATTTAAAGCCGAACTCCAGGCACAAAAACTTTCATTTAATACTCATACGTATACTCTAAGATATAAATGCCTTTGCAAACCCACATATTAACTTGTCGACACTGTGCTGCACATAACCTGTGTAGAGAGCAGAGCTGTGGGAGGAGCCAAATGGGCCCAATCACTACAGGCTGCCTGCAGGAAACTACAGGAGGGGCAGAGAGAAGACGCAGTCACTCTGCACAAGGAAGGAGAGCAGCAGTGACCGGTCTTTATTACTGGAAGCTCCAAGTGTCACACTGGATTACTGCACAGATCTGGAAGAAGAGACTCTGAAAGGACAAAGGGCCAGATTCTTTCCTTGACCCACACATGCTTACCTTCACAATCTATTTCCTTCACTGGAGTCAGGAGTGAAGACTTTTGAAAGTTTTCTGTTTTGAAGCTTACACAGAGTTAGTGACCTCTTCCTCACATGACAGTGTTCGGGCCTGGTGATCGGCCACTTAGACTTGAGCACTGCATCCTAGGCGGTGGTCACATGCTCCTCTACGAAGAAGAAGCACCAGCAATTTTTCAGGGTTCACAGAGCAAAGGGGGTAGCGTGGCAAAGTTAGTACAAATGGGTCAGGGGGTGGCCATTGAAGAGACTTTGTCATTCAGGACAAAGTGATAGAGGGCTAATTATAAACTATCCACAGGGCTGTGAACGTTCGACCTGTGCAGATATATGCCAAAATGAACGTTCTTTTAAGTATTTCCTATACAGTAAGCTTCTGCACATTTTTTGGAATGTGGATTAACTGCACATATCTGGAAGAAAGCACGCCAAGATTCTAGTAAGAATACACAGGACTCTTGTACTTGGTTATTCTTTGCTTATCATTTTATTTGTGCTGGTGACCATTGTCTGGGACTGAAAGTGAGGTAGAATCTGTCACATTTGAATTGTTACCCAAACAGGAATGGAGGTTATATCTTCCAATGGGGGCACTTTTTTCAAACGTCAATTTTCTAAGTGGTGGTGTCACTCATGTTGGAGAGTTCCGTGCCCTTTCTGTTGCATTTATAATGGAACGGGCGGTGTGAGGGGAAGTATTACCAATGGGATGGGCGTTGTGAGGCAAGTATTCCCAATGGGGACAGGGGGGATGAAGGGGAGTATCCCCAATGGGACGGGGAGTAAAAGGAAGTATCCCCAATGGGATGGGGAGTAAAAGGAAGTAATCAGTCGCCAATGTATCGGAAGCTTTAGTAATCTGTTTGCCTTTGGCTTACCACACATCGCTATGTTGCGTTCTGTTTGTATTATCTTGTTCTCTCCTCTACAACAAAAGAACCCCTAAGTTTAATCCAAAATGTACATCTGCCTTCAAAAAACACAGCAATCTCATCATCATAACATCTGAATTCCTGTTTATGTTTTTCTCAGATGCTGAGGGAGGTGGTGTGTAAAACGCTACAGAAGCATGCCATCCAGGAGGGTCACCCTTGCTTCGCCGCCTGCAGTCAGCGCCTCTTCGAGGTCTCCAAATTCTTCTTAAAGGTGCAGTATATGTCTGTCAAAACCACTGACCAACAAACCTTTTTTTCTTCCTCCTATTAAAGGATTTTTGTTGGTTTTTGTTAATTGCAGTATTTTAGCTGATTGCTCTTTTGTCACACTCTTAAAGGAGAACTATGGGGGTCAGTGTTTTTCCCCATAGTTCTCCTTAGGGTAACGGGAGGACACAAACCTAGCGTCCTCCCGTTTACCCTAAGCTCAGTATACCGCGAGCTACAGCTCGCGGTATACTGAGACGCCGCAACTGAAGCGGATCCAGACAATTGTGCCAGGATCCGCCCAGTTGCGTGACTGACAGCTGGCTCTGCCTATCTAGAGGCAGAGCCAGCTGTACCCGCCCCCTCCCCCGTCTGTTCCGCCAGTCAGCGCTGGCGGAGCGGGGAGGGGGAAATACAGCCCCTCCCCTTGTCACGGCAGAGAGCTGTGACAGGATCGAGAGGTGAGCTCACCTCCCGATCTACTGAGCCGACCTGTGACAGTCTCATTGTCACAGGTCGGCTAGAACTATGAGGTGAGTGGAAATCACTCATCTCATAGTTTTCCTTTAAAGCCCAATTGAGTCTCAGCCTAAATCTGCCTTTTTTTTTTACCCCAGAGGAACCCTTGAAATATTTTTTAGGACTTGGGGAACCCATGCTGATGATCATTCTATCTGCCGATCAAGGTACATAGGTGTGATAAGTAAGTTGCAGAACGTTTACCAGAGTACGGCATCTGACAACCCCACAGAAAATCATTTATCAACACGCTCCTGCCCTATACCCCAAAAAACTATTGACAGTAAGGCTGGGCTGGAAGGGCGGCATTTTCTTCTCGCAACGGAATTTATTTGACGGCTCTGAATGCTGTCCTATGTGTTTACTGTGCTGGTAAATGTTATTACACGCAGTATAGCTGTGTCCTGGTCCCTAACTGCCTCCAGATTCATATGTTACCAGCTCTTGTCTCCACTTTTTTTTTTTTGCAAACCATCTTACTCGCCAAAGTAAGCGTTACTAGAAATGTTAATGTCTTATTTATCGTTAAAGCGTAACTATGGGCTGGCTGCAAGAATAGTTGCAAAGGTTTTTATTGTTTTGAGGATATATCTATCTATCTATCATTTATACCACTAAAGTTCCTATTTAGGTGAAATCAAGTTATCCTAACAAGCTCAGACTGCACAAAAAATTGTTTTACTTATTATTAACCCTCATTCTGGGGATAATCATTCAAGGCAAGGTTATTTTGCACAACTGGATTCCCTGCATCCACCCTTAGACTCTGGCAACAGTTTGGGGAAGGCTCTGCCTCTAGATAGGCAGAGCCAGCTGTCAGTAACGCAGCTGGGCGGATCCAGATATAATTGTCGGGATCCGCTTCAGCTGTGGCGTCTCAGTACAGCGCGAGCAGCTGCTCGCGGTATACTGCGGCGTCTCGGTATACCGTGAGCTACAGCTCGCGGTATACTGAGCCTAGGGTGACAGGAGGACGCTAGTTTGTGTCCTCCCATTACCCTAAGGAGAACTATGGGGAAAAGACTTAACCCCATAGTTCTCCTTTTTAAGGGACTTGAATGCATTTTTCAGATTTAGCTCCTGAGTTTAGTGTCACTTTAAGTGTTAGAAATATAGAAGCACAGTTACAACATTTTCCCTTGCCCGCTTTTCTCCTTTTTTGTTAATCAATGCTTTGCACACAGGACTTGAAGACGTCAAGGGGCCTTAACGATGAGATGAAGAAGGCAGCTGCTAATAATGTTAAACAGGTGAGCTCTGTGTAATGGGAAGGTTTACTTAGGGGGAAATGTGGCGTTCTATTTAAATGAGACTTCAAATGTTGTATAAATATTTAGAAAAGGCAAGATGGCTGACCTTAAACCTCTTCTAGCGACTACTGTACACTGCATCATGCTTCAGAATTCCCTCACTCTTGACTTTGTATGGGGAAAGATTAAAGAGGTTTGTCACTTTAATCTAAAAGAGAAGTGCTGCAGGAGAAACGTGCCATTGCAGCTTCTGCTTTCATGTATAACGGGATCCGTCTGTGTTTATCTGAAGCATCAAATCTGTTACTTCAAGCATAACTTCCCCTTTCAACTGGGACTCCCAGATTTGTTGAAGAATACAGAAACTATTCCTGCTAGGGCAACTCTGTGCATTGCTGGAGATTTAGCAGTCTTCATGGCAGCTCTTACCTGCTCTTGTATATTTACAATATTCACAAGTTTTCGGACTCTCCCCCAGTGTAATCCAATAGATGGTATCATTGGGGGGGACTTTGACTACACACATCAGCTGTGGTTGCAGTGTCCTAACTGGGTCTGTCCACCACCCGAAATCAATCCAGCAACATATACATAGCTCTATTGTTGAGCCCTGAGAAGGTACACGTTGTCCTTAAAGTCATTGACCATCTTTAGTGCAGCCCACCTGGTTTGATACTTGACTCCAGTTCCAAGGTTCAGTCTATAGCCCTGCCCAGTGCCACAATCCTTTCTCTTTATGCTGCACTTGCATGCCATGGCACCATTCATTCCTGCGGGGAGAGCTATACTCATGGCAGCCTCCAGCAGCTCCGAGTACAGCTTTCCCAGTAGAAACGAATAGGGCCAGAGTGCGCATGTGCAGGATGAAGAGGACCCGGCAAGGACACTTTCTGAAAATAAGGCTGTGCCCTTCCGATCAAGGCCATACAGTAAAAATCGCTGCAGTGGGGAACGCATTAAGTCCTGGACCAGGTGGGCTGCACTCTGGAGTGGGGCCATACGTGAAAGAACAACTTGTAAGAAAAGTTCAGTTGTAAAGTCTGGAGACTGTGCTAGCCACTCCATGATTTAAAGACTCATTTTGTTTTCTTCTAAGGTAGTTCTGACATCGCCTGTAGGTATGCTTTGGGTTATTATCAGTTTGCTGCATTCACACATGCTAAGATAGATATAAGAAAGCAGAGTTGGTGACATATCAGTGAGATGCCGCTCTTTTATCGTCCAATCAGGCTGTGGTCAGGCAGGTGACATCATTGTATTAATTCTTTTGGAGAAAGTGGTGTCACCCTCCTGGCTGTGCAGTCTAGCAGAGGTATATCACAATAGCAGCTGAACAGAGTTCCAAATCATTTGGCAGATAAGGCAGTTCACAATGTGTTTCGCTGCTTGCCGGGAGTGCACGTTTAATAGTCCATATGCTGGGTGGCATTTTGGTTTCTTTTTGATCCCCATGTGACATAACCAGTGGCTCTGTCATATATATATTACAGGCTTTTTATCATTTCTATTTCTGAGAAAATCCATTCTTTAACCTCTGCATTCCTCAAATGCTTCTTCTCTACAACACCCATCTTCCCATTAATACCAGGGAATGTGTAATTGATCTGTTGGGTTAATATCGGTGATATGTTGAAACACATTCCCTTTATTCATTGCCTTGTACACGGCGCAGTGTGTCAATGTCCGATTCTCCGGCTTGTCATGTTACATTGTCCCCTGTGCTCGGTCACGCAGATTTAGGTTTGTGAAACTGTCAATGATCCATCAGGGATAGCCGGTGTGGGAAATGGACCGGAACATTCTCATTTTCCACATTCGGGTGAAGAGTAAACACCTTGTCACTTATTTGTAGCTGTGTAGTGAATATGCTGCGTATAGCCCTGAAGACGCAGTCGTATTATGCTGAGCTGTGTCTTAATACTCTTACTGTCAGCTACGCGGCAATTAAATGCAAATCGTTTGCTCGAAGCTTACTGTCCTGAAGAGTCTGAATATGTTTTTTCATAGGTTTTCGGAGAAGTAACTGCAACACAACTGCTAAAAAGTGATTCTTCATTTTCCTACCCAACCAAATTGGCTTCCACACTAATTGGTAGGGATGCACCAATACCGTATCAAAAACGAGTACTGATATTTTTTTTTTTCCGGTACTCGCCAATACCGATACCAGAAGTCCCATTAAGGAAGCCGGGTGGTGTGTAATGACTCTCTTCCCGATTAGGCTTCCCGACCAGGTAACAAGGAAGCATGGAGCCGGCTTTCTGGCCAATCAGGAAGCCAGGGGCTGGGTAATGACTCGCTGCCTGGCTTCCTGATTGGCCAGCTTCTCAATCAGTCAGGAAGCCAGGCGGCGAATCATTTAGACGCCGCTCGACTCCCTGATTGGCTGGTGAAGCCGGCTCCATGCTCTCTCATCACCAAGTGACGATGGAGCAGGCTTCCCAGACAATCGGGAAGCTGGGCAGCGTGTAATGACTCTCCGCCCGGCTTCCTAATACTGGAAGTTCTGGTACTGACATAGGCATCGGGAGCATTTGGGCGAGTACTAGTACTCGCCCAAATATTTCGTATCGACACAGCTACCAATACTAGTATCTGTATTGGTGCATCCCTTTTTATTTGGCTTTGTGATGACTTCACAGATCACGCAGGAGCTGACCAGGTAAATGGGGCATCATTTGTTCCTTCTGGTTTCAACCTGATTGGCTGTGATTTCCAAAATAAAGTGAAAGGTCATATTACTGCCTAAACCATGGACCTAAATTCACCTTTTATTCTACAGAATAAGAGAAGAGCATGGCTTCCAGTGTGCGCATGTTACATTATGTGTAGGTGATGAGTTTAATTCTCTGATCGATTAATAGTTCCGACAGGTTCAAAGAACTGCTATCCTTTTAGGGTACCCAGACCCCATTCTCAAGGAGAATGTGTCATATGTGGGGTCCCAAAGCCTTTAAATCGAGCCCAGCAACATGTAGATCAAGTCATGACTGTAGCAAAAAAAAATTCTCGGAAAGAGAAAAAAGTTAGGCTTTTCACAGTAGAGAAAAAATGTCCACCCTCCTAGGACGCTAGCAAAAAGACTGAGGCATGCTGGGAGTGGGAGGGGCTCAGCAGCTTTGACACTTTTTGTATGCCAGTGTCCAAATGCTTCTGTAAGCAGCAGTATAATTCTGTGTCTCCATAATGAGAAAGAATTAATGGACTACAATCTCATGTTTCGTTTACTAATTTGTAATGAGATTGTAGTCCATCCCGGGAGTGAGTTTGGAGCTGAGTGACTACTTTACAACACACACAGGGACCATGGGGAACAAAAGTAGCCCCCCTCCAGAAGGAAGGACAGTGTCAGCACCAATTCAGAGATGATGTGAGGATCTACAGCCGAGTGATACACAAATAAGATACATTTTTGTTAATAATTAGGCCCCTTTCAGATGAGCATGTCAGGCAAGTATCCGTGCACAGATCCTCTCCTGATCACAGCAGTATGGAACGGATTTTAGCGCTGTGACATCTGTGCTGTGTCCGTACAGTTTTTTTTTTGTTTTTTTTTTCTTTCATCCTGCGATGGAGGAAACTGTAAGCGCCGGACCCCATGTGTGTCTATGGGGAATCTGATGTAAATAAACATGCGTCTGTTTACTTCAGAATGCAGGAGAACCCTACCGACACTCGTCCATTTACACACAGCTGTCCATAGACTTGCTTAGGGCATCTGCTGGGGTCCAGCTGAAACTGACAGATGGACCCGATCGGACTGTTCATCTGATAACACTAAACTGATGAGCGGTAACAGCTTTTAAAGCGTCGCCTATGGCCAATTTTGGGTTATCGTTTTGATGTTTTGCGCGCGCACGCAATTTTAAGGCTTGACATGTTTGGTGTCTTTTTACCCGACGTGACCCCGTCTTTTATATTTTACCAAAAAATTGGGTAATGGTAATAATGTTTTATCATTTAATATCATTTAATATAGGGGAAATTGTTTTTTTTTTTTACATTTCGGTAATTTTTCCTTTTAATATAGTAAAAAAATAAAACCCCCAGTGGTGAATAAATACCACCAAAAGAAAGCTCTATCTGTCCCCAAAAAAGGGTATAAAATTCATTTCAGCGCTGCATGACGGAATAAATGTCAGTTAAAGTACCGCAGCGCTGAACACTGAAAAATGGCCTGGATGGGAAGGGGGTTTAACACCCCGGATGTCAACTGGTTAAGGAACTTGAATGCATTTTTAAGATTTAACGTAAGTCGGCCCCTTTTGCTGTTGTTTTTTTGGGGGGGGAAAAAATCTAAAAAGATTTCAGCATGTAACATGTGTGAGCATTTTAAATACACCTAAACCATCTTTTTGTTTTGTGAAAAGCCTCTCATGGATCCTTTTTCTGTTGTAGGTCATTCAATGGGAACTGGACAAGCTGAAGAAGTAAAGTGTGATGTGTAACATACCTTTTGCTGTGTATAGTAACTATGATGTGTACATGGGGTTGTATATGTCTGTATAGCGTTTGTATCTTTTCTTGTTGGTTTAATAAACCGTTTACCTTTTTATTGTTCACCTTCTGTCCTCTGTTCCAGGATGGTAATATATCATTCTCCAAAGCTCTCCTCCTGCCTAACAATTCCTGCATTGTGTGCTGCTACTGAGCTCTGTGTTTTGTTAACAGATATCATCAGTTTGCTTTGGAGTGAACCAAGGTTTAACCCTTCATGGGTCACAGCCACACTTGTTGTGGTTTTCGGTACTTCAAAGGTGATTGTGCAATATATGAATAGTTTTGTGCCGTGATAACCAGTATTTGTTTTTTGTTCTCAGCAGGTGAATCAAAATGCATGTCTTCAGGGCTGAAGAAAAGAGAACAAGTAGGCCTTTCAGTAACTTTATAGGATTATAGCTCCACCCTTTTATTATATAAACAGCACCTGTAAAGGCTAATTCCACTTTCCCAGGCGAATTTGGAAAATGGAATTATCACAACCAATCTGCTCTCCCGCTGCTCTTAACTTTCACTCCATGGCTGCCGGTGATCTGTCTCCCATACACAGCCCTGTACCATGTACTTCAAATTACGCTTGCAAAGGGCGAGTTCTCGTTGGTCCGCACGGTCACCCCCCCACCATGCTGATAAGATTTACATCTTTGCAGCAACGCTCATTGGTCATCGTGATCAGGTGTTCTCCATTGTAATTTGATATACCTAGTGCGGGGCAATTATCTGTATGGACCGTGCAGCGGGAGCCACAGAGGGGAAGCAGTGTTCTTTCGAAGGCGAGAGCAGCAGGAGGGGGGGGGGGGGGGGGACACTGGAGGAGGTCATTCCATTTTCCCAAATTCACCTGAGAAAGTGGAATTACTCTTAAAGTTCCAGTCCAGTCTAGGCTAAGATGTCATTATTCTGCTGCAGGCACGAGAAATCAATCCCTCAGGGCCTGTTCACCCCAGGGCACTTTGCTGGTGGACATCTGTTACAACGCTTCAATATGCCGACGTGCATTGTAATGTGCTGCCAAAAGCCAAAAAAATCTGCCTAAAAAAATGGTGCATGCCCGTTGGAAGGTGTGTTGGGGTGCCGTTGAGGTTCAATGAAACCATATTGCACCAACACACTTACAGGGCTATTCACTAATGTGTGAAGAGTTTGCAGAAGGAAGAGAACAATTTAGGACAACATAGGTGAACTGGAAAGTGAGCAGAGTTGGAGAATGTTTCCAAATCAGCTATTTTGGCCTAGATTGTTCCCTTCTTCTGCCTTCTCCAAACTCTTCACCCTTTAGTGAATAGACCCTTGAATGTTCATTACTGCAACGACATGGTGTGTCTCCTCTACTCCTAGTGCAATGTTGTTAATTTGTACCAGGTCACATGGTGTGAGGCTGCAGCAGGGGATGATCTGTGGCAGACATTTGTGACCACAGCCATGAACTCTACAGGCGCCAGGATTTACTGTGTCATCCCTGAGCCGACAGCTCAGTCCAGGAAGTTGATCCTGACCCTCAACAATAGCCAAACAAAGATGGCTCCAGCCTTGTGCAGAGAAAAGGTGAAGGCGTGGTCAGGGATTCTGTGATCTCTGAGAAAGGTAATGAATACCTAGGAGTGTTGCACTTGCCCATTACATAGCATCCTGCACTTCACATAAAGAAATATGTAACCCAAATTCTAACCTGTTACTGTGTCATTTTCAATATCTTTAAATGTGCCTTTCTCTAGCCGGATCACCAGGTATGATTGTAAAGATGACTTGTCTGTTATAGCATGACACTTGTTATTTCCTGTTACTCTCTTGTTCTCCTGCGTTGTCACATGCTATCCCAATATAATTTTAGGGTTTATGATATTTAACACATTATATGTTGCGGGCGCTGCATAATTTGTAAGTTATTTGTTTTGACCCCACGGTCGATTTTGCCGCAGCCTTGAAACTAAATTGGCACACTAGCACTTATACACTTTTCTAGGTCCAGCGCAGAATCACTTATATCTATATCCCAATATAATGTTGGCGCACACACACAGCACAGGCACGGTCCACTGTTGCCACCATCGGGAAACCCGCCCCGGGGAAATACCATGCAGGCATTGCTGTAGGGCAGGTGGTGACAAACTCCGCCCCTCCAGCTGTTGTGAAACTACAATTCCCGTTATGGATCGGTTTCTGGGAGTCGTAACTGTGACTGAGAACCTTGCACTGTCTCATGGGATTTGTAGTCCCACAACAGCTGGAGGCCTGCAGTTTGACGCCCCTGCTTAGGGCATATACACAGGAAGTGGTTGGCAAGCAGCAGTAGATTAGCGGCACCTGATATACAGCCAAGGATGGAAAATAACTGAAAACTGCATTTAATTTAAATAAATTAAAGGGGGCGACTGATTCCCAGATTGGGGGACTCCAGACAGCTAATCCGTTCATCTCCTCCTTCCATGATCTGTTCATATGTAGAACAGCTACTGCTGTGCTTTCTGTTTAACAAAAAAAAAAAAAAAAAAGCAGTAACTTCTGCAAAACCATCGTCCTGGGTTCATAGATAAAGGATGTATGTATTGTGTGTAGTGCAGAGGTATTGCTAAATAAAAGATTTAGTTTGAAAACATAAATTATAAGTCTAGGTTCTCACCTGGGTGATTCAGAGGCCGAGCTGTTTTCGCGTGCTTTCTATCGCGAGACTGTTCATTGAAACCCACGTGGTTATAAATGCATAGAGATGTTTATGTTACCCAAACCACGCAACAACCGCCCGAAAATCACTCCTGCACCTTTTTCGCACGACAGGCTATTTCGTCCGCGCGACGAGCCGCAAAGGTGTGAACAGACTCCATTGACTTCAATGTGAATCTGTTTTGCGTGATATCACGCGACAAATCGCCTAGGTGTGAACCTAGGCTAAAGACCCCATTCACACTGAGCTACATCAAAAAAGAGCTGATTTGAGCTGAGTGACTTTGAGAGACATTGAGTTACATTGAGCTACAGTGCACATATCGTCGCGCTACTTTTGGCATGGACTTCGTAGCTGCTACATTGGGCTGCATCCAATCAGAAGCTGTCGTGATGTGACATCATTCCTCTTCTTGTTTCCTGCTTATATTTCTGTGCAAAAGTGACACTTCTGTAGCGTGACATTGAGCTACACCATTGAAGTCTATTCGGCCAAATCGCACAAAATCTGCCATGATAGGTCATGTTCAAGCTACAGGTGACATTGAGATGTGAACAGCTCCATTGAAATACATTGAGCTGATGTTTGAGCAGTTGGAATTGGGTTACATGGTGCATATCCCGGGCCATTCAGGTGAGCCAAGGCATGATGGCCTGAGCCCTGTCAATTAGGGATGCACCGATACTAGTATTGGTGCCGATACCGAGTATTTGGGCGAGTACTTGAACTGGCCCAAATGCTCAGATACTTGCCTTTGATATCGGAACTTCTGATCTCCCTCTGACCGTCAGTGCTGAGGGAGCATAGAGTCGGCTTCCTTTCCAATTAGGAAGCCAGGAGGTGGGTTAAGAGCTGCCTCCTGGCTTACTGATTAGCTAGGCAGCCGACTCCACGTGTTACTAAGCAGCCTGGCTTCCTAACCAATCAAAAACCCGGGGTGGCACATAATGACCCGCCTCCCAGCTTCCTGATTGGTCAAAAAGCCAGGCTGCCTAGGAACAAGTGAAGCCGGCTTCCTAGCCAATCAGAGATGCGGGTCATGACATGCTGCCTGGCTTCCTAGCCAATCAGGTGTTGCCAGGCAGCCTCTAAAGCCGGTGTTCTTTTGCTAGAACACCGTCTTCACAAGCAATCAGGAAGCCGGGTGATGAGCCATGATCTGCTGCCCACCTTCCTTATAATCGGGGCACCAGTACTCGGTATCGGTGAGTACCGAACAAAAAAATATCACTACTCTATACCAAAAAAAAACGATATCAGTGCATCCCTACTGTCAATGAGTTCAAGATGTAAATCTGTAGGTAAAGCAGATGGGAGGAGCTGACCCCCCCCCCCAGATTTTATACCAATACATTCTGATGAACACTTTTCTGTGTCTCTCCCACGCTGATCTGAATTCTCCCTTTGTATGGGATGTAATGGAATGTGAGCCCTCATTCTCCGACTCTTTCTAATATACAATGTTTTCTCTTGCTGCTTGCTTGCTGAAGGTGGTGTTTAAAGGCTCAACATGAAAGGAACGTTTTATTCACATGTAAATTGGCGTTGCATCGCCCGCGCTAAATTGTACAGTATTTTATACATCAAATAACAAAGCAGCATTCTACACCAGCATTATACCATCTCGCCGTTTCTTCAGAACGTAAAAATCCCGTTGCTTCTTAGAAGGCAATAGGAGGTTCCAAAAATATATTTATACAAGAGAAAATATTCAGTACTAATTAATGTCATATCCCCTTTATTACAGAAGTCTTCTATGTGGAATGGAGCTAAGCAGCCATGTAGAAAAAATGGAAGGAGGAGGGGCACTGAAGGCCTCACAGTAAGGAATTAGGGTTTAGCAGTATCTACCTGAAGAAAGATGTCAAAGGTACGCTATGCACAAGCATATGTGGACATCCCTCTGTATTATTGGGTTTATGTGTTTTCACTGAAGGGTACTGATAATACTACAGCATACAAACACAACCATGTGCACCCCATCTTGTAGTAACAGTTTGGAGAAGGCCCTTTTCTCACAAGGAGAAACTCCATATTAATGCCCATGGTTTTGAAATGGGATGTCCAGTAAGTTCATATAGGTGTGATGGTCGGGTGTCTTCAAACTTTGAACCGTAAAGTGCAGGTCTGGATAAACCAGAGTTTCCAAATGCATGAATGATCACTTTTTGGCTCCACAGAAAACTAGGGAATGGGTCCCTTTAGGGCCTCTCCTGACAGGGAGAGGTTCTGTGGCCTCTGGGTTTATCTTAGCTCTCCCCACGTGGGGATCTGCTTCAGGAGCGCCCTCACTGAGCACTTGGTGGACTGGCTTTGGCAGGTCCCTAAAGAGCGGTGTCTGCCTGGCTTCAGCTAGGTGGGTAAGGGTTGCCATTCCCCTGTCAGCAACTAGGGGGTTGAGGGAATCATGGCCCTTCCTTTTTGGAGGAGGACCAAAGCACCCTCATGCACTTTCTTTTTTTAATGAGTTGTGATTTCACGATTCACTTTTTTTGTTCAGAGACGTCATCCAGAGACGAGCAACAAAAATGGTGAAGGGCTTGAAGGATAAAACAAATCAAGAGAGACTGCAAGAACTGATTAGGGCAGTAATTTCAATATAAGGTTAGAAAGAGAAAGTCCAGTGTTTTTAGGTCTCTGCGGGAGGATCGGGGTTGTCATTTGCTGGTGTGCAACTCCTGGTTGGTACAGGAGTTATATCTTCTTGATAGGATTGATAAAGAAGATATTCCTTGGAAATGCGTTGCTGCCTCACTGACTGTTACCACTCTCCCCATCCGTCTTCCTCAATGCCGCTCTGCACTCCACGCCTCCATCCAGCGGCCACTCCTCCTCCCAACTTCAGCAGGGAGAACACCTCCCTCCAAGGGTGCAGCACTGTAGCTGCCCCTCAATGCACACCACTCAGGCGTGCAGTTGTCATCCCTGCACTGCTGCAACCATCTCCACGCTGCCACAGTTTCACCATTTGATCCCCCTCACCCACCGCTGACACATGGCAACCGTCCCTCCTCTATCCCATTGTCCCCTTTCGGGAGAACATACGGATGTGGTCACAAAACGTCCTTTAAACTGACACACACACACACACACACACACACTCTCTCTCTCTCTCTCTCTCTCTCTCTCTCTCTCTCTCTCTCTCTCTCATGACCACCTGACGTTTCTAGGCTAATTAGCTATAATTTGGCGCTGAAGTTGCTAGAGGGCCAGACCATTATAAATAGGTAAGCAGGTTGTTTACCACAACGTAGCTCGTGATATACTGG
Organism: Nanorana parkeri; assembly: GCF_000935625.1. Classification (NCBI taxonomy): domain Eukaryota; kingdom Metazoa; phylum Chordata; class Amphibia; order Anura; family Dicroglossidae; genus Nanorana; species Nanorana parkeri. The sequence goes on along the minus strand of NW_017306385.1, from coordinate 683,701 downwards.
GTAACGGGAGGACGCTAGTTTGTGTCCTCCCGTTACCCTAAGGAGAACTATGGGGAAAAGCCTTAACCCCATAGTTCTCCTTTAAACATGCTTGAGACAAACACAGATCTATACTCCATCAAAAAAGGTTAAGAAAAAAATAAATAAAGAGGCCGACTTGATGGACCATTTGGTGTTTTACTGCCGTCACTCTTCTATTATGTTTATGGAAGTCGCGATGTGCAGATATAATAAACACAAGACAGACATGAACATCTAAATTTAATTGTTTAAATTTTTTATTTACAATAATTGCCAAGACAAACAAGTGTTTTATTTACCAATAAAATTACAATGTTATTATCTCATAAAAAGTTTTATTTTAAAGGATCAAAATCTAGTAAAATAATCATTAGTCTTTCTTACAAGAGGTACCGCTAGTTATTGGGACATCGGGGGGTTCGGCTGGAAGAAAACAGAACAAGTCCTTTAAGCCCTCATTCACACTGGAATCAGCCGGTACGTACAGCTTCGTGCTGCGTGCACGGCCGTATCGAGCAGCTCCGGGAAGGACAGGTGCTGCGTGCGATTAGTACACAGCCCCCGTCCTTCTCTATGGGACTACAATAGAGAGTAAAAAAGGAACGTGCCTATTTCCTAAAACACGAAAAAAAATCAATAGTATAGAAAATGAATAAAGAGGGAGTAATATTAAGCAGAAGTGGGCAGGGACTCAGCCTTTTCTTTTTACTTGTACTAAGGCAACAGAAAATGATTTGGTTGGTTTCCAGGAGTTTCTGCACTAGCTTATAAACAGATCAGTGTTTCCAAACAAGATCTAGATTCAGATGAATCCATCAGTGAGATCAATGAACCTGGGTTCCCAGCTCCGCCTACTAGCTATAGCCATTGCAGTGGGAGGTCTCACTATGGCTGCTGGATGGTTCATATCTTTAACAGTCTGGTAAATAAAGATTAGTTTGTAGAATTTAAACAAATCATATATTTTGTAATGACAATTGAAAGCAAGACAAGACCCAAAAGTGATCTATTTCTGGTGAAAAAGACAGAAAAATTGCCATTTCCAGTGGGGGGATCTACTGGTAGATAATGTGGAGCAGCATTTCTCAACCTTTTTTCAGTCACGGCACCCAAGTATGCAAAATCTCGAGGCATCGCCGCCTAAAATGTAAAAACCATAAAAGTAAAACTGGAAAAAAAAAGAAGATGTTTGGTCTTCCTGCCCCCAAAATCAACACCAAACCCGTATCCTAGGCAGTAGTAGTCTGGTATGGATTTAAAGGAGGGGGCAGGAGTAGTGGGGGGGCCAGGTGAAACAAAAAGATGATGTGGAATTTCCCCGCTTCACATCAGAAGTCCCCTTTACAAAAATTTGAAGGCACAGCTGACAAAGCCAGAAGGCACCCCAGGGTGAGAAAGGTTGACATAGAGCATGCGGGAAAGATGCAGAATTGAAGACAGCAGCTGGCTGGACTCTGGCTCCGCCTCCAGGAGAAGGGTATTTGTCGGTTTGCTGATCTTTAATTGGCAACACTAAGGGGAAGCTGGGGACGTCGGGCCTGTTTTTACGTTTGATTACCCTCCCCCACTTATTTGACTGAGCATACCATTATTTGATTATAAAAATTGTTTGCTTAGTGCTTCTGTCCAGGGCCAGTCCTGTGATCTCTACCCCAGGCATATACAAAGAACAGGAATTAGTGCAATTGTGTATTCATTAGAAGCGATCAGTAAATTTGTAAAGGAACCTCTCTCTCCCCATACACCTGTCTTACCTGCACTACCTCACAACTCCTTGCTTCTTCACAGTCGGTGAGAACACCCATCACCTCCGGGACACAGAGGAGCATGGGACTTGCTCCTCTGTGATGACGCCCCCCCGGGTCTACGGGGTCTAGCAGTGAATCGCTAGGTCCAGGCACTGTCACATAGATGAACTCTTTGGAGGGAATTGAAAAAAACTGGAGCAGTTGCCCAGGGCAACCAATAAGCTTCTCTCTTCAGTTTGTTCAGCTTAGGTTTTAAGCTGATTGGCTGCCATGCACAGCCGCTCCAGATTTTGTCTGCTCCCGTTTTGATAATTTCCCTTCTTTATCTTTGCAAAGGGTCCCTATCCCAGTGCCACTGTCATGGATGAAGACATCTGGAACCTGTTAATAGGTAATTGTTCCAGTGGCCTTTCTCTCAAAGGAACAAAATAGCTGAGCTGCATTGTCAGGTGTATGTCTGCTAAAAGTTCCCCCATCTACACAAAGCCCAACCTGGTCACATCTCCATGCACATATTTTAGCAAATCCAAAGCCATATTACTATGAAGAGAACATCAAGACCCTACAATATTGAGGTTTAGAAGACTGGGTTGGTCATGGTTCTCCAGCATGAGTTGAACTGATGTAAACTGGTAGCCAAAAAATGTTTCAAAACACCCCCGGGGGCAAACTGCATTCCTAGCATCGCCATGAGCGGTCTATAAACATTTCTAAGGAAGCAGTAGGATACTGTGCAAGAAGTATTCATTACCTAAACGTTTCTGTCGCAGCTGTACCTGTAAATAATTATTCAATCTGCCATTCTGGCACCGGACACATTACGGGTAATTTCAAAGAGAGGCCTACTTTTAAATCAAACAACGGGGCTTAAATAATAAGACTGCTCAGCCTATACAAAGCCCAACACCAACTTTGCCACTCTGAGCTCCGGTCAGGCATCTGTCTGCACTTAGAGTGCAAAGTGAGCTGGATTATATAAACCCCACATTGGCACGGTATATGCTGGTACTGGTGGTAAGCAGCATTACTGGACAAAAAAATGGAAAGAAAAGGAAACAAAAAATAGTTGCAAGAGAAAGCCCAGCACTAGCAGCTCACTTTCTGTCTCAAGTCTACCTGAGCTTCCATAGGAGACATAAATGCTCAGCAGAGTAACAGGGTGTGACTCATTCAACATCACAGGCTATTCAAATAAAAGCAATAAGGGCCTCTTGGGAAAGGAGGGGGAGCCCGAGGTTCTAATTGCTGGTTTCAAGTAGTAATTGTGACGTATTTCATTGCAGTATATAAATGTATCTGATTTTTTTTTTAATGTATAGAGCGTTTGTAATTTTTTTTTTATTCCTCAATATTCAGTAATAAAGAATGAGATATATACATAACCAGTCTGCAAACTTTTTTAGGCCTCGTTCACATGAGAAACGGCCGGCACGTACAGCTCCGTGCTGAGTGCAGGGCCGTATCGGGCAGCTCCCAGGAAGGACATGCTGCGGGAAGGAAGCCCCTGTCCTTCTCTATGGGACTACGCGGCTGTACGCTGACCCCAAGTGCAGGTCTGTACGGGTGTAGGTGTCCCTGCTTGGACTCAGACAGGATCCATCCGGTCAGCGTATGAGTACGGACACCCGCACGGACGTGCAGGGTGGGTGGGCGTAGGGCAGCGTACTTCCATAGAGAAGGACGGGGGCTGCGCACTAATCACACGCAGCACCTGTCCTTCCTGGCAGTGGCCCGATGTGGCCGTGCACGCTGTACGTGGCGGCCGATTCCAGTGTGAACGAGGCCTTTTAGTACACTCTTCAACTATGTATGCCTTGCAATTTGTTCTAAAGTACAATTATCTTTTGCTGGGATGCTCCACTCAAACATATATGTTGAAGAGTTTACATACTCTCAGGATAGTTGGTGAGATGCTGGCATTTGAACTTTGGGAGGAGATTTGGACGCTCGGAAGAAACGCAATGAACATCACCTGCAACAACCAATCAGGTTTCACGGTTCAAATGAGCTCCACCTGTGCGCCATCTTTTCTATATCACTCCATTGCAGAGTTGTAGAGCACAGTAGGGGCATCACATCTGCATAGCAAAATAATCCAGTCGGCTCCTCATCTGCTTATTGCTGTCTAATGGGATATTTGGCCATGAATAGTTATCTGTCCACAATGGTCAGAATGATCGATATATTTAATCCCATTTGGTGCCTGTGCGAGCTAAAAAAAAAATCCCCCATACATATCTCATATTCCTCAACTGAATCATGTAAAAGAGGGCACAGTAACAATCATGTATATATGTAAAGGTTAATGAGATCATAAGACAATATTGAAGGTCTTGTATAGACAGGGTATGGTTTATAAATGCTGTGTGTGGAACATGAACGGCCCTCGGTAGAATCTACTGCGTCCGAAGAAACGCAAAGCAGCCTCAGAAAGGTCATTCAAATTACACAATTAAAACTCATTAAAAAAAGCTTTAATTTTTTTTTTCCTTTCAGGGTGATAAAAGGCATTTTCAAGGCAGTCTGGCCTCGCAGATGTCTTTAAAGAAATGTCAGCTAGGAAGTAGGATTTCCCCAGCACCCTGCCAGACAGGGATGAGGAAAGGGGGGCTGAGCAGAGTGTTTCTACCATTTCCCTAAGCTCCTGCAGCTACCGCAATGTGCTGTCAATCTAAAGGGTTGTGGGCGGAGCTAGGTGTAGCTGTTCTCTGATAGGGTTATCAAATGTGCCAACATTTAAGCAGCTACAGCAGCAGCAACAGTAACAACATTGCAGAGATTGCACTGCAGAGGGAGAAAGTGTTGACACCCTGTCAAAGAAGTGCCTATCCAATGGTTCTACTGGAAGGATCAACAGCTATTTACAAGATGTTCTAGGGCAGTGGTGGCGAACCTTGGCACTCCAGCTGTGCCAAAACTACAAATCACAACATGCATCTGCCTATGGGAGTTATGTCTGTGGCTGTCGGGGACTTGCAATGCCTCATGGGACTTGTAGTTCCAAAACAGCTGGAGTGCCAAGGTTCGCCACCACTGTTCTAGGGCCATCCATACGTGCATTGCTTACAGCTCCTTCGCTTGTCCTATAGAGGTGCCATAATGACATCACATTTGGGCTCCCAGCACCTCTACAGGGCATGCAAGGGAGCTGTACAAGTAGAGCACATATAGATGGAGGTCCCTCACAGCACAGCAGCCCACACTGTACCCCAGGTTGAGGATCCACTCCAGTTCTCGTAAGGTAGGGATACCAAGGACAAATGTGGGTCCTGAGGTTACACAGGTTGAGAACCACTGTTCTAGGGGTGTACTTAGAAAAACAGAGAGCCCGGTCTTACTGGCCTACGTCACATGATTATATACTCTGACCATAGTTCTTCTTGTAGACCTGGAACTGAAGCAAGCTTCAAGCACGAGTAAAACACATAAAAACAAAGCCCATCTGCACAAACCCCTAAATGAAGCTGGTAGAGTGGTGATGGTGGTGGGGGATATTTTGCAACACTCAGCTGACTTCTTGTCCAGTAATCCCATAAAAGAAAACGTAGAACTTTGATTATGTTGCCTTCTTATGTCTAACATGGCGGCCTACATGGGGCAGTAGGCTGCACAGCAACCTGACAAAACCAATTATTTTCCACTCTGGCTGGTTGGTGTACTTTTACATAATAGTGTTTGTTACTAGGAGCTCTTTAACATTTGCATATAGTGTACATTTTTTTTGTTTTTAGCTATAGTGGTCCTTAAAGGCCCTATGTTAAAGTGTATGTGTAGCTAAAAGCTTTTTTTAGTGTTGGCTGTAATTGGGAAGGGTTCAAACCCCTTATCATATAATTTTTTTTGCTGTCTGTCTCAGTTTGGGAAATTTACCTTCACTTCCTGCCCCAGAGACCCAACAGGAAGTGAGAGTACATTTCTACAAAGGGAGGGGAATTACGCTCTTAGACAGCTTAGTCACCATCACCTCTTGCTTTAATCACAATGAGAGGGTGAGAAAGACAATAATAAAGCCTTTGGGGTTCTCACTCTTCCCCACTCTATCCAAGATTTTAAAAAAAAATAGTTTTTGCTATACATACACTTTAATTCCAAATCTGAAGATTCCATATAAAGATTAGCACTAGGATCATACAAACAAAACCCCTCGGGCTCTTCCCATCCAAACAGATTGCTATAAACTATGAACATTCTGTGCTTCTGTCAGACATAAAGTGCATCAGAGTAACACAGATCTATCAATCATATCCAACGGGTTTATTGTGAGTCTCTCCTATCGGGCTCATGAGACTGCTGCCATTAGCTGGTCCTTGAATAGAATGGCCTCCATTAGCCCTGCCATCGGACTGGTAGAGCACGCAGTGCTAAGCTCCATGCTGTCTACAGTCTCTTGTGTCCCTGTGTGTCTTCTCAGGCGTCATCATGCCACCAGGCCAAGTCGTGTGATCTTGGCAGAGAGGAAGGAATGGATGATAAACACGATGGGTTTCGGGCAGCACTGGAGATCCAGCTGCTGTGGGGACATAAGGAATGTGGTTATACAAAAGACAAATCATTGTGTGGCTTCACTATATGCCAAGAAATGTTCCCCAAGACAAGAGAGAGGAAAAGAAGAGGACCCTCAACCTAATTCCAATATCTCTGAAGTCACAGACATTCATTCACCATCTACTCCATAACCGGCCCTATCAAGCCGAGAGCTAGAAAAGAAGAACTATAGTGGCTGATGTAAATGTTCCCCAAGACAAGAGAGAGGAAAAGAAGAGGACCCTCAACCTAATTCCTAAATCCTTTTAGCACCAATATGTGGCAACAAAAGGAAGCTTCAAATCTTTCTGACGTATTAAATAGAGTCAACATACAATGTCAATATGAAAACAATTTGGCATAAAAGGACGAGTCTCATGAAACGTTCCACTACCAGTGCAACAACTGGTTAACCCAACATAATGCCTTGATCATGATATCATTTATTGTAGGATAATGATAACCCGATATGATATGCCTCAAGCCAAACATTAGTCTAGTAGAGCTGTGATATTCCCCCTCTTCATTCCCCTGCTCCTATACCTTCCTTTTCCCACTTCAATTGGTATGGTTCAATGCAACTGGTTCTGTATTCTGTCTATGACATGTTTTATTGTCAACTGTAGAATTACTATTGAAAGTAAAATGTTCCAAAGACAAGAATATACAGTTGTTCAGCTAAATGTAATAATAACAAGTAACAATAGGATAAAGCTGTGACCATATGAGCGTACAATCTGGATTAGCAGCCTTTCTCAACCAGAGTTCCTCTAGTGATTGCTAGGGGTTCCTTGAGCAATTTCTTCCTCCCAGATAGGTTACCTGTCAAACCAATGATCTTTTCAGCTGTCTATAAGGTGGGCATTTTACCCAATGACCGCCAATGCTAAAAGTATTCTTCTTAATAACCCCACCAGTGTAATGGGGCCGTGCTCTGCTGGCCACCAATCTTAGGGAGCCCTTCTCCAATGACTAACATAATAACTCCAAAGACATGCTGACTCCAGTCTAAGTTGGCCCTAGTATGTGCGTTGCATGTATGTCTTAGATTGTAATCTCCTTACACTGGTGGTCATTGTAGTGCCCCTTGCATTGGTGGAAAGTGTAGTGCCTCTCACATCGATGGTCAGTGAAGTGCTATATATATTTATTATTACAGGTATTTAGATAGCGCCAACAATGTACGCATCACTTGACATACTGCACATTCACATCAGTCCCTTCTTGATGGCAGTACACTTTCCACCAATGCAAGGGGCACTACAATGACCACCAGTGTAAGAGCACTAAACTAACGACCAGTATAAGGGGCACTACACTAACAGCCAGTGTAAAGGGCACTACACTAACAACCAGTGTAAATGAGTACTTCACTGACCACCAATGTAAGGGGCACTACACTGACCACCAATTTATGGGGCACTGCACTGACCACCAATGTAAGGGGCACTGCAATTACCATCAATGTTTGGGGCACTATAATGACCACCAATGTAAGGTGGACTACACTATCCTGGGTCTCAAATATCCTAAGTATGCCCCATTCCTTATTATTTTATTTGTTCCTACATTCAAAACTTGCTGTTCATGGTAATGCACCCTAAGGTGTAGATATACAGTATTTATAAGCAGAGGTTCCCTGAGACCTGAAAGTTTTTGAAAGGTTTCCCTGTTTCAAAAGGTTGAGAAAGGCTGACCTAGAGGCATAAAGATGTGAAGCAGAAGTAAGGGAAGTCAGGAAGGTGTACATAAGGTGTGTATGTCTTGTCAGAGGAGGAAGCAATGATCGATTGGTGACTGAGTGGATCGATGGTTTACTGGTTTGAAGAGCCAGGTGTTCCCAAAAGCTTAAAGAGTTCCACATTAGAAAGACTTCCAGAGGATAGGAGAAGTCTTAGATGCAAGAGTGTTGAGAGTGGCGGAGAGGTGGTGGTCACGTGTGTAATGGTGGTTCCATTTAGGATGGAATACATGGAAATCAGCACGGAAACAGCTATAGATAATAAAAAGATAATAGAAGATAATAAATGAAAATGTAACTTACAACGTCTCCATCCTTGTTACCAAAGTCTAAAAAGAGCATTTTGATTCCATCGTCGGAGGACATTTTTAGCTTGTCATACGAGTACTGTGCTAAGATCTTGGTGAAAGTACCATCGGGAGCCTGCGTCACGATAGAGAATCCATGCTCGTAGTTGATCACTAATCGGCAGTCTTGGCCCTTGTAAGCACACGCTGAAAGGCAGAAAACAAATGCAACTTAGAGCTAACCGTTCTGAAAACCATGACAGTAGCACATCTTTCGGGGACGTTGGAGGAGTTTGATGGTTGAGTCTAAGGGCAGGACAAAACTTTAGACTGGAGCTGCAAGGATTTTAAGATCGGTCAAATGGTCTCCGCTAAATGCAGTGGAGACAGATATCCAGACAGAGCTAGCCAGTCAGCAACTCTGCCTTGACTTAAACCCTTTCTTCTCTGAAGGTCATGTGACCAATGCCTTGGCATTATTTATGTGACCGGGCACTGGAAAGTTTTACAGAAAACATAACCTTGGAACGTGGAATACATTTACAGTTATAAACATGTGAACAACCTCTAAACAATGCAACATTACCATTGCTTGCTGGAAGCAATGCATGATGGGCTATGAAATCCTGAGAAATGGAGATTACATCACATCAAGCAGCAGGGAAAGAGACGCAAAGCACACTGGAAATCCAGGAAGTTGCTGGAAGTGATGGGCAGACACAAGGCAGCACTCACTACATAAAAGGGATTTTTTCATGTAAGCTTTGATTGTATTATCAGAAACATCTCTGCTATGTATTCCTATTACAATGCTGATGTTATAACAGGAGAGAACATGCCGGGACTTTACAACTCCTTTAAGATTCTCAAGCTGGTATAGGACACCACTGTACTACACTGAATGTTCCCTGGAGATGTGGGTTGCATGAAGTGAATCTCTTGCATTTATGTTGGTCCTGTGATTGGTGAAAAATTCACTTTGCAATATCAACTGGCCCAGCCTTCTTGCTGCTTCACCATAACATATGGTGCCACATTTAATCTGCACCCTGGAGCTATGGTAACAACATTGCACGCCTGCACATTACAGTTCCATTGTCGGCTATCGGACTGTGTACCGGCCAGGAGATGGAGGTAGATGAGTCTCACGATAGCCTATGGGGTTGTAATACCCAGGCACAGCCAGGAGAGGGAGACTTGTGATGTGGGATGTAACTGATCCCTGGAGGTTGTAGGCAGCAGATCTCGGTAAGTATACATCTGTTGAGGGGGAAGGTGGGTTAGGACAGGTCAGGGCACTTTGTTTTGTAGTGCATTATTCCTTTAAGGACAGCAACACAATAGCAATGACTGGTTAACTAGACCGGTGAAATGGCTCCAATTGTATCATTAATCTCTATTCTTCCTCCCTGACAAGGATGCGGGGGTTGGCAGATCGGACTGAGCTATCATTAGCTCTGTCCGGCGGCCAGCCCGCCCAGTTCACTGATGTCACTGGTTGGATGGACACAAGCCGGAGCATCCCCGCTCAGCTCCTGGCAACCAATGACATCAGTGAGCTGGGCGGGAAGCTGCACCCAACAGAGCGTCACAGGTTGCTAAGGACTCCCCTGCTGTCCTTCTGCCTTAGAAGCTGGCTGTCAAGCATATCATCTCTGTAGATGCCCCGGCAAACTCTGCCTCGCATTTGGACACCTTTCTGGTGGAATGCACAGTGAACGTTCCATTGTGAATTCAAAAAGACAAAAAAAACAGCTGCGGGTGGATAAAAACATTTATTTATAGATGTTCATTGGCCCTGAGATTCAGGAAGAGGCGGAGCTATAATCCATATGTGTTTTGCTGCTATGGTGCCAGGAAAATGAAGATTTCCTGTATGGATGCGCTGAAAGAAGAAGTCACTTCCTCCTAGTCTGTAGCCTCCTTTAGCTGTGATGCCGGGAATCAAGACAACAGCATTGTTTTGCTGGGGAAAAAGTCAATGTATGTATGTGGAGAGGACGGCTGGAGTGGGAAGGGCTGAGTTCTGTAGTCCAGACCCAGCGCTGCTTGGTATTCAGCACAGCAAAGGCACTGTGTTGTCAGCCCAAACAGGAAGTTAGGAGCACACTGCATTTGTAGCAGGTATTGATCTGTACGTGCAGAGTTTTTAAAGAGGTAAACATGGTGGAATATACATGTGTTGCAGTGATGTACTGTACTGTTTTTTTTCTCTTTTTAGCGGGTACTTACGAGTGGTGATCTCTTTAATGCGCTCGGCAGAATTATGGCAGCCTTGCACAATCTGCCTGGTCCACAGTGACAGGTCCCTGCTGGTCTCCACTCTGAACAGGTGAGTCTCAATCCCTTGCCTGGAGCCGGTACGCGTTGCAAATGAAAACTCCGCACCAAACAGAGAAGACCCTTTCCCTGGTCCTGAGTGCACTAGCCTGAAATAGAATAGAGAGACGTGCGAGGCATTAGCCGGCAACCAGAGGACACTCACTGAGCCATGGAATTCAATTTGTTATCATTCCAAACTGAGATTTATTGCAGGTTTACCATACACAGTAGAGGTACGCAGAGTACTAGTATGATGCTATAGTTAACAAAGTACTACAGTATATTGATAGGATATACTTTTATTGGTGATATAGAAATGCATATAAAGCTCTGTCCCCGGAATGCATAAAAAGTGCCGCAGACAGCTCCGCATGACAAATGTTGGTGCCTGTGACAAATTTAAATAACTGGTGGAAACATGTACATGAATTTGTTGCATGGAGGCATTGTGGGGGTGACACTGGGGCCGGAGTGTCCATACCGTGAACACTCCATCCTCACTGCATGTTCATCCTCCAGACTGTGCAGTGTCATTGGTTGCTATGAGGCTATTGGCAGCACAACGTCCTTGGTTGTTATGGAGCTGTCGGCTGCACACCATCCTTGGTTGCTATGACACTGTCGGCAGCACAGTGTCCTTGGCTGCTATGATTCTGTTGGCTGCACAGCATCCTTGATTGCTATGACACTGTCAGCTGCACAATGTCCTTGGATGCTATGACACTATTGCTAGCATGGTGTCCTTGGTTGCTATGACGCTGTCGGCTGCACAACATCCTTGGTTGTCGTGACACTGTCAGCTGCACAATGTCCTTGGATGCTATGACACTATCGACAGCATGGTGTCCTTGGTTGCTATGACGCTGTCAGCCTGCACATCATCCTTGGTTGCTATTACACTGTTGGAGGCACTGTGACCTTGGTTGGTATGGTAATGTGAAGCTGACAGCATCCTAGCGACCAAGAACACTGTTCTGCCGAAAGCATCCCAGCAACCAGCGCCGGGGAGGTGTAGGAGCACAGCCCTATTACTCCAAAATGACATTGGTCTAATTATATATATATATCTTATCTCTGATCTGGTAATATTTGTTACTGAATCTGTCGCAGCCAGAAACTGTTCCTATCAGGAACTACTTGAATTTGTCATTCGTTGGAACAAGCAAGGAAACTGTCACATTTCGATTCTGGAATTATTGGTGTTTGCCGAGGGAAAACCACATTCAGTGTTAGAATGTCGTTTTAAAAAACATTTCCGCCCTTTCATTTTTTTTTTTCTTTCTGCGGTCGAAATTGATTGTTGATTTGACCCCTTTAACTATTAGAAAGTCAAAAAGGTCCGAAAAGGAATTATGTGGAATGAAATTCTATTGGTGTATGGCCAGCTTTAGTCATCCCCTTGTGCTACAGAGCTGCTGGTCGATCTTAGGCAGATTGGGCAATCAGGCTGAGCTGTGTGTGGTCAGTTAAGGAATACGCCACTGTCATATAAATGAGTACGAGCAATGTATAAAATGATCAGCCGGGAAAGTGTGATTTAAAGATCTGTGCCAGACCCGGACTCTCGCATCACAGAAGAAATCCGTGAAAAAGCAAAAACTTACCCTCGCAATGGGGCTAGGCTTCCACTGCATGGGTTAAGTGCTCATTTTGGGGGCTCAGATAAAGCAAATACACTCACCTATGGCAGTCAGCGCTCACCTCTCTCCCCTCTGTTCTGGCTATGGAAAGTCTCTTGGCATCCTCGCATCTAATGCAGGTCAATGGACATGTATAAGACGAAATGATGTCAGCGGTGCTTAGACCGCCAGAGCCCGAGGGAGAGGAGGCTGTGTTGACCGGTCTAGCAGCTAAACGGGACTGAGGATCAGGTGAGTATATCTGCTTTATTTCAGCCCCCTGGAAAAAACAAGCACTTAACCCTTGCAGTGCGGCAGTAGCTCCACTACAAGGAAAGATTTTGACATTCCCGGAGTTCCATAATAAATGTAAGATGTAACTGTTTATGTCGGGGAGGGTCTCCGCTGCTCTCAGAAACGTCGGCGCTGTACATTATAACTGCTCCATTGTGACATTAAATACACCCTGTGCATCCTCACCCTGCAATTATACGTTGGTGCTGGTAATAGGAGGCGTTCTCAGTGATCATTCTCCCGACACGTCTTTCTTTTACAACCAAGAAAATATTGCTCATTACAGAGCTTATTTTTGAAGGGTGACATTGACGTAGTATCAAACGTCTAAACTTTTTATCAATAATGAATATACATTGCCCAGCAAAATATTTCTTTCATTTTGGCCCGAACACTTACAGTCATCATGTTTCCAAACAGCTCCAACTCTCTCAGCTCAGCTTCCTTGAACTTCCTGTCCAGTACAAGATCACAAGGGACAGAGCAGACTACAGCAGTTGTCCATCTACTAGCCTAAAGAAGGGAGGGAAAAGGGGAGCAGGGAAATGGCTTGCCTTGCTGTGCTTGTGCGTTTGTGGAAACACAGAAAGGTGGCTCCATGGGTCCTTGCAAGGGAAAGGAGCCACCCTAAAACAGGATCTCAGGGCCAGTGCTCACGGGACCATCTAAATCTGCAGGAAACTACAACTTTTTAAACATCAAGAAGAAACCTCCATTTTAAGCACCATTTACATGATGTCCTAGGTCCAAATCAATTCCCAATTTTCGGCCTGGCCCCACCTACTTAGCAGTAAGCCCCATCTCTTTTTTTCATGGCTGCTGCGGGTTGATTTGGTGTGGGTTTTACACACTGATAATATGGCAAATTGTATATCGGAAGCAATCGGATAGAATTTGCTCTGCCAGTGCTAGCGTGATAGTATTTTATCTCTGTGAAATGTCGTTTTTATCGTCATGATAGAAGATGTCAAGGTAGAAACGTCAAACTAGTTTAAAGCTGAACACAACACCAGTCACATAAGTTACCCTAAAACATTGTACCCCATGTCCTCCCGGCTGCTGTTTACTGTAAGTATCCTTCCTCCATTGATAGAAGATACTCTCAACTGTAGTAATCTACTGGCACTGCGGGGGTTAGGAGCTGTGGCTACGACTATCACGGATTGTGCCTTTAGCTCTCCCCCTTCCTGTTGCCTCGTCCATTCACAAAACCCCTTGTATTATTTTCCCAGAATGCAACATGTTCTGTGAATGGATAAGGGGCGGTCCAGTCATTCATCCTCCCTCCTCCATTCACAGAAGGTTGCATTCCAGGGAAATAAAACAAGGACATTTGTGAACGGACTAGGTACACTTGTATGCAACTTACTACTACTAGCTACACCATGACCTGGATCAATAAGAAGCCTTACAGACATTAAGCTACACTTGTCAATGAAAGAATTGAACGGCACATACCTGGTAGCTATGAGGGGGTAGGTGTGCACGGGACTGTACCAGGCCTCCTTCATACGAGGCATACTGTCATACATCAGTAGATCCTTTTCTGTGACAACCAGTAAAACTCGCTTCCACTGCTTCTCATTCTCTCCTGGGACCTGAAACACAACAAGAGAAACATTATCCAATTTTCTGGGTGGTCTTTTAGGAAAGAAACACATCCATCTAAAAATCATTTTTGCCATGATTTTTGTACTTCTTAATATAGATTATGCTCGTCATAATATTGTGCAGGCATATTTGTAGACATTAGAGTGTGTTCTTATGAGTATGAATGGAAGGAAGGACCCTGTGTTGGTTCATCCTTGCTCTGTGACCCCAACACTCAGATTGACCATGCTTTACGGACCCTAAATGAGAGGCCACAAATGCCATTTATTGTACAACTGGCTATTATGTGATTCCAACAAGTGGAATTTGTGACACCAGATAGGTGGTCTGCCCAGAGTTGACACACTATGTATTATTAGGATTGACAAGGTTATTGACTTGGGTATTCTAGAGCAGGCCTTCTTAAACTTTCTCCACTCGTGACCCCTTTTTGGCTGAGGACATTTTTACGTGACCCCAACCTCAGACAATGTCTCTCTCTCCCTTCTTTCCCCCAGTGTTGGTCGGTGTTTCCCCCCTCCCCTAGCGTCAGTAATT
>NW_017306385.1:634146-668000 GCF_000935625.1 Nanorana parkeri | reverse complement strand
ATGTCGGTCTGTGTCTCTCCTCCTCCTCCCCCCCCGCCGTGGACGGACGTCTGTCATTACCAATACTACTACCCACCCCCTCCTTACCTTTACCTCCAGCAGCTGTGCTCCACTTCTGCTGGGTTAAAGAAAGCTCCGTCAATGGGGTGAAAAAAACCTTCCTGCGTGCATGTGCTCAGGGAGATACCAAGTGCACAGGGGGGCCCGCGACCTTAACAACTACACTACACATTAAACGAAAATAAAAAAATCTTGCTGGGATTCAGATCGCGACCCCCCTGTTCACTTGCGGGACCCCATATGGGGTCACGAACCACACTTTAAGAAGCACTGTTCTAGAGGACCTGTGCTCCAAACTGGACGACCATCACTCCCACGTGCCAACAACTTTATCAGGACACGGGACAAAGTGGAGTTTGATGGTCCAAGGTTCTTTGAAATAAATTCCCATAAAATCCATGTTTCTGTGTCAACAAGTAAAAAAAAACATTAAAAAATGGAGGTCTCTCCAACCTTATAAAGATTGGTTTGTGGATAATAAGTCTCCACGTAGACCTTTCTCTTATGGAGTCATTCTTAATGCTGGAAGGGGACAACCAGGACTTTGTTCACTGGAGTGTTGTGTTCCTTGTGTAGATTAATGCAGAGATGAAATGGGATCAACAATCCTTTCTTTGGCTTGTAGCAGAGGAGCCTCAGCTACAAATGAAACAAATTGTTTTCCATTTAATTTCTATATTCGGAATGGGATGTCCAACAACCTCACGTTGATGTGATATTCAGGTCTCCACCAACGTTGGCCATACAACTTAATTGTTAACATTTTAATGTAATTTCAAAAGTTTTCTTTACTCTATTTATAGCTGCAGCTTTTATTAAAATAACACCTGGTGATCCTGCCATGGAGGACGCTGTTCCAGCATTTCCTGTTATAGGGTGACAACAGACTTCCAACTGTGCTCCTTTGTTGTCTCCCTGTCACACCTGGCCATAATGGACCATTCCATTACACTGGAATGGTCCACCATACCTCCCAATATTCATAATTTTCTATGGACTGTCCCTTGTTTGGAACCAAATCCCTCTGTCTCTCTTTCCTCCTTAGTTGTTCCTCTTTTTAGTCGGAAATACAGATATCTATGAAATGGTTCTATCTAACTACCAAAAGTGTTATTCTGCACTAAAACCTTCATCTTATCCCCTAATTATCTTGTTGCTATTTTGAAATAGCCAGTAAAAAGGAAAAGTAATGGTGGAAAATAACAATTCTGGATATTACCAATCATTTTTGGTAGGAATGCACCGATACAGATACTAGTATTGGCGCTGATGGCGAGTACTCATACTTGCCCAAATGCTTCGATGCCTAGCCCGATACTTGAGCTTCTGGTATCAGGAAGCCGGGCAGCAAGTCATTACACTTGTGACGAGGGAGCAAGGAGCCGGCTTCCCGGCCAATCAGGAAGCCAGGTGACGGGTCATTACACGCCGCCTGGCTTCCTTAAAGGAGAACTATGGGGTTAAGGCTTTTCCCCATAGTTCTCCTTAGGGTAACGGGAGGACACAAAGTAGCGTCCTCCCATCACCCTAGGCTCAGTATACAGCGAGCTGTATACTGAGAAACCGCAGCTGAAGCGGATCCCGACAATTGTGCCGGGATCCGCCAAGCTGCGTGACTGACAGCTGGCTCTGCCTATCTAGAGGCAGAGCCAGCTGTACCCACCCCCTCCCCTGTCCGTTCCGCCAGTGCGCCCTGGCGGATCGGAGCGAGGAGGGGGGGAATCCAGCCCCTCCCCTGTCACGGCAGAGAGCCGTGACAGGATCGAGAGGTGAGCGAACGCCGGTATGTGTTCGCTCACCTTGCGATCTACTGAGCCGACCTGTGACAGTCTCATTGTCACAGGTCGGCTAGAACTATGAGGTGAGTGAAAAGCACTCACCTCATAGTTCTCCTTTAATGGGACTTCCGGTATCTGTATTCAGTATCAGCAAGTACCGGGGAAAAAAAATATCGGTACTTGTACTCGATAACAAAAAAACGGTATAGGTGCATCCCTAATTTTGGGCATGGGGGGCAGGGGGTGTGTCCGTTGCCCAAATACATTGTGCCGTTCTTTCTCAGAAAGTTGGGATGTATGTGTTCACTGTTGTCACTATCAGGAAACTCACCATGAGAAATACCATGCAGCCATTGTTGGAAGGCATTTAGGAAGAACGGGGCTTTAAAAAAGCTGCAGAAAAATAGCAGCAATGAGATGTCCAAAAAGGAAGAAAAACATGGCAATAGTCTATGATACACTGTGCTTTAGTGAGCTAGATATTGTCCAGTTAGGGTTCAGGTCTACTTTAAAATATGAACTCTGTGTGTTTGGGCAAAGTACAAGTTCTGATTAAAGGAACCACACACACTCATCACTGAACAACTGTGTAGTCCTGACTATGTGCACATATCACAAAGAGCTCCGCTGAGCCTGATCATCTACATGAGTGGTTTGACTCTGAACATCCCTCCCAGGCATGAAGTGAGTGCTCAGTGTAATGCAGGACAGGCCTCAGCCTTCTGGTTTTAATGGTAATTTGCAGAGCGGGTACACACTACTGTGATTAACCACCCAGAGGACCTGCCAAATTCTCCCACACAGCAAGAAGAACATCATGCAACCAGAACATAGTCCACTGAGGCCTCACCACGCTGAATCATACACAGAGGTTCTACTGTATAACCTTTCCAAACCGCAAGCTGCCTAGTCCTTTACCACAGGCCTGAAATAAATGGACCAGAGTTTATGTGAAAGCACGAGGCTAAAATAGATTGCGCTGATTTTAACTTTCAGTGTCCATGTTCATTTAGATTTTGGTAATTCGGACATGTTTATCTATGTCTGTAGAAAAAAGACCTGTCTTAAAGGAGACCCATACTCCAAGGGCTGACAGATTAAAATGGAATTCAGAAGCCAGTCTGTCCCATTCAGGATCCAGCAGGATTTTTTTAGGAGCCAGCTCCATAGACAACAACTAGTGAAAACCTCAAAAGTCAGCTGCCAGCTGTACTTTTAAAGGAGAACTATGGGGTAAGTGTTTTTCCCCACCGTTCTCGTAAGGGTAACAGGAGGACACAAACTAGCGTCCTCCCGTCACCCAAAGCTCAACGAGCCACAGCTCGTGTTATACTGAGACGCCGCAGCCTGATCCCAACATTACTGTCGAGATCCACCCAGCTGCGTGATTGACAGCTGGCTCTGCCTATCTAGAAGCAGAGTCAGCTGTACCCTCCCCCGTCCGTTCCGCCAGTCAGCGCTGGAGGATCGGGGGGTGAAATCCCTGCAGGGAGCTGTGACTGACAGTCACCGCTCTCTGCAGGGATAGATCAAGAAGTGAGCGAGCGACGGTATGTGTTCGCTCACTTCCGAACTATTGAGCCTGTGACAGTTTCATAATCACAGGTCAGCTAGAACTATGAGTGATTTTCCCTCGCATCATAGTTCTCCTTTAAGGAACATTGGCTACCTGGCTCCTGGGACCTGTCAAGTCCTCAAATATTACATAAAACTATAGATGGATCAATAAAATATTTGATAATGATCTCAGCGACTGCCATTGTTGCTTTGTTGGATTTGATCACACACACTGTTTTTTTCAGTTGTCTTGAGCAATGTTGGGCTTCTGGTGTGTTGCTGTACCTTTAAGGAGAAGGGGGCTGCCTTATGGTAACATGCTCTCAGTGTATTCATCTCTGTATATATGTCCCATAGTTGGGAGCTTGGGTAGTTTAGAGTTAGGAATCACACTTTAATTGACGGCCCATGTATAGCAATAGAAGGGTTGAAATGCTGCCATCTGCTCACCCCAATACTGTTCACATGCCCAAAAGTCTAGGTATTTTGTCACATGATCAGTGTTAAAGGTGGGATCAGCCAGTAAATGACTACATAAAGACATCCAGTAGATGAAGCTGTGGAGCTTCATCAGTGCCATCTAGTGGCCGAAATGTGGTATTACATGATAATACATTCGAACTATAAATATGATATTGAGTGTAAAACAAATGAAACAGACAGCGCCTTCTCCTAGTGTATTAACGTTTAATGGATGGAACAATAAAAAAATGACATAAAAACTACTCAGAGGTATAACGAAATAAGCAATAGGATGCAAAGCAGGTCCCAGGGAAGACTGGCTAGCTGACGCGTTTCAGGGGAGATTCCCCCCTTCCACAGAGCTCTGGCCAGTGGCCTTGAGGACGGCAGCCTTCTCCTTTAATGTTCTAAAGTTGAAGAAACCTTTAATGCTGAGCGCTGTGGTGTACATAATTTCTTCTAAAAATTATATTGAGAACAATCCATTTTGGCATTATTCACCCAAAACGAACGTTCACAAATATTTACAAGGCAAAGGACCCTGCAAATTGTTTATAAACAGACCCCATAGTATCCAGTAGCAAAATTATTAATATTATACAGGATTTAGGGTCAAAAGTTTGTGCAGCGCTTTACAATATAAGGAAGACATTACAATTACAATACAAGTCAAGACAGGATGGGAAGGTGGGCCCTGCCCCTGAGGGCTTATAAGAGGGGGGAAATGATACAAAAAGTGGCAGCGGCGTGTTGATGATTTGTTTGAGAAAGTGATAGTTCAGTGGTTAGGTTGAGGCGGGATAGTCTTCCATGAAGAGATGAGTCTTAAGGGATCGCCTAAAGGCAGTCAAGGTGGGAGAGAGACGGACAGGTTGGGGTAAAGCGTTCCAAAGGATGTGAGAGACTCAAGAGAAGACCTGGAGGTGAGCATGGGAGGAGTTGACGAGGGAGCTGGAAAGCAGGAGGTATTGGGAGGAGCGGAGGGGATGGTTAGGGTGATACTTTGAGACTAGGTTGGATATATCACCGGGGGCAGAGTTAGGGATTGCTTTGTAAGTGGTTGTTAATATTTTGGGCAACTGGAAGACAGTGGAGGGATCGGCAGAGGGGGGATGCAGACACTGAGTGGTTGGTTAGGTGGATGAGTCTGGCAGCAGCATTCATGATAGACTGAAGGGGGGATATCCTGTGTAGTGGAAGGTCAATGAGGAGGGAGTTGCAATAGTCAAGACGAGAGATAACAAGGGAATGGATGAGTAGTTTAGCGGTTTCATTGGTGAGGAAGGGGCATAATTTGGAGATGTTACGAAGGTGACGAAGGCAGGATTTAGATAGAGATTGGATGTGGGGAAGAAAGGTGAGGTCGGAGTCAAGGATCCAAACTGGGACCGTGTCATGGAGGGAGGGATAGCTGTGTTATCAATCTCAATGGAAAAGTTAGGGGAAGGTGCATGGGGGGGGATACCATGAGCAATATAGCCAATAGCCAATGTAAGTCTGTATCAGTAAACTGAGTTACGTTCTGGAAGTAAATACTGTTGAACGTCTGTCTAGAGTCATCAGCATTATGTCTATATTACCTTATCACTTAACTAAGACAACCTCCTTCTACTGTGATCTGATATGGAATCTTGTTTTTTCCAATCACTCTGGTAAACTGTAAGGTGTCGGGTTGTTATATGAAAGGAAGCTTCCAGGGCTGTATTCTCTGACTCCAGCCTTGCTGCTCCCAGTACACCCATGTGACAGCTATAATCAGCTGGCAGGTACCAATTATATTTGTTTTATCACACATGTAAGTGAGAGTAATTGCATGCTTTGGAAAGAAAAGAGACAAATCATGCGTATTATCGCTATGCAGCGTTTATACAATGACGGAAAGTGTTTGCAGGTATTCACACGTTGGGCTCAGTTCCCCCCTTTTTTTAGGGGGTTGTAATTTTGCTAAACACTCTCCCTGATTATAATTTGAGCTGTGATTGTATATTATTCAGAGCAGAATTGGTCGTCTTGGAAAAAAAGGTGATGAAAATAACGGTCAAAATGCTGAAATAAATTCCTAAATGGTCAGGCGGGCAGTCATGTGTTTGGTGATCGCTATGGTCGGCAGGAGGCGAAGGTCACATCACTGTGATGCTGGGATGAAGGCACTGTAAGGTCGGTGACACAAGGAATTCTAAAAACTCTAAATCTTGGCTGTCATATGGATCCCATGTCTTCAGTGCTTTCTGAATCAACCAAACAAGATTTCAGAGAGTTAGGACTTATTTTGACTTGATCTTGTTCTGGGTCATAATGGTAACCAAAGACCGCCAGGCAGACAGCATTTTTAGAAGAAACTCAGCAATGGCTGTCACCGCATTCACAGGTTTCCCTTTAGGTGACACTGTCAGCACAGGATCACTTGTATGTAAAACATATTTTTAAAAGCAATGAACAGGTGTAATAGTGTAGGCCATAGTGTATTTCCAGCCCAATATCTTTTTTACATTTAAGCCCCCTATGTATTTCAGACCCCTAATGTCACCTAGGGACCCCAAAGAAGCTGATGAAGTAGAGATCTGCTCCACCAGCTTCTTCTCCCGGCTCTACAAGCTGATGTGCCCAGTGACAGCGGAAGTGATGTAACACACATCACTTCGGGGTCCAGTGATTGGAGGAGTCAGGGGCTAGAAGCCTGCTGATCTCCCTCTGCTCTGTCAAGCGAGAACCCACTGTGGCAGTCCCGGGCCCGCACAAGGGACAGCGGAGCCCGTGGAAGCTGGCAGTGGCGGAGGAAGGGGCACACAGCGCCACACAGTACAAATGATCCGATGCCTGTACATATGCCGGATTGTGTATACATAAACAGCAATCGCCTGCTGTTTAAAATTATACCAAGAACACGACTGCAGCAGAAGCCGTGTTCTTGGTATAACCACTTCTAGCGGATGATGTGTATTTATTAGGGATGCACCCATATATCGGCTGCTGAAAAATAACGGTGGAAAATGGCTCTTTTGGCAAAATGCGCTGCGGGAGGAGAGCGCTGTGAGTGGCCGACATCTCTCCTCCCGCACCGCTCAGCCTCCTGTCACAGATCAGAGGAGAGTGGTGTGTGGGCCAAGACACCCAGCGCTGTCACAGGAGGCCCGGCCAGCGATACGGGGGAGGAGTCAACTGTCAGATCGAGCTCTCCTCCCCGCTCGCTCAGCCTCCTGTGACAGCTGTCAGTAAGGAGAGCGGATGATCAGTGATCGCTGAGTGTTTGTAGATAATATAGGACAGAGTATGTTGACTATATCCTCAATTATGAATGAATGGCAGTGATCTACATCACCTCCTGTTCATTCATAATTGTAGTTATAGTAAACATACTCTGTCCTCATGTTATCAATGAACAGGAACACTCAGTATAGAGGATAACAGGGGCTTCAGGAAAAGAGATTGAGGACTCAATCTCTTTTTCTATTCTGTTTAGGCCCCTAATATTTCCCGGAAGCCCCTAAAAGTAAAGTAACAAAATAGAAATATTTAATAAAAATAAAATATAAAAACATTGAAAAGTTTATAAAAAATAAATAAAAATAAAATTTTGAAAAAATTGAAAAGGTTAGAAAAAAAAAACATTTCCGGTTTCGGCCTGACGTTTTTTTATTTTAATTTATTTTTTACATTTTCATTTTGGTGCACCTCTAGTATTTATGTTAACCCAATAGAAGTGGTTAAGAACATTTGTTTTTGGCATGATTCACCCAAAACGAATGTTCACAGATATTTGCAGAGCGAAGGGCCCTGCACATTGTTGATAAATGTAATTGTGTTAGGCTTTACATTCTCATTAACTGATATGTTACAAAACCCCCAAAACATTCATTTGAAATGTAAAAACTGCAAACACGGCAATGAGGACACTACAAGCGTTCCGGTTCAGTGACTCGTCCCCAGTCAGAGACACACAGCAGTTTTTACAAGTACGACATATCACTCATTGTTTTTCAATCTGGATTTTAAAAAAAACCTCTCTGGCTGTGACCCAACTTCTCTAAATAGTTGAAGTCCCTTAGCAACTAGACACCATGAAAAATGAGGCCTGTCACTGAACAGGGAACACGCTGAAGCTCACCGGCACCCCGGAATTTAGAATCGCAGTCACTGTACATAAGATCGGTATTTTTTTTTTATTTAGAGTGCGGAATATTCTTTCAGCTATGTTTGTATTGAACAGAAGAGCGGCAGGTGTTTCCTCTGGGTGGCCGACGTATAAAAAGGGCGTCCAGACATTCCGGAAGAACAATTTTTATATCTATTTTAAAACAACAACAAAAATTGTTTTCGTTTACATAACATGCTATTCCAAACTGCTTTGAAGGCAGAATCCAGCTTTTGCAAAACAACAAATTGTATAATAATAATAATAATTGCATATATATATTAATAAAACATTTGCATTTTTTATTATTATTATTATTATTATATATGGTCAAAAACTAAAAATAAATCTGTATTTCTATACTAAATTTCCATAAGTTCTATCCCCCTCCTAATAACCAGATCCATCTAGGAGTTTGTAAACTTACTTAATGAAGATGCCCATAGGAAGTTCTTCCTCAATGCACTGACATCATTTCACTCAGCCCTGTGAATATGTACTTCCTGGTGTCACCACTCTCACAGAGCCTGCCTTCTGAACTACAGCTCAATGTCTGTACAATGTAACATTATCATTGCTTGCTGGAAGTAATGCATGGTGGGATATGTAGTCTTGAGAAATCTAGATTACATCACATGAAGCAGCAGGGAAAGAGACGCAAAGCACACTGGAAATCCAGGAAGTTGTTGGAAGTGATGGGCAGACGGAAGGCAGCACTCACTACATAAAAGGGATTTTTTCAAGTAAGCTTTGATTGTATTATCAGAAAACAACTCTACTCCTATTCCTATTACAATGCTGATGTTATAACAGGAGAGGACATGCCGGGACTTTACTACTCCTTTAAGTAGTCATGGCTTAAACTAAAATATATAAAAGGGTCTTCAGAGTTTCCTGAATGTGCATCTTCTCTCCTGAGGCTTGTGTGACCTGCAGTGTGCTTGGCTGTCATTTACAGTTAATTTAAAGTGGTTGTAAACCCAAATATTTACCCCACCTTGTCTGCATACAGCCCAAGCAATTTATTTATAGAGCAATTGTTATAAATAAATAGTGAAATTAATAACCTTGTTTTTAGTTTAATTCCTTGGATCACACAACTGAGTTTCTTCCCTACAGTCCAGCAATGCCCAGGTCCCATGTTGCATGTTCTGGTGATTTTGTTCAGCTTTCAGTTCAGCTCACCATGCAGAGCAAAAAGCATCTGATCCACCCAGAAGGGCGGCACGGGTCATATGTTTGACTGACAGCACTCCGCTATGCATGGTCTGGAAGGGAGGTGTTGCAGCTTGGCCCGGCCCCTGACCTGGGCATTGCGGAACGAAGCCTAAGAAATAAGCCGTGTGTAGTAAGTAAAACGCGGCTTACTTACTAGAAGTGGAGCATGACCACTGTGCTGGCAATGCTGCATAGGGTCTATGAGCCCGGAGTACGTTGCCACTGAGAAGGAAGAAGTCCTAATAAACGGCAGGCTCAACAGGTGATTTCAAAGGAAGAAGGTTAAACACAGGGCACAAAAAGATAATAAAATTATTAGGAAAGTTTTCATGTTTTTGAAAGGTTAACAACCACTTTAAGGTGCTCTCAGCAGCCCAGTAGAAGTAACTGTGTGTCTGGTAATGGCTGCTAAACCAAATTTATTTGCCGGAAGCTTCCAAAAGAACATAATAAGAACAAAATAAGGAGACTTAAAAAGGGGTAAAAGTAGGTAACTAGAAGAGAAGAGAGAGAGAACTCAGGCATGGGCACAATGCAGCCCAATGACACATCCTGAGCAATATGACTAAAACTAGGACTGCACGGATTGATCATAACTGATGGCTGCTGCAGGCACTGTGCACTTTAATTGTGTTTCTTCATAACTAAGGTTCTGCTTCCCATCCCCAGCGCCAAGCCTGGTCTATTGGGTTTTAAGCTTACTTTTCATTAGCGGTTTTTCAGTTTGTAATTGAGAAAAGAGGCTTACCCAGCCAGCTCTGGCGCTGCCTCCGGACTCCCACTTCAGACACCACCTCCTTAACCACAATCATTTTCTAGATTAGAAAGGACTCAAACTACTTTTACTGAGTGCTTTGCCCCTTACTTACAAAGTTACTCCAGGAAAAAATAAAAACTTGTGTGTGTGTATGTATATACAGGGGTGTGGAAATTTTTTAAAAAACTACTTGTCCAAGGGCTAAAGCGGGGGCCAAATCTACTTGTCCCAATACAAAAAATTGTTTTAATCAAAACTAAGGATGCACCAATACCAGTTTTTCGGTATCGAGTACGAGTACCGAGTACCGCTTTCGGATCTCGCCGACACTGAATACTAATACCGGTGCTTCCGCTGGCATGGAGCAGGCTTCCCTGGTAATCAGGAAGCCGGGCAGTGGGTAATGACATCCCGCCCAGGTTCCTGATTGCCACGGAATCCGGCTCCATGTTGTTTGGCCTGCTTGATTGCGATTGACCGGGAAACCTGCTTCCCGGTCAATCAGGAAGGCGGGTGGCGAGTAATGACCTGATTGACCGGCAAACTGGCTTGATGCTGATTGGCCAGGAAGCCGGCTTTCCAGCCAATCGGCAAGGAGCCGGCTGCCCGGGCCATTCATAAAACCAGGAGGCGGGTCATTAATTGCCGCACGGCTTCCTGATTGCACGGGAAGCTGGCTCCATGTTCCCCTACGGCACTGCCAGTCGGAGGAAATTTTCATCTGGCCGTAAGTTCCAATATCAGGGAAGGTATCGGAGCATTTGGGTGAGTACGAGCACTCGCCCAAATACTCGGTATCGGCACTAATACTAGTATCGGTGAACCCCTAATCAAAACATATTTTACAGTGCTAAATAGCACTTCTCACTGGTCAGCGCAGTCATCTGACCACGTTGACCAATGAGTGCTTGCAATTTGCGAGCGAAATTCAAAATGCATAGGGGAGGACTGCGCTGGACAGCAGTACGGGGGACAGATAGTACACCCCTACTGGCGGAGGGGAGGGATTGTTCGCCGAAAGGTAAGTATAGCCAGGGGGGTGGCGGTTTGGGAGAGACAGGGCCAGATTTCATCGGGTAATTTTTATTTTTCCATATTACCTGGGAAAATGAACTTACCCTTTAATGCACATTATGTGTGTGTAAGAGAATTCTGGCTACCACCATGGAATGGCGGCTGCAATCTCAAAGCACACGCAGAATGTCCTACGCATGCGTTTATTTGCATGCAGATGGCGGGGGCAGCAGGGTTTCATTTTTATTTTTTTACTTTGTCATTTTTATTTTTTACTTTTTCATTTTTATTTTTTAAATCTTTATATATTTTATTTGTTTAACTTTTTAAATTTTCTTTAACTTTTTATTTATTTACTTTTCCCCCTTAATGTTCTTCCTATTACATAGGAGATTAAATAGGAGATTTACTTAAAAACTTCCCCCGAAACTGCATGTCCCGGGCGTCGGGCGATAGGAATTCCACACCCCTGATATATATATACTGTATATTTATTCAAAAAACCTACAGCTCTCCAAGTGTCATATTGCATGCTGAGTGGTAAAAGTCTTTTGACCGCACACAAAGGTTAAAGGTGTCAGGGGCAATTGAGACACCATGGAGATCAGAAAAAAAATTCTGCATTGTATGTGGACAACAAAGAAGCCTTGAACCCACCATATTGCAATGCAAGCAGTTGAAGCTATATAGAAGTATGAGATGACTAGTCCTCTTTTAAAACCAAAATCCTTTAGTTTGCATTGCTATGTGTTGTCTTCCTGAGATCAACAGTTGCTTTGATATGCTAGAAACTGTATGCACAGGTCGTGCTTTGGGAATGTCAGGTCTGTTGTTGACTCAGGAAGACAATATTTATTTATTTATGGCTGTTCTCTGAGACAGAATAGAGCCGAACATTAAATTATGTCAGTTTCAAAGAGACTTTAGTTGCCATCCAGTCACTGTTGTGAGCATGATATGATTGTGTTCTTTGGACCAATCGTGGATTCCTCATGTGAGTGAATGGGGGAAACTAGGATAAAGATTAGAGATGTTCAGATACCAGTGCCGATACTTGGCATTTTCATGAGAACTACCCGGGTTGCAGCGGGGACCTGGCCCTGGCGCTCCACCACTGTCCTGAAATCATTAGTCTGTATTGTTTTAGAAAAACTGTCACATGACAATAAACAAAAATGTATCAGTACTTGTATCTGTGAGAACTTGGATAAGTATCAGGACTTGAAAAAATGGTATGGGTGCATCACTTATATATATATTAATAAAAATAAAATAATGCATTAAAACAGAGATGTACAAATCCCAGGAGCTCCGTGTGCTCCTTACAAATGACAGCGGCCTCCTAACTTTTGAATTTTCTCCAGTCTAGTCTTGGAGCTGGAAAAGTATCTGTACTTGTGCCGAGTACGGTACTTGGTATCTGAACATCCCTAATAAAGATTGATAGCCAGAAGCCAGCAACAGGACTTCACGGAGGACCAGAGCACCTCACAGGAACAGAGGACAGCACTAAGGGCTTGTTCACACCAAGCGCGTTCCAGGAGCAGAGCAGAGCAGTTATAGACCGGATCAAAACTGCGTCCAATGTATTCCAATGGTATTTTGGGCTATAGTTCACACCGCAGCGTTCAGTTCCAGAGCATGTAAAAAAAACTGCAGCGAGTCCTATTTTACCTGCTCTGGAACACACGCAAACACATCAAAAACACATGCAAACGCCCTGGAATGCACTGAAAGCCCATTTTAAACTATAAAAAAAAAATAATAATAATGGCCCGGAATGCATCAAAAACGCAGCAATAACGCGGCACAACCCACCGCACTGCGTGTGCAGAAACGCATGCAGATCTGGTCTGCATTTGGTGTGAACAAGCCCTTGGCCACAACAAAAAGCCATTTTCCTGAGAAACCTCAATCCTGCTCTATACGGAATTTGTAGACCAACAACAACCGAAGCTAAATGATTTTAGTGTATCCTTCTATAGGAACCATTGCATGTACTAGAGAAGGGTATAGTGTATGCATGGGTATGTATACACTTGTAGCAGTCTGTATTTTGTATTGTTGTTAATTGTAACAAAGTAGTGTGTGTACGTAGCATTGGTTGTACATATAACAAAAGTATGTTAAATACTACTGGGTCAGCTTCCTTCCTTTACTACAAGAATCAGATAAACAAATTGCTGTCAAAGTTTGCTAAGCAAAACAGCGGCATGCTGGCAGAGGACAGGCTTTTCTACTCAGGCTGAAGCTGCTTTAATAAGAAAGTAAGCTGGAAAGTAAACTGCAATGTATTTAGCTGATTTAAACTGAGGGTTGAATTGGACTTTAACCATCCGGTTGGGGGTAATGCCCATCCCAGGCACATGTCCTGATTAACATCATAATGCATTATGGTGCCATGAACCAGTTGGACTGTACAGGGGTACATGCTACATCGTGTGCAGTAGTAAGCAGGCTGCATGGCTTGTACACACCAATCAATCCTATCCAAGCCCTACATCGTGCATTCATCTATCCACAATGAGGACGGCGTTTGAGGACGCTCTGTACTGTGAAAGCGAACTTACACTTTTAAACTGAATTATTAAGGGACACAAGCAGTTAAAGCTCAGTTGTGAAGCAGTTAATTTTTCCCAAAGAGCCCAACAAGCAAAGTCTGAGCGCAGCGGCAATATCCAAATATAGAAAACGGCACAAACTTTTCTCGTACATATTTTTTCTCTGCAAACCGCAGACATACCCCGAAATAAGGTTTAATTTCTAACATCCCACGTGCAGAGAAAAACACGAGCCGCATTTTCTGTGGTTGGATTGTTTTCTTATATAAGAAAGAGGATTGTTTGTGCTGGCAGGCAGTTTGTCTTTCGGGAATGCGCTGTGTGACAAAAGGCACAAAATACAACCAAGCAGTTCGGAATCCTGCAACAGCACATCCAGCAAACCCAACATTATGGAAAAGGCGTCGCTTAAAGAACAACTTCGGGAGTTGTAAAAACGTACCCTTGCGGCGGGGCTACTCTCATCTGATCCTCAGATCCCTGGGCTGCTAGACTGGTTCCCGCAGCCTCTCTTCCCCGGGGCTTTTACGGTCTAAGGGCCGCTGATGTCATCACATCTTATACAGGTCCATTGACTTGCATCAGACGTGAGGACGCTGAGGGATATTCCACAGCCGGATCGGAGGAGGGAATGGTGAGCAGTGACTGAGGATCAGGCGAGTACACCTGTTTTATTTGACTGCCCTAGACAAAATGAGCACTTAACCCTTGCATTGGAGGGGTAGCCCCACTGCAAGGGTGAGTTTTTAAAGCTGAACTTAAAAGAGCTATGGGGTAAATGTTTTTCTCCATAGTTCTCTTAAGGGTCACGGGAGGACATATACTAACCTGCTCCCGTGACCCAAAGCTCAGTATATCGCGAGCTACAGCTTGCAGTTTACTGAGACCAGCAGCCGGGACAGATCCCGACATTACTGTCGAGATCCATCCAGCTACGTGAGTGACAGTGGGCTCTGCCTATCTAGAGGCAGAGACAGCTGTACTCGCCCCCTCCGTTCCTCCAGTCAGCGCTGGAGGATCGGAGCGGGGAGGGGGGAATCCCTGCAGGGAGCAGTGACTGACCATCATTGCTCACTGCAGGAAGAGGATCGAGAAGTGAGCGAGTGACGGTATGTGTTTGCTCACTTCCGGATCTATTGAGCCGACTTGTGACAGTTTCATTGTCACAGGTTGGCTTGAACTATGAGGATGAGTGTAAATCACTCACCTCATAGTTCTCCTTTAACACCAATTTATGTGGTTAGGTATTTATTGAAAAATAATAAAATGTATTCTAAATGTAACTGGTGTAAGTACTTGAATTTGGCTTGTTATCAGCATCCTCTGTACAGAAGAACTGGGAGAGGAAAAGTCATTTTGGGACCATGCATAGAGGCTGAGAGGGCAAAGTGATGGGGCAAGCTCATTAGTCTGCTGCTGCCCCTTTATTGGCCAATCACAGGAAGGGAAGTGACCTAGCAGTGGTGCTGTAAAGGCAGCAAAGAAAAAGAGTCGCCAAGGTGTGAACCGATCGCACTGTGGGTGCCATTATTTTCTAAGCCGCGCGTTGTGTATCTCAAAAAGAATGTACCTGTATCTTTATTCTGCAATTGCCACGTGGATGTCACCCCATTGAAATCAATAGGGCCGCGTGTCAATCACTGCCTGCATTGTACAGGACCGCGCGATCCCGGGATGCGCATACTGGGTGTAGTGCAGGTGTGAAACTAGCCTAACACTCAGTGCTCAGCCAGCCCTATTTCAGGCTACAAAGTTGCAGTTTGCGTTGCAGACAATTTGCTGTGTGCGGGTTTGTTGCTACTTGCTAACTCCCCCCCCCACCTTCTTAATAACCCCCAAGCATTGGGGGTAACAAATTTCTAGGAAACCAAAGTGACTTGAAAGTTTTTTTACATTTACATTTTTATTTGTTTTTCTAGATCTGGAATTGATTTTATCTGTCGGATGCATATATTTCTTTATCAAATTTTAAATACAAAAAAACCCCCATAAAACATCAAGGATAATCATAATTATTTAATTGCTTAAACATCTAAATGGATAAATATTCCACTGACTTCAAATGTCATAAGAGGTGACGAGTGAAAGGATCAAATTGTAAATTAATCTTTTAATAAGCTATGCACTTTTAGAAAAGACTGGGAATATGATATGACCCAATTAGTTAGGCCAAATTGGACTTCGCACATAGGCCAATTTGAAATACTGAACATCAGGATGGACTCAACAATCAGATCACATTTGTGGTCACCAGCAGTCAGCAAACCAAACTTCACGCTAAATTCTATTCTGCAAAGTCCTGGCTCAGACATTTTGCTAAATAAGGGTCAATAAAATATACACTCTCCAGCCGCTTTATTAGGTAAATCTCTTTACCTGCTCGTTAACACAAATATCTAATCAGCCAATCACATGGCAGTAACTCAATACATATAGGGCCTGTTCACATGAGATCAGGTCCTGATCAGGTGCTGATCAGCAGACGTGGAGCTGCTGATGCAGTGCATTTTTGACGCGTTTTTGATGCGGTCCGGATGCTGACAGTTCTTTTCTTTTTTTTAGCCAAGGGGCTGTCAGTATGCAGATTCAGCCTCTGAGGTCTCTGAGGTCACTTTTTCCTTAGCTTTTTCCTTAGCTGCATTGCGTTGCATTTCCGTTCCGTTTTCATTGCGTTTCGTGCGCGTTCGTGCGTTCCTAGATCGTTTCCGGACCGGACAAAATGTGACATGCAGTATTTTTTCTGTCATAAGCTGAACGGACTGCGCACGTGAGAACTGTAGCCCATAAAACACATAGGGATACATTGGGATGCATTTTGAGTGCAGCAGCGTACGGAGCCGGTCAGCACACAAAACGGACGTCGTGTGAACAGGCCCTAAGGCATGTAGACGTGGTAAGGATGATCTGCTGAAGTTCAAACAGAGTATCAGAATGGGTAATAAAGGTGATTTAAGTGACTTTGAACATGGCATGGTTGTTGGTGACAGACGGGCTGGTTTGAGCATTTCAGCAACTGCTGATCTACTGGGATTTTCATGCACAACCATCTCTCGGGTTTACAGAGAATGGTCCGAAAAATAAAATATCCAGTGAGCGGCAGTTGGGAGGACACAAATGCCTTGTTGATGCAAGAGGTCAGAGGAGAATGGCCAGACTGGTTTAAGCTGATAGAAAGGCGACAGTAACTCAAATAACCACTCGTTACATCCGAGGTTTGCAGAATACCATCTCTGAACACACATCACATTGAACCTTCAATCAGATGGGCTACAGCCACAGAAAACCACACCAGGTGCCACTCCTGTCAGCTAAGAACAGGAAACTGAGGCTACCGTTTGCAAGGGCTCACCAAAATTGTAAAATAGAAGATTGGAAAAACGTTGCCTGGTCTGATGAGTCTCTATTTCTGTTGCGACATTCAGATGGTCGGGTCAGAATTTGATGTAAACAACATGAAAGCATGGATCCATCCTGCCTTGTATCAACGGTTCAGGCTGGTCGAGCTTTGCATCATGGAAAACAGCCGACAAATCTGCAGCAACTGTGTGATGCTATCATATCAATATGGACCAAAATCTCTGAGGAATGTTTCCATCACCTTGTTGAATCAATGCCACGAAGAAGTAAAGCAGTTCTGAAGACAAAAGGGGTCCAACCCGGTACTAGCAAGGTGTACCTAATAAAATGGCCAGGGATTGTATATTTATATCAGCAAGGTCATAGGAGGTAAACTTAGTTCAATGAGATCCCATTATTGCTGTTTTTACTATTAATATTTACATATAAATAACAGATACATGTTCAGGTCCAAAGAAAAGAAGTCAAGCTGAACTGTTTCAAGATTATTATTAACCAGAAACTGTTTCCTGATTTAAGTACTTTTTTCTCTGCTATAAAAATATACCAATGACCTTTCATTATAAACTTTTGTAACTTACCGTAGTCTTCTTCACACTTTCAAACTTATGGTAATTTTTACCATTTTCACTGCAGGTAGAAGCCAAGGCAACCTAATTCAGTAAAATAAATGTTCAGTTATCAAGATGATTTTAGAAAATCCCACAAAGTTGTCTTCTAGCATTGGTTTACATCAGGAGGGTTGCTAAACCCCAGCAACCAGGGCATGTGCCCCAGGTCTTCTGCTGAGTGTCCCAGGTCTACTACTGAGTGCTCCAGCTATTCTGCTGAGTGCATTGGGTCTTACACTGAGTGTCTTAGGTCTTCTACCAAGTGCCTTGGGTGTTCTAATGAGTGCCCTGGGTCTTCTACTAAGTGTCACTGGTCTTCTACTAGGTGCCTTGAGTCTTCTACTGAGTTCTCTGGTCTTCTACTGAGTCCCCTAGGTCTCCTACTGAGTGCCCCGGGTCTCCTACTGAGTGCCTCGGGTCTCCTACTGAGTGCCTCGGGTCTCCTACTGAGTGCCTCGGGTCACCTACTAAGTGCCTCGGGTCTCCTACTGAGTGCCTCGGGTCTCCTACTGAGTGCCTCGGGTCTTTTGCTGAGTGTCCCATGTCCTCTACTGAATGCCCCCGTGCTTTTGCTGCATGCTCTAGTTCTTCTACTGAGGGTTCCTGGGTCTTCTAATGAGTGCCCTGTGTCTTCTAATTAGTGCCCCAGGTCTTTTGCTGAGTACCCTGGGTCTTCTAGGGCTTCTCTGCAATAATTATGGCCATTAAAGTCACTCCCACACCCCCCCATGCTGCTTTAAGGACTTACCTTTAATGATGCCTCTTGATCCGATCATCTTCTTCTTTCCAGTAGTTATTAGAAGTCCCTCCAGCGCCGGTCTCTGATCCAGCGCTGACTGCTGTGTCCCACGGAGTCTGTGTGCATGCACGCTGCCAGGCTGCATGTATTGACTTACCCTGTGTCTCCCCTCTTCTCCTGGCCGAAGATCTCTACTGCTCATGCACCTACCCCATGGCCGCTAGAGAATCTTCAGATCTTCGGACGGGAGCGAGCGGCGGAGACACAGATAAGTAACAATCTGTTTGGTAACTCTTTAAAAAATTTTTTTTGCTTGCAGTAGATATATGCAAAAAAAAGCTTTAAATTGTACTTTAAGTATGATCCTGCAGACAAACATATGTCAGTCTGGGTCGTCCATTCCTTCCTCCATCAGCAGCTGCATTTTCCCGTCACAGTTCTTTAGCATTACAGTACATTAGATAGAAAATTAGAAAATCTTGCATTTTTAATGAACTACTTGGTTTCTGCACAATGCATACTTCTTTTTCACTAAACAAATTAATGCCAGTTGATTAACAATAAAATGTATCAAATGAATATTATGATTTAAAACATAATTAAAAATTATTTTTCAAGCTGTATCATACATTTAATTCCAATGCTCAGCTATGTCATCATTTTTACAATTTTCCCAAGATGCAACGGGTATGGATAAACAACATTACCTACTTTTTATTATGGTATACTTGCAAACCCTCCAAACACTTTAGTCTGGGTGCCTGGCTGTGCCCAAGGTGTTTTAGGACCCTAGAAACACCCTGGGTCACATGATCCTGCTGGTCTTCATTCCTTCTTATTTCACAAGATACAGCCTAGGAAGAGGAATCTTTGCAGAGGTCCTAACTGGTAACATATGATGTAACCACGTGACACTCAATATGCAGGGCATGGGAACTATGTTGGCAGTGAAACATAATGGGTACTGACAGCCGTGGATCAGTGATATTGTCATAGGAGGGTACCCCTTCCATTGTATGCTCTGAGCAACAATGGCACATACAGTGGTAGAACTGCAGCCAGGGCTGTCCCTACGCTGTTCAGTGCCTGAGGCGGAGGAGCCGTGAACAAGCACTGGAGGTGGATGCTCTTTAATGGGGGTAGTGCTGGCAGTGCACGTTAGGTAATGGGGGGGTTCTGGGTACTGTTGGTGGATCCTCATTACTGGGGGGCTCTGTCCTGCCCAGCTCGCTGCCATCACTTGTTGCCAGGAGATGGCCAGGATGCCAGCCAGAGCATCTTGCTCAGCTCCTGACAGCCAGTAACGTCAGTGAGCTGGGTGGGAAGCCGGACAGAGCGTCACAGGTTGCTAAGAGCTCTTAGAAACCTGGGACACGATGGCCACCTCCCTGTTGACCCTCTCTCACACCTGTCACCCCCCAAGTGATCCAATGAGATGTCGCCTGAGGCAACCACCTCAGGCTGGAGCCTTATAGCGACGGCCCTGACTGTGCCCATTTAATTGCAATGCCATGGCATCAGCCTAATGGAATGTTAACTCAGACCAAGACAAGTGCTCATGAGATTTCTCAGGTCTGTCAAGATCCCACTTGAAGGTTGAATGATGTCACTTTCACCTACACGAGGATGCTGGAAGCTGGGGTAACATTTTTTGCTTTTCTCCAAGTGTTTTTTTCATCGGGAAGTGGAGTGGGTCTCTATGTGGTCATACCACAAACTGGATGGACACTCAGGGTAACTGAAAGATGCAGATGATGATTTGAACCTCAGGGTGGGTGGATATATCCCAACCAATCTTAGGCGGTTGGCGGTTTGCCAACTAAGACTACTGGCCACAAGAATATGTGGAGGCCCAACTGATTCCTACATTTATAGCCTCATATTTTATCACAAGCTCCCCTACAACATATATCCTGGATTGGGGATGATCCTGGTCAATTGTGCCTGGACGCCCACCTGGTTGATTCGATGCATCGCTCCTCCCACTTGTGTGATAGAAAACGTGTAGAGAAGAGTTATGCACCTCCCCATGGAAATATGTATAATTACCATTGTGACATACTAACGCTATTGCTTAAAAACTACTAGGTTCATTATCTCTCATATATCATATCGAGGAGGTGCAGGTTCATGACAGGCATACAAGCTCATAGTTTTGTAAATAAGACTATATATGCTGATGATTTTAGCTTCATTATATAATTTTAACAAACAATGTACACAATAAAATATATTTTGTGGTCATGAAGTGGTCGTGGTGGTTCCTAAAAAGTCAGTTTTGCTGTTTTCTCTTACTCTATACACCCCCATAGTGGCTTTCTGTATTTCACTGCATTAGGGCTCCCTGTTCTGCAACTTCTGAAGTAGAATCTCAGTCATCCGCATTCAATGACTGACAGACTTGCACGGAGAAAAAAGACCAGCAAACATAATAACTATGCAGCACTACTAAGCAGGAGGCAGAACCCGCATGTGCAATAAGAACATATAGTTGCTGCCATGCGCATACATAACTACAAACTATACATAGAAGAAGCAACAATTCTGAAACATTAAAGAAGCTTGTGTAAATGATCCGGATTGCCTTCAGTTGTACATATAAAACATCGAACGGACTATAGTTTCTCTTTAAATGCTTCCATGTCAAGTGAGGTATTCTGGAAGGCAGAGGTCAGCCTCTTGGCAGGAGATCTGCCATTCATTAAGGATGTAATAAGGCCAACGCTGGGCCTCATTAAAAAGTGGGAAACACTTAAATCCCTTTTGAAGGTCTGAACTGGCGATTTATTTTCAGGCCTTTATTAATCCGCCGTATTGCTGTTTACGACAAAGGGAAGTTACTGGCCAGAGTGGAGTGAGTTATGAGGCTGTAATAACCTTCTCGCAGCTTTTGTTTCCCTCATTAACGTATCAGTATAGTTGGAATACTTCCTGAGTGGAATATCGAGCGGAGAGGCTTCGCAAAGATTAAAAGCCGCTTCCTTGAGTCCTGATAAGTGGGGAGATACGGAAAGCTCTTCATCTAATGACAACTAGAACACTTCAAATAATGCCATTTTCTAATAATAATTTTAATTACAGTTGCATTAAACTCTCAAACTGCTTTCAATAATGAATCCAGATCCAACAAATATAAATTGCCCAGCAAAGGATCTACATTTTTGCCCAAACACTTACAATCATCATGTCTATGAACAACCCCAACTCTCTGGGCTCGGTTTCCCTGAACATCCTGTCCAGGTCAAGATCACAAGGGACAGCAAAGTCTCTAGTAGCTCTCCATCTACTAGCTGGGAAGTGAGTTTGGCTTGATGTTCCTTTGGAGAAATGCACGTTAGCACACACAAGGGTAGTTCTATAGGACCCGGCAAGGGAAAGGAGCCACCCTAAAACAGGATATCAGGACCAATTCTAAGGGGACTGTCTGTTTCTACTGGAAGCTAAAACTTTACAGCATCAAGAAGCAGCATCCATTTCAAGCGGTTTCATCATCGAACACAGAGATACGCGCACATAGAAATACACACAAACGGAAATATGCACAACCCCCTACACCCAGAATTACAAACACTAATATACACACAAAATGGCCCCTGTCACACCTGTAGGTTTAGGTGTGATTAGGGATTCCTGCATCAGGAACTTGCGTTTTCCTGAAGCAGGAATCCCTAATGTGGGGTTTACCAGCGGCAGCTGTCACCCATTCAACTTAATGATTAGGTGACAGCTGCTGCATGTAACAGTATGTGTTATGATTACATGCAGTCAGGAATCAATCATTATCCCTGGATGCACGATCGAAGCGTCCAGGTAGAATGATTCCATGTAATCATGCGGTGCGGTGATCTAGTGGTTGATTAGTAATGTCTGGTGCAGACCTTATTAGTCCATCAGCTATGCGGTCTGCATCCGACAGATATGCAGACCATCTAGCTGCTCCCCCAAGTTAGGTATGCGGTCCGTGACCGTGTGCCTGACTTGTGAGCTGGCTGCGGGCCACATAGTACCGGTTCGCCGCCCGAAATTGGGTGGCGGGCCGGTACTTTGAGACCCCTGCTTTAAAGGGTCAGTCCATCCGACACTGATATTCTGTCTTTGGTAGATATTGAGTAGTTACATCCTTTACGTTTTCTTATATCACTTGGGGACTCCACTGGTGAGGACTCTTCCTTGTGTTCTCAGGTCTGCACAACTGCTAAGACTTCCCACCTAGAACAATATGACCTGGAACATGCCAAGGTGGGTGGGAACAGAGCCAGGAACTTCGAAAAAGACACACCATGGCTGAAACCATGAAGAGATATGAGAAGCTAGTGGGTGACTGAGCCTAGTGGGTCTCATCCATAACTCAGAGGTGGACAAGTTAATGTGGAATTCAGGAGCCAGTCTGTCCAATCCAGGAGCCTGAAGGGTTATCTAGGAGCTGGCTCCATTGACAACTGGAGAAAGCATCAAAGGTTGGTTGCCAGGGAAGAGGATCCATGACGGGACGATGTCTACCTGTGTGCTACAATTACCTCAGCAACGTTTGCAGTGTGCGGCCGGACTTTTTTTTCTGTGAGTGACTATAGATGTTGGAGCAAGGCGGGCTCGGCCGGTGTGCACCCGCTGTCCTCTTTAGTGCTGCTGTGATGGAGCAGTGATACTGGGTTATGGAAGTCAGGGGTAGACAAACTAATATGGATTCCAGAAGCCCGCAGGATTTTTTTCTAGGAGACAGCACCATTGACAACAACTGGAGAAAACCTCAAAAGTTGGGTGCCAACTGTAATTGTTAATGAGCATCGGCGACCTGATTTCTAGGATTTGTCCAGTTCTGCCATAACGGAAACATCAGTTTTGGATGGACTGGCTGTTTAAAGTGTATCTAATCCCAACAATGTAATATATTGCAACTTAACAACCTTTAGATGTGGTGGCAGACTTGCAGGGTTATTCACAAAAGGGTGAAGGGTTTGGAGAAGGCAGGAGAAGTGACAATCTAGGACAACATAGCTGATTTGGAAAAATTCTCCAATTCACCTCACTTTCCAGTTCAGCTATGTTGTCCTAGATTGTTCACTTCTCCAAACTCTTCACCCTTTTGTGAATAGTCCTGTTAGTTTTTGTTTTTCAGCACCTTTTCTTTATTTTCAACTGGTGATCCTGCCAGGAACACACTTCCTGTACCTAGGTGGCTACACCCACTCCTCCACTGTATCTATAGAGAGAGCCAAGGTTGTCACCTGAGCCTGCCCTCCTGATTTAGACTACAGACATGCCTTCCCCTCGGGATAATAGTGTTTGGGTTTTCATTTGAATGTACAGAAATTGACAATGAGGAACCCATGGTTGTCACCTGGGTAAGACTACAAATGTCTTCTTCTCTTCATCTCCATTATATGGGGAGTAGGGGATTCTAAATATATTACAGAGGTAAGATAACACTTCAGCTCACAGAAACTGACAATGACACAGCATATCTGGCAGGATCAACAGGTAATTTCTGTAATGCTAAAAATGTTCTTGCCCAGATTTCTCCAATTCCAGCCCCTTTACGGCCCAACTGCCCGAGATTGCTGGGAGCTCTTAGCAACCTGGGACGCTCTGACCGGTTTCCCACCCAGCTCCAGGCAACCAGTGACTAGCTGGGCGGGATGCCGGCTGGAGCCAGGGCTAACGTGCACCACCAGCAACCCCACCCCTCCCCCCGGCTCCAGGCAGGGAACAGTCTAGGGACACCCCTGGCTCAGAGATATTCAGTTCCACTGTGAGCAATGTGGATCTGCAGCACATTACTATTCCTGCAGCAGATACAGTATATGGTACTGGTACCCCATACATATGATGTAATGCACATGCATGATGCAAATTGGACATTTCTAAGCTACCAGGGACTTTGTGCTCTATCCAAAGGACTGAGAGCTACACATGTTATTGGGATTTCCTTCCCTTGTATAGTAAGGCTATACTGCATCTTATGCCATGGTTACACGAAATCACAGGGACACATTAAAGCATCATCCTCAGCTAATCAGATTTGAAACCTCTTCTCCTCTGCTAACATACCTGTAGGCCATTTACCCAATGACAGACCAGCTGGGGCCTGTGATCAATTGTAATTCTTAAACCACGGAGGGCCACACGTGGTCCATAAATCACCAGGTTGACAAGCCTCTTTAAACATGCAGTTAGGGGTTTCTATTATTTTGTCCATGTCTGTCTATATGCATCCATAATCCAGCTGATGTTCTCTCCTATTTGTTGGTAATTATAGTGTTTCCGAGCGCCACGGCACCATATTTATTTGTATCCCATTTAAATGCTCAGATATCTAATTCTGCCTATCCAGAGCCTTGAAAATGTCCAGATAAACCAAAATTACAGGGAAAAATTTAGAGCATATGTCTGGCTCCCTCAGGCATTTGCCTAATTTGCCCGTTAGGAAATGCGATCTTGTTAATGCAGCTTCCAATCAGCATTTTTGTGGCATGCGGAAGATGAGTGAGAGTATTATAAGGAAAACACAATGTTGGCCCTAAGAGCTGGAGAAACACACAATGAGGGCAATAGTGCTGGCAAAGCAGAGTCTACCTAGTAGTCAGCACTCCAGCAATGTCGCTATTTATAAACTGTAATGACTATTAAATGTACACTATATTGCCAGAAGTATTGGGACGCGGCCTTTACACGCACATTAACTTTAATGGCAGTCTTAGTCCGTAAGGTTCGATATTGAGTTGGCTCACCCTTTGCAGCTATAACAGCTTCAACTCTTCTGGGAAGGGGTCCACAAGGTTTATGAGTGTGTCTATGGGAATGTTGGACCATTTGTGAGGTGCTGATGTTGGACGAGAAGACGTGCTTTACACCACTGCATCCGACGCTTTGCATCGCACCTGATGATGTAAGGATTGGATGCAGCTGCTCGGCCATGAAAAGCCATTCCAACGCACTGTTGTTGTGCCAATCTGAAGGACACACGAAGTTTGGAGGTCTGTAGCTACGGACTCTGCAGACAGTTGGCGACCTCTGCGCACTGTGCGCTTCACCATGCGCTGACCCTGCTCTGTCATTTTACGGGGCCTACCACTTTGTGGCTGAGTTGTTGTTGTTCCCAGTTGCTTCCACTTTGTTATAATACCACTAACAGTAGCAAGGAAATTTCACGGAACACCTGAATCCAATGATTTGGAGGGGTGTCCCAATACTTTTGGCAATATAGTGTATATTATAAGGAGACCAGAATTCCTAATAAACAGCAAATGATTGGGTATATAATACCGCCTATTACCTAGTTCCTTAAAGGATCAGTCCACTTTCAGAACTAGTCCTTTCTTACTGGTCCCAGGAACCTGCCATCATAATAATTCAGAAGGTGTCTGTTTTGCTAATAACTGGCATTTCAGCCTCAGGAACCCCTATATGCAGCATGTTCACATCTTCTCTTCCTGCACCTGCTTCTGACCACCACTAGAGGGAAGAAGCGAGATGCACTGCAAACATCGCAAACACCAAAGCCATGTCTTTTCTTGCCTTTAGCGGCCTCTAGTGGTGGCCGGGAACAGATGCAGAGGAAGAGAAGTTGTAAGCACACTGTATATAGCAAGAGTCGGCAACCTTGGCACTCCAGGTGTAGTGAAACTACATTCATGCTTCTGTGGCTGTCAGAGTCTTGCAATGCCTCATGGGAGTTGTAGTTCCACAGCAGCTGAAGCGTCGAGGTTGCATTAACGGCTGAAGGCTGAGTCTGAAACTCCTGGTTTTCAGCAAATCAGGTCCCCCTTGCAAATGGCTTAATAAACCAATCTGTAGGTGTATATAAAATACAGGATAAGGGTGAAAAGGTGCAATTTCTTTTTTTTTTTAGCCTCTCTACAAAGACGCAGGTCACAGGATAAAAGCACCGAGTACCAAAATGGCCGTGCCAAAAGAAACCGATCCAACAGATTGAAAGTTTCTTTTCTGTTTTTCTTGCACAAGTTTATTCACGGCCCGTTTATAATTTGGTATTTTCCTGCGTTGAAACCTGTGTCCAAATTCCTTTCATTTCAATGCGGTCAGTGTAAAATCTATTTCATTAACGCTCCCATGTGCACAGTGGCGAGGAAAACAAAGAAAACATTACATGAAAACTCTGCATAAAACAGACTATGGGGTCTATTTCTACACAACTGGCCCTGCAGATATCCGTGTACGTGCACCCTGTGCGAACATACGGCAAAACAAACGTTATTCAGTTATTTTCTGTACAAGTGCAATGTTGTCATGCAATTACAAATTGTGGCCACAAGAGGGAGCTAAAAGAGCATAGGAAGTACCAGGTACCCTGTTTCCCTGAAAATAAGACCTACCCCGAAAATAAGACATAGTACTATTTTTGGGAATTCCTAAAATATAAGACCTACCCCGAAAATAAGACCTAGTTGTGACCATTCCCAGGGCCGGTGGTGGCATAAGGGGGAACCTGAAGAGCCGCGGGAGAGAATCAGCGGTGCCAATGAAGCCAGCACTAGAGGAAGCAAGGCAGCAGCACAGGGAGCAGAGCCGCATAAGCCGATGCCTCCTCTATAGCGCCGGCTCCTGTCACAGGCGAAGTGATACCAAATGCACTCCGCCTCTGAGGAATCTATAGGGAAAGCGCGTTTTGCTTTTTCTGGTTACCAAATTGCTCTTGGAAAGGTACGGCACCCCTGATTGCCCTGATCACCCTATTGTTAACTTTGCCATTTTGGATTATTTAATTTGGATTTGCATTAACTTTGGATGGTTATACATAAAAAAAAAGAATAAGACCTACCCCGAAAATAAGACCTAGTGTGTTTTTTTGAGCCAAAACAAATATAAGACAGTGTCTTATTTTCGGGGAAACACGGTATTTATGCTTTATGCTCATTGGACATAATGTGGTATTACTTGAAAAACATTATTACTATTATTATAAAGGATTTGCGCATTACTTTACAATATAAGGAAGACATTACCGTTACAATGAAAAAACAAGGCAAGATGGTAAGGAGGTCCCTGCCCGTGAGAGCTTACAGGCTAAAAGATTTGAAAATACTTTCCTCTGTGATTTAGGGCAAAGTGACAGGGGTCTATTTGTAAACTATCCACAGAGCTCTTTGCCCTGTGAATATCTGTGAACGTTCGATCTGTGCTCATATATGCCAAAATGAGCATTCTTTAGTTTCTTTAAGAGGCAAGTATTTTTTCTTGTAATACCACTAGATGGCGCCAGTGAGCAAAGAACATAAATACCGACTTTCTATGCTCCTTCAGCTTCATCTCGTGGCCATAATGCAAAACAACATCGGAAGGTTTGAAAATTCATAGCATTTGTATAGAGAAATGACTAAAGAACGTTCATTTGGACATATATCTGCACAGGTCGAACGTTCACAGCACTGTGGATAGTTTTTGTGTCCTTTTATATATAATCTTTTATTTATTCCCACTTATGGATATCTCCCCCCTATGCGTGTAGTGACAGCGGCAGTGAGTAAATCAGAGGATATGTGAATACTTCCTCTCATCAGTCAATTAAGTGTCCAAAAAAAAAACCTGCGCTATCTGCCCCCTATGTGTATATCTACTCCTACCGCCATCTAATCAGCAGAGGGAAGTGACAACTCAAATAACGTTGCATTTTATATAAAAACACAATCAATTTATTTCAATATTGAATTTATGGAATTTGTGTCCCTTTGCCCATTCAGAGTCTCTTCTTCCAGATCTGTGCAGTAATCCGGTGTGCAACTTGGAGCTTCCAGTAATAAAGACCAGTCAATGCTGCTATCACTCCTTGTGCAGGGTGACTGGTCTTGTCTCCGCCCCCTCCTATCGGTTTTTGCTGGCTTGTAGTGGGTGGGGC
This sequence comes from Nanorana parkeri, assembly GCF_000935625.1. Taxonomy (NCBI): domain Eukaryota; kingdom Metazoa; phylum Chordata; class Amphibia; order Anura; family Dicroglossidae; genus Nanorana; species Nanorana parkeri. Next base: position 639,901 of record NW_017306385.1, on the reverse strand, counting down.
CTGCTGGGCTAATCCCACAGCTCTGTTCTCTGCACATGTTATGTACAGCACAGTGATGATGTCACTGCTACTTTAACAAGGTAATCTTGGCTTATAAAGTGGATTTATATCATTTGTGACAATTGAGGAATATATAGAAATCAGATTGCTTGTGCCCACAGATCGGTGTAAGTAAAAGCTCGGGCCGTAGCATTCAGTAGGTTCAGGCTAGTGAAAGGTTCTGCGTATTTCATACTCTGACCAAGTCCTCCTGAATAATTATTCCCAGTACAAGTGGATATTTACTGCGTTGAGAAAGATAATTACATGCGTCCCCCAGGATGTTATTAGGTTCAGTCCCCATGTTTCCTCAGAAATAAATATATATATACATTTTACAAAAAAACAGGGACGGGGGGTGGGGGTGGCGGGGTGTAATGGGATCTTCCTTCCGTGTGACTTTCTAATTCCGAGCTGATGAAACCAACCAACTACTGAAAAGCTTACAGCTCCACCATTATGAGTAGGTCAAATCGATATGACATATTTATATACAATTTGCAGCGATCTTCCTCCTGTGAACATTCATTTTTGGTGAATAATGCCAAAAGACGGACGTTCCTAACATATGTTTTCCAAGTTCCTAAGTTGTTATAATACACCATGGGCACTAGACGGCGCTGAGGAGCATAGGAAATAAGTATTTGTTTCCTATTATCTTCAGCTCCATCTAGTGGCCATGATGTGTTATTACAACACTACATTCAAACTGGGAAACTCCATCTGGTGGCCATAATGTGTTATTACAACACTAGATTCAAACTGGGAAACTCCATCTGGTGGCCATAATGTATTATTACAACACTACATTCAAACTGGGAAAGATATAATAAAGTGATATTAAAGTAAAAAAATGTTTAAGTTATTTCAAATGCTGATGAAATAACTTACAATGGATGCGGCTTCTTTATGTTTAAAAGTTTCAGTTTCCTGCAGAATCAGCTGATCCCCTGAGCACTGGCCCTGATATCCTGTTTTAGGATGGGTCTTGTCCCCTGCAGGGTCCTATGGAGCCACCCTTTTGTGTGCTAGTAAGCTGTGTGTGTCTCCACAAACACACAGACACAGCAAGGCAATCCACTCCCCCGCTCCCCACTCTGTTCTCCAAGCTAGTAGATGGACAGCTGCTGGAGTCTGTTCTGTCCCTTGTGATCTTGTACTCGGCAGGAAGTTCAGGGATGCCGAGGTGAGAGTGGTGGAGTTGTTTGGAAACATGATGACTGTAAGTTTTTGGGCTTTACTATAAAGGAATACATTGCTGGGCAATTTATATTTGTTTGATCTGGATTCATTATTGAAACAAAGTTTTGGAGTTTAAAACTATTTAATAACACTAATTTTCTGCATTTATTTGCCCAAAGTGAATGTTCAGATAGGGCCCTGCGAATTGTTTATAAACAGACCACCCAGGCTGCTGGTCATGTGATCTCAGTTGTCTCCCTCCTCTCAGGACCTGACTGCATACTGATTTCTGTGTATGTGCACTCCCTCAGAGGCAGTGAGGATATCCTGACTCTCTCTGTGCACTCTGAACATAAATCAAATATGGCCGCCACAGCACACAGGTTATACAGGAAAAGCCAGAGCACGGGGCTGTAGTAACGCTCGTAGGCGAATATAGAACAAGTCCAGGCAATCTGTGAGCTATGAAGTCTATTGAGTAAACACGGCCGCCATCTGACAGTCAGACAAGTCTCTCCCATGTGTCCCAATCCAAGTGTAGACAACTTTGTACCACCCTGCACACCCAGCTCCATAGAAGGTCACTAGGAGGGCAGAGGGAATGTACTTCCTGGAACTCTCATTCATATATATTTATTCATTCATATATTCTCTCTCTCTTTCTCTCTCTCTCCCCCATGTCTCTCTCTCCCTGTCTCTCTCTCTGTTTCCCCCTCTCTCTCTCTCTCTCTCTCTCTCATTACATTCAGACTTCCAGCACAGACTTAGATTTGGTGGTTGAGGAAACATTTACAGGCTTTCCATATGTGAGAAGTTGCAAGAAATCTGCAAAGTATTTTTAAGCATCACAAGCAGATGGGTTCCTGGATCAGCAGTTTACTGACAACGAGGATGGGTTAAACTATTAAACTAGGCCTGAGCTGAGACTTGTTGGTACTAGTGATGGGCCCCGGTGTGTTCGCAGCTCCACGCGCAGCGCCAATCACAGGTACTGAGACATTATCCCGGTCTGCAGCTGCATAGATCGGGAAATGTCTCAGTGCCTGTGATTGGCGCTGCGGCGCTGTCAGCTTCCCGGTGGGCTCGGCACGTGGAGCTGCGAACACGCCCAAGCCCATCACTAGTTGGTACCACCATTTCTTTTACAGGCTTTCCGTATGTAAGAGGCCACAAGCAACCTGCAAAATAGGTTACAAAATATGTTTTAGCATCACACGCTGCTGAGTTCCAGGATTAGCAGTTTACTGACAATAAGAACGGGGTATAGCATTGAAACGGACTTGAATTCGATTGGCGGCTGAAAGAAACCTCTTAGTACCGCCATTTCTTTTACAAGCTTTCAGTATGCGATAAGCCGCAAGCAACCTGCAAAGTATGTTTCAGCATCACAAGCAGGTGAGTTCCAGGATCAGCAATTTGCTGACATTAAGGACAGCTGACAAGGCTCAACGAAGTGAACCGAAGTGAAGGACGTGTTTAACTCAGCCGATTCAACATCTAGATCATCTATACGGGCTGGGGGCGGAGACAAGACCTACTTGTGTTACATAACTGCAGTAGATAAAAGTCGGGCCTACGGGCTGGATGTGTAAACTCTTAAAGGACAAACCTTGGTCAGGTATCAGAGCTCCTCTCTATGTCTCTCACCTGGAAATGTCTGCCTGGAGTTCCGCTTTAATCCCCAGGATGGGCCCATACAAAGGTGACAATCCCAGCGCTAAATCTGTACGTGTTGTGTTTAAACAGCGAGCACACGTGGGGGATTTCCTCGCCCTTCCTGTTGTTCGGTGACATGAGGGATGTTTGTACGAGGAAGTTCAATAGGGGCACGGATATTATTTTGGAACGATGAGATCATTGTGTTGTTGTTCCTCATCCTCCCATCTTCATTGATCTGGAATAAAAGACGGCGCTCTACAAAAGCATCAAAGCGCAATAAACAAATGGCGCGGATGGTTGTAGATAAAAGAGGGAAACCGAAGTCCATGAAGGGAATTTATTAAAACTGGAGCAGATGGAATTTGGAGTAGTTTCCATGGTGACCAATCAGCTTCTTTCTTTCATTTTCAAAGCTGAACTGAAAAAAATGAAGAGAGAAGCCGATTGGTTGTCATGGAAACTGCTGCAGATTCTGTGTGCTCCAGGTCTGATAAATTCCTCCTTTTCTGTTTCAGATATGAATATGGAGTTATCTGTGGGAATGGTTTATAAGCCTCATTTCTATGCCTTGTATGGCAACTAGGGAAGCACCCATGCCGTTTTTTAAATATTTTTTTTTCGGTACTTGCCGATACCGAGTACCGGTGCCATTTCCCTCGATTATCAGGCAGTTATGTGAAGCCGGTGTTCTAGCCTAAGAACACCGGCTTCACCTGCCAAGACCACCTGTCTTCCTGACCAATTTAGGAAGCCGGGCGGCTAGTCATGAAGTCATGTCTGGCTGCCTTGCAACAAGTGAATCCGGCTTTCTAGCCAATCAGGAAGCCAGGTGGCACATCATGACCCGCCTCCTGATTGACTAGGAAGCCGGCTGTACTTGTTTCCAGGCAGCGTGACTTTCTGACCAATCAGGAAGCCAAGACACAAGTCATGACGTGCCGCCCGGCTTCCTGATTGGTTAGGAAGCCAGACTGCCTACCAACAAGTGAATCTGGCTTCCTAGCCAAACAGGAAGCCGGGCGACACGTCATGACCCGCCTCCTGGCTTCCTGATTGGCTAGGTAGTCGGCTTCACTTGTTCCTCGGCAGCCTGGCTTCCTAACCAATCAGGAAGCCGGGAGATAGGTCATTACCTGCCACCCGGCTTCATGATTGGTTAGGAAGCCAGGCTGCTTAGCAACACGTGAAGCCAGCTTCCTAGTCAATCAGTAAGCCGGGAGGCGGGTCAGAAACCAGCGGCAAGCTCCCTGATTGGAAAGGAAGCCGGCTCCATGCTCCCTCGGCACTGGAAGTTGCGGTATCGCGGAAGGTATCGGAGCATTTGGGACGAGTACTTGTACTCGCCCAAATACTCGGTATTGGCACTGATACTAGTATTCGTGGTGGTTTATATGGTTACAGTCGTGATGTTTTGTGGCAATATTACAGCATGCTGCATTTAGCAGGCAGCGCCACTTGCCACATGGGTCCATTGAAGCCAATGGGGCCGTGGCGTAACCGTGAGACAAATGCCTGACCTGGTAATTTCAATGGGGGTATCGGGGGGTTAAAAAAAGCCATTCAGGAGGTAGCAACATTTCGTCCTAAACTCCTCTGAAAAGCGTTCCGCCGTGTAAACCTGCCGCCCAACCCAACAAGGTCATATAGTGCGTCCTACAGAGTAGTGCAGCAAAGTGGTTGCACTTCTCCGAATGCCAGTCTACCAGTCAGGCCTGACGGATTGAAAAGAACAGACTCTGTCAGGTTCTTGACCCAAAACAAAAAACATAAGTGCAATCAGTCGATGAAGGTTCTCATTCGTCCAGGGCATGGTATATCTGTAAAAAATAAATCAAAGCAATTGGACTTGCTCTATTTTTTTAAGACGGTTCACTGGTCATCCAACCAGCTTTCTCAATTCTGAAAACCAGCGAAACATCTGACCATCAAGAAAAATATAGCAAGTCCAGTTCATTGATATGTTTTTTACAGATAAAAGTGCAATCAGTTAATTGTCTTTTATAGGCACATTTTATGTCCTTCCAAGCTCTATTTCAGCAGTCAGCCTCCAGAGGCAGCTAAAAAGACATAAATAGACTAAGGCCCTAGATAATAACGTGGATAACCTTGGAAGGTCAATTCACTTGAAAGTGCGACTGTGACTCTGTGGCCACTAGATGGTGCTGAGGAGCAAATATAATTTTCTGTGCTCCTCCGCTCCATCTAGTGGCCATAATGGGGTATTACATTACATTTACCCTGAGAAGAAAATATATCTAAGAACGTTCGTTGTTGTGTCTATCCGAGGAGAATGAGCGTTCAGAAAGATTTGCAGAGCAAATGGCTCTGTAAATTGATTATAAATAGATTGATAACTGTCTTTCTGACCATTGTTACTGAGAATTAAGTGGGAGGGGCAATCCAAGATTTTGAGTTGTCATGGCAACAGAGGGAAAGCTTTCCAAATGGGATACCCTCGTTTGTCCTGACAACTGTTTAAGAGAGGGTTTCACTCACTTTGGAGAGATTTCCTCTGACTTGTTGTGTCTAGAAGAGAGGAAGTGAAGAGAAATCTCCCAAATGGGACAGGAAAAGCAAAAAAAAATAAAAAATACTGTTTCTGTTCTTCATTTAGCGACTTGTATTAAATATATATATAGAACTTTATGGCGTGGAGTGATGCTTTAAATTAGAAATGCACCGATACAAATACTAGTATCGGTAACAGCGCCGATGCCGAGTATTTGGGAGAGAACTCGTACTCGCCCAAATGCTCAGATGCCTAGTCCGATACCTCCGGTATCAGGAAACCAGGCAGGGAGTCATTACAAGCTGCTCGGCTTCCTGATGGGCCGGGAAGCCGGCTCCATGCTCCCTCGTCACTTGTGACGAGGGA
>NW_017306385.1:633410-634111 GCF_000935625.1 Nanorana parkeri | reverse complement strand
ACTTGAGCTGAAACCACGACGGATGCGGATGATCCGTCACTCAGACACTTCTGTTGCCACAAACACAGGAATGATTTAACCTTCCGTGACAAGTACATTGTGTGTACATTGGAAACTAAAAGATTAAAGCTGAACTCCGGCCTCCCCTTCAGTCTTGCACGGTTGTAGCGGCTCCTCTCCTGGACTGGAATTGCTCACTCTGATTTCGCTGCACACTGCGAGCTCCTCACAATGTGCATTAGAAGCTGCAGCAAGTCAGATAAGAGTCTGTATCATTTCCAGGATGTCCAGCATCATCTAGCCCTTGCTTTCCCAGCCTGACTGTCCCTGGCCCGCCCCTTTCATTCATTGGACTTTAGCTCTTTCAGCATCACACGTGGGCTTTACCTAGAATGTCCTGCATGCAAATGCGGCCTGCTTAGAGACGTCCACTCCTCCAGACTGACACCCACCCATCAAGGCATTTTTATATTTGCATAACTCCTCCCAAGACCCAGCCCACTGCTTGTATAAGGCAGTGGACTCTTTAGAGGAGTACTGAGGCAGGGTGCTGTCAAGAAGCTATTAAAAGCACCATGCTGGTCCCTCCCACCAGCTATGATCTGTCCCAGTCTAGGGGGTAGTTCACACCAGCCACAATGCGGCACTGCAGCCACGCCCCCCCCCCCCCCGCCCCCCGCGCGGCACCCCCCCCCCGAACA
>NW_017306385.1:607866-633350 GCF_000935625.1 Nanorana parkeri | reverse complement strand
CCCCGACCGCAGTGCGATCGCCCGCACCGGAACATGTGGCACATCAATGCCTGCGCTCTGGTGCGGTCAGAAAAAATAGTGCATGCAGCATTTTTTCTGACTGCACCGGGCTGGAATGCAGGCAGTCATGTGCCGTGCGTTCTGATGTGGGCGATCGCACTGCAGCCAGGGGCGTGGCTGTGGTGCCATTGACTTCAATGCATAGCCACACCCCCTCCCGCCCCAAAACAAAGTGACCTGGCCACAATGCGATCCAGTGTGTTCCGGCACCAATCGGGCTAGAACGCACTTGGGCTGGTGTGAACTAGCCCTAAACCTGAGCTCCTCTGAACCTGGAAGGGACATGTGGCCACCCGCCCAATCTGCTGTGGGCTGGGGCATTCCCTACCCCGCACCTGCAAATTAACAAAGGGGCGGGATGCAGGTGCTGACATCATTGACCTTATATGGCCACATGGCCTTATAAGGTCAATGTGCTTGACCGACTATAGCCATATAAGGTCAATGACATCACTGCATCCTATACCTTTACTTCTTTGCAGCAGTGGGCAGGGAATTCCCTGGCCCCAGTTGATTGGGTGGCAGCAGAAGAAGCTTACTTCCATGTTCAGAGGAGCTCCTTCCGTGTTCAGAGGACCTCAGTTTTGGACCAGGTTCAGTCCGAACCTGAGCTAATCCCTACATGTGAGTTTTTTTGTGCCTAGAGTTGGGCTTTACAGCTGCAGTGTTTGCTGGTGTCATCAGTAGCTCATCGATTGCCATCACTGGTTTGCCTTGAATCATTCTTTAAAAAGAAAGCTTTTTTTTTTGGGCATCAAAGTGCACATGGGATGGGGTTAGACTTGGGACGCTCAATACATCAATGTAAAGCCTACAATTAGTCATTCTGCATTTACCACCCTCCAGAAACACTGAAAAGCAAAAACGCCTTGCTGTATCTTCAGGTCTGGTCCCCCACGCCAAAACTACAAACCCCAAGAGGCATAGCAAGACTGTGAAAGCAACTGGCATGGCTCCCAGAGGCAGATGCATGGTGGAATTTGTAGTTCTGCCTACCCCATGTCTACTGACTTCCCAACTTGGTTCTACTAAGCGTGCCTGCAGGACAGGATGTATGACACTAGTATGGACATGAGCCTACAGGATTTTTCCTATCTAAACTGCTACAGAATTACGGCTAGGCTACAGCATATGTCGGCGATATACGCAGCACTGAGTGCAGGGCACAAGGAAGCTGCTGTGCTAATTAACTCCTGTGGCTAAAGAGCTGGGATCACATGTCCAGTGATTAAATGAGGTCTGCGACTGTAAATATAGCAGCTCTTACATCTCTATGATTTAAAAACCCCCTTTTCAGATGAGCTCAGCTTAACAGTGAAATCCCACATTCAAAGGAGCCGGCTAATTACACTTCCCGGGAGACCGCGGCCCATTTCATGTGCTCGCCACTTGCTGTGAAGTCGCCTCTTTCATCAGAGACGTTACACAGAAATGACAAATTCCGGTAGGTGGCAGAGAAAGGCCTCTGCTTTAGTAAAGTGTCATGGTTTAAAGAGGACCTGTCACTGAAGAATAACCATACTGGCTTATTGAAAGCTTAACCTTTTCATGCAGCTGTGCATTCCTTTGACCCCTTAAGGACCCTTTAGCTGCCAAGGCCTTTTTTTCTTTTTTTTTCCCCACACGTTATAATCCACATTTTAGGCCTGAAAGTTACTTCAAACCCCCCAGAAATTATGGGGGTTATTCACTAAAGAGCCGAAGGATCCAGCCGTAGCTTTGGCTGATCCTTCGCCTCTCTTCGGCCGCCTCTGCAATTCACAATAGCCCATACAGCAGCCAAAGGCAGCCGAGCGGCTCCGAACGCATATGCTTCGGCTGGGATGAGCCATAGTGATACCCGAAGCATGTCGACCAATCTCCACGCAAATGACACCGGAGCCAGCCATAATCTCACAGCTGGCTCTTCTCAGTTGTAATGACAGATCAGCGTTCCCAAATGACCTGGAAATGCTGATCTGTCATTAAACAATAGCAACTGGGCGGAGCTGGCCATGATGTCATGACCGGCTCCGCCCAGTTGTTATTCATTGGCCGTGACCTGCTAGAAGATTCTGGCAGGTGACGACCAATAGGAAACAGTTGGGCGGAGCAAGCTGTCACTATTATTTATTTTTCTTTTCTTTAAAATATATTTATTTATTTTTTAATTTTCCTATTTTTTTGACATTTTAAAAATGATTTTGCAACTCTTTTTTTTCGTCTCATTCTTCTCACTTATTTTCTATTCTGCTCAGTACCTCGGAGGTACCGAGCAGAATAGCCGAGTCGAATGCTGCGGCATTCGGCTATTCACGGCGGCATTCGGCTATTCACTCACTGCCGTTCGTCCCCCATGAGAATAGGGGCGAACGGCAGCGAGTGAGCTGCCCGAGCTTCGGCTCAGCCGATGCAGATGTTGGATCGACTGAGTCTAACTCCTTCTGCACTTCGGCTCAGCTGAACAGAGCATGTTCGTCTGACCGAAGGCAGCCGATGTACGGCTCATTTTAGCCGATGTAAGGGTGAAATCAGCCATACAAGCCAGAAATGAATAGCCAAACGCCGTTTGGCTCACTTCACTTCAGCTGGGTTATTCACTCGGCTGCCTTTAATTGGTCTTTCGCTATTAGGGCATTATCAGGGGCTAGGCAAGTGTTATTTGGTACTTCTGTTCATGGTATGGTGGTGGGTTATATTTACAGTAGAGCACAGTGCCTTTGTCCCTACACCATGTCAAAGGCTCGAGACACACAGACGATAGAATGCACAGACAGAGCAAGAACATGATGATATAAAAGCTTAATAAGAAGTGACTTCACATGGGACATTTTGCTGTCATTTAGCTGAGCAGATACAGTTAATATGAAGATACAAGAGACTGACCTTTTCTGCTAGCCAGCCCATGTGCCGAATTTCGTGACTTCCAGAGATTTCGTTTTTTCCCAGCTGAGTTTGGACCTCGGCTATCACCTTGGGTACAAGTTCCGTCACCGCTCCATGAATGGCGCTGAACCAGGCCTGGGTCGCCGCAGGATCCATCCCTCGCAGCACCACTGTGTGCTTGCCATCAGGTGAATGCAGTTCTAGATGTCTGCAGGACAGAAAAATGTACATTACAGCCGGGCAAAAACATGACAGTGCTTTCTTAGCGTACACTGCACGCTCAGCAATGCAATCACCGGAAGCCCTCCCCTCGGTGGGGAGGGCTTGCGATGATCGCAAGTACGATCTGCCTGTCCAAGATCGGCAGATCGTACGAAATTTTAATGACCCTACAACCATCGCACAACGAAAGTCCTGCGATGGTTGTAAGGTGCATGGCCACCTTTAGTGTGATATCCTTAGTGTTTCTGTGCAATCAATACACTCACCAGAAGTAAATTGCTGACATAACCTCTTAAGCGGCCCATACACCTTACGAATATCGGCCGATTTTCGTATGCAATCGCGTTTTCGTCCGATATTCGTAAGGTTGATGGGCAGTGTACAACCGCAAATACTGTACAATCGATCGACTTTTGTCTAACCAGCTGGTTAGAAAACTTTGGTCGATTTCACAAGTTTGGTGGCGTTTCCGTACGTCAAAATTCGTATGATCTACACTGCACATGTGCAGACGAAAATACATGCGGTCGATTACCGCAATTTGTCCAGGGGCTTTCTTCTAATTACAGCTGATCCAACATTGCGATAATCGGGGCAGGATGGGGCCACCGTACGACGGTTCGATCATCGGATGAAAAGTGTCCTCCGATGATCACAAGGTGTATGGGCAGCCTATAGGTGCCCATACACCTGCCGATTATCGTACGATAATCACGTGTGATCCCGCGATCGTACGATAATCGGCAGGTGTATGGGCAGCGTGCGACTACATCTACTGTATGGTCGCATGACTTTCGTCTTCCTAGCACGCTGGAAAACCCCGCCGAAAATCGTAGCGTGGTCGGAAGACGAAAGCCCCACTGCCCGCTCAGCACTGCAATCATCGGAAAGCCCTCCCCTCAGCGGGCAGGGCTTGCGATAATTGCAAGTACGATCTGCCTGTCCAAGATGGGCAGGTCATACAAAATTTTATTGACCTTACAACCATCGCACAATGAAAGTAGTGTGATGGTTGTAAGGTGTATGGGCAGCTTTAGTGTGATATCCTTAGTGTTTCTGTGCAATCAATACACTCACCAGACGTATATTGCTGACATAACCTCTTAAGGTGCCCATACACTGCTCGATTCTCGTACGAGAATCGCGGGAAATCGAGCAGTGTGAACGAAGGAGACAAATGCCGAACGGGCCGGTGTGCGCACGCGCACACTGCCCGTTCAGCATTGCGGTCATCGCAAGCCCGCCCCTCAGGGGGGCGGGCTTGCGATGATCGAGAGTACGATCTGCCTGTCCAAGATGGGCAGATCGTACGTTTTTTTAATCACTTTACAACCATTGCAAGACTAAGGTCTTGCGATGGTTGTACAGTGTATGGCCACCTTTAAAGAGACTAAATAGACTAATAGAGACTAATTTGTGCACATGTGATCTGTATCACAACACATTGCACATGCAGCTAGATGAGCCTGGCAATCATTGCCACTTCCAACCGGAACAGCACACATCCCTGTGCAAGTGTCATTGTTCTCAGATAGTTATCTTACCACCTATGGTCAGACTTGAGCTGGCCATATACTGCTGGCTGAACAACAGAAAACAAGTTTAAATCTACTCTCTCGGCTATTGTATTCAAGCAGCCACAGGAGCGTGGCTTTGGAATACCCAAACAGTGCCAGATTGGCTGCAATCACTGGTTGGCTGACAATTTTCCACCTGGTTCTTTAGAGTTTTCAATCGAAGTTTGTCAGGGAGGTGACGTCAACAGGGCCAACCATAGTTACAATTTCAGCCAAATTACATGAATTGTCTGAAATTCTATCAGAGTATGTCCAGCTTTACTCTGCATTCTACCTACGCTCAATTATAACTTTTAATTGTCTCTACTGCAGGGCTGGACAAAGCCCAGGAGCCAGGCCGCCAATGCTGCTTAACCATTACAGCTGGCACCCAACTTTTGAGGTTTTCTCTAGTTGTTGTCAATGGAGCTGGCTCCTAGAAAAAACCCTTTTGGCTCCGGAATTGGACAGATTGGCTCCTGAATTCCATATTGATTGGTCCACCCCTGCTCTGCTGCAATTATTAATGTTCACTCTTCAAGTGAAATTCTAGTTAGATTCTAATCAACTCAATGTTTAGCTGAGCTGGGTATGTGGTCTGTAATAAAGCATAACTCATGTTTCGGGGCTGAGTTACTCACAAATGCCTCCGTTCAGTCTACAGAGCTTCAATAGTTATATTTCATATGTCAACTGAATAGCTGAGCCAGTGACAAAGCCTGAGACATATGTGGTGTCTGCTAGGTAAATCTGAGTGATATCTAGTTTTAGAAGGGAGAGATTTAAAGTAAAATGTTAATTGATGATTTATGGAAAAGAAAATAGCATTACTACCAAACCTGGGCACTAACGAGTGAAATGAAATTGAGGTTTCCTATGAAACTTGAGTCATATTTGGTGCTAGTTGCAAAACAGTCATGCAAGAGTCCTAACATGGGAAAGTGGGCTATGCCTCACATGTCAACTGGAGAGTTTATATACAGTGTGCACCTTCAAGATACTAACAATCATTAACACTCACCAGGCAATTCTGATGTCATTAAACATCAGAATTGCCTGGTGCTCTTCCTGGCTTTAGTTTCATCATAGAAAAACACTATCACCACAGGGTCACCTATAAAAAATCACCAGCCCTGTAAAAGGACAGAAGGTTCTGTAATTGCCAACCAACTGCAAATGCTAGTTGCCTGGCTCTTTGGCTTTAATATGTTCGGAGTCACTGACCCAGACCAAGAATACAGATTGGAGAGTTAAAGTCTAACTCCGGGCTCCACACTTTCTTCTCCCCTCCCCGGAGGGTCCGCCAGCATCTATATTATGCATCTACAGAATATTAACCATACCTTTTAAAGTCCCCAGTCCACATGATGTCCCAGGGTCCTTTTCATCACCTATTCTCTGAGCGGTGTAGTCCTTACTGATGCAGAGAGCAGTGGTTATGTATGATGCCAGCACCACTCTCTGCACCAGTAGGCTGTGAGTGAAAGGTGCCATAAGGATACCCTGCATTCACACTTGAGTCCTCAGTCTTGCGGGTTGAGTGACGCTGAGCATCTTTTAACCCAGAAGACTGAGGACATCTTGTGGCGAAGACAAGGTACAGAAGAAAGGGGGAGTATCAACTTTGGACTGAAAGCAAGTACTGTAGTCTTAGCCAAGCTGGGGACATTTTTGAGAAATACAAATGTAGCCCGGAGATAGGCGCTTGAATCAGAACACCCGATCCGCATATAAGTTCAGAGTACTAAAGCCAAATCAGTAGAACATTCAGACGACTCTTTAGAAGTACAACTTAACTTAAATAATCAAGAAAATTATGTACCTTTAGGAAGATATGGCTGCCTTTTGTTTGCGCATTGCAATATATGTCCCAAAGCTGGGAAACACAAATAATGTTAAGGACCACACATATCAGAGGTGCCTTGACGTGGCAGTGTGGCTTCCATTTGTATTTGCAAATATATGCAACTAATACCCCTGTTTTTAACCTGAGAAGTTCAACAGATTTGTTTTTTTCTTTTGGCTGGCTAGTTTGAAATTGATCTGTAGACCCCCTTTTGGTACTATTTTGTATAGTGCCCTGCCCATGTGCAACTTTTACTCTTTGCTAGTTCCAAACCGATGGCCATATTTGCTTTATTGAGTGTTGAAGCCTAAAGCTGGCCATCAGCTATAGATTATCTGCAGATTTTCTATGGTCAGATGGAAAAAGTGCAACAGATTCCTCCATCTACACTAAACTGTGTGGATGGAGGAATCTCCCGCTGGGCCAAGCTTCAGTATCTTGCTAGTCGGCCCCGCTGGCTCTCAAAATACCTGAACAATGCCCGCATCCAATCAGATTGTTCAGGTATTTTGACAGCCAGCAGGGCTGACCAGCAAGATACTGAAGCTTGAACCAGCGGGAAATTCGTCCATCCCCACAGTTTAGCGTAGATGGAGGAATCTGTTGCACTTTTTGCATCTGGCCATAGAAAATCTGCAGATAATCTATAGGTGTTTGGCAGCTTTAGCCAGGCTGGGGGACATTTGTGAGGAATTAACAAATGTCGCCCTTCATGCCAGAATTCCCAATCGGCATATCAATTCCGATCACTGAAACTAAAAGTTCAGCAGAACAATCGGACGACACACAATTTTAAAAGAACAAATCTACTAGTACAACTTTCCTTTAATTAGCAAGAAGATGAAAAGCATAACAAGTTTATTTCTTTGAATCCATTAATAGACTATTTCTCATTTATTTCCGCTCTACATCCCCCTGGCCCCTCCCTTCTGTGATCTCTGAATTTCAGCGATATCATTTTCCTGCTTTTTCATATTAAAAAGAACTCATCAAGGTAATCCCAGAGTTGTGTGCATTCCCAGACCTCATCTGCAGTATATAATTACAGTCTATGGGAGTTTTAATGTAAGGCTCTATCGCAGGCGAGGTGGGGAATAGCTGTGATCCCAGATAGCCGCTGACGAGCAGCCTGGAGAGCGAAGAACCGTAGATCATTTTTCCTCAATTGATTGCTAGAGAGCAGGAACGAGTTGGTATTTCAGGGTTTCAGACGTAGGGCCCGTGGCCTTCTCTGATTAGTAAGTCCGGTGCATCTAAGGACAGTTGCCTGGCAACGGGGAGACGCAAACCGACCGTCTCTTTCTCGCCGTGTAATGCACTTGGCCAGGTAGAAAAACTCAACTGTTTTCTAAGTCTTTCACGGAGCTGCTTCCACATAAGGGCAAGTCAAGGTTGTCCTTTTGTTTGGCACCGGTAACATGCCTGCCTAATGGGAAAGTCAGATCATCTGCCAGTTTATTGTGTCCCATCTACTTACAAGGAAACCCTAGTCCCGATGAAAACTGCCAGCAGGCGTAGGTAATGTGGACATTTCTTTGCAGACCCTCGTACATGGTTCTCTCAGAATTCTCTGCTTTCTTTATAGCAGACCTTGCAGTATCCCTTCACTATCATCAAATGATAGAACAGACTGGAGTTCTGTTTAAAACCATTGTCAGTGCATTTGATTCAATTGCCCATTTCCACCTCAATCAAACAATAGAACACTTACATTCTAATTTGCTTTCTGTTCCCGTTTTTAATAATAAAATAACAAAATTACAGTTTTTTTTACCAGTTTCGTTTTCATTCTGGGGATAAGGCCCAACTCTCCTAAGTTTTTAGGAGTGACTGCGCAACCAACACACAACCAAGGTGCTCCTTCCTCCATCACACTCCCTAACACTTTGGGTGTCATACACTGCTCAGAGTTTCGGAGAATTCCTACTGAATCGGCTGAGGTTCGAGCTGTGGGTCACCCTGTCAGCATCACTTGCGTTAACAAAATTTGACTTTTCAATCTGTCAGGAGGCCAGTCTGAGGAGGAGACGGCTGCAGAAGCAGAGGGGAAAAAAAACAAAAGCTGTGGGAAAGGAAAGGAATTTTAGCCAGCCCTTCGCCTGCAATGTCAGCCACCACCCCACTTTTTTTTGCACCCAGTGCTCAAAACACCATGCTTGCAACCCCCCTTCTTTCAGCACCAACATAGCCTGCAGTCTTCCCTTCTCCATGCATGCACCATGCCTAAACCCCCTCCTTCTCTCAGCCTTCATGTATGCATACCACCTTCTCTCATCACCCAGCCAGCACAAGCATCCTGTCCCTTTGCTTATGTGAAAATGATAGCCAGGGAATTTCCTGGCCCTGGGTTCGGAGGAGCTCATCCCTATTCAACACCACACGCTTCTCTTACTACTGTATCTGCCCCCGCCCCCCCTCCCAAACACACACACGCACACATTCAATGCCTGCTGCCCCCCTTTCCTTGCTTCCTCCATAGTGCCTGTACATTGCCCACCTGTCCTCACCACCACACATGCACCCCTAATACCAACGTGACTGCAGGCCCTACACTGCAGGCCCTACTTCCTCCTTTTAACACCATGCCTACACCCCCTTCTCTAGCCACCACCCCTGTTCCCCAACTCACAACTGTACCTTCTTCTTTCTCTCACTCTATGCCTACATTAAGCAAAGGCCCCCACAACAGTGTGCCTGGTCTCCCCCCCAACCCCCCTACTCACACCAATGCAATTCATGCTTTCTCCCACTTTCACCAACATGCCTGCAACACCTTGATCCATTATCACCCCAAATTTGCACACCCCTCTGCAACACGGTATGCCCTCAACCTCTATTCTCAGTTCCACAACTGCACCCTCCACCACCACCCCATCACTGTGCCACTACTCTCTCAACTAGCCTGTACACACTTTTCTCCAAAAACACTTCATGCCCCCTCCCACTGCCACCCCAATCCTACAAGAAGTGAGCCCCCTCCCTAACACCTAGTGCTCCCCAAACCTCATCCTCCCTTCCTACTCTAAACACTGCTCCTGCAACTCTGCCTCCCCCATCAATGCTCTCAGCACCCCGACCTTGCCTGTCCTGGAACGGGCACACTTTTCCTAGTTTTGCTTACAGTTTTCTAAACGGTTATTGCAGCTCTTGTGATTATGTTTTGTTTTTTTTGCGGCTTTGAAATTTGATGCGTGATGGTGTACATACAATTAATCAGCCAGGGGTATGAAATGACTATAAACCGTAGGACAGAAGATGCTCGGAAAAATCTGGAAAAAAAAATTCCACATATTTTACCTCGGGTGAGCCGTGTTTTAAACTCTTCGACAATTAAACCATTAGACTGTCACTTCATTGTGAGTTTGGCTGCAGGGTATATTATTTAACCGGTTATATGCTCCATGGTAAAAATCTGCATTTGCAAAATAAAGCAAGCTTTACAGCGTAGGCTCAAAGTCCATAGAACGATTGCTGACTACTGCTTGCGCGGAGAAGACACAACACGAATGTGAAGGAGTAGAGAAGGAAAAACAAATATGCAAAACTTTCATGTCATCATTGCTGAAGCTCTATAAATAGTGTTGGAACTGTTTTTTAGGCAGATCTATACCCCCTGATGAAAAATAGGCCACCCTACCCTGCCCCAGATACATACTCACTTTATACTCAATGCCACAACCTTTTGGGCCCATCAACTCAGCATCCTCTGCACTGACTGACAGGTCCAAACAAGTCTACAGGAAGAAATTGGGGATTTCTGGCCAGAGATTAAACAATTTTGGCTGCTGGGAAGAGAAGACTACAAGAGGCCAGGGCACTGATTGTATCTGGAGTAGGGGGTGGTGGACTATTACAGTCTTTGTCAACCAGGGTGCCGCAGCAGCCTGGGTGCCTCCTGGCTTTGGCAGGACTGCCATAAACGTTTTTCACCGTGTCGAGCATTTCCATGGTGTAGGGGAGCTGGGTACCAGCCACATGGAAATGCAAGATGCTAATCCAGGGAGTGCTCCATTCCAGAACCTCCCATAGCATTCAGAAGACGTCCGCCTCCAGCCAGACCTGTCCTCCACCATGCTGCCTCAACCGTACTGGGGTAAAGATTATAAAGTAGGACTCTGATTTGAATTAGTGTAGAATGTCATTTTTTTCTTTTGTGTGTGTGTGGAGTCCCCCTTACAATCCATACCGGACCTATATCTAGGATAATGGACTGTACAGATTTTAGGGGGAATCACATTAGGTCAATGTCATTGACCAACTACAGCCATGTGGCCATATAAGGTCAATGATATCACTGCATCCCACCACTTTGCAGATGTAGGCGGGGAATTCCCCAGCCACAGCTGATTGGGCGGCAGCAGAAGGAAGTGGTAAATGCTCCTTAGCCATCCTCACATCTAATGCAGGTCCACCAATGGTGTCAGCAGTCCTTAGACTGCCAGAGCCGAGGGGAGAAGCAGCTGCAAGGAACAATTATTCCTTCTTGAAAGATTTCACCTCTACTTGTTCTGGTGCCAACTCAAAATTCTCTGTTTCCCCCAGTCTCTGTACTATCAACAGTGTTTATTAGGTCAAATGGAGAGGGTGAAAACTGCAAGATGGAGACTAACAGGAGGTCCAGCGGCGCCACCAGGGGCAGCCGCCACGCATGCATAATGATGTCCTTGGTGTGATGTCATCACGCATGCACAGTGATGCACCTCACTGCCAGCGGCCATCTTGGTGATGGACACCGGCAAAGAGAGGAGGGGACGTTCATATGGTGGGATAAGGTGTGTAGCCAGGTCCCCTCCTCTCTCATGCAGCTATCCACGACTAAGTGCCCGACTTTTCAGAGGGGGTGACACCAAAATAACTGTCAGTTGTTTTAGTGTTACCCCCTCTGATGGTGTCACCCGGTACGGGCCACACACCCCTTGTGATGCCGCTGGTTAGAACCCATTCACTTGCAATGTGCCTCTGAACTTGCTACAAAATTTCACCCGTCAATTCTCTAACACAACCCTCTCCCTCTCTGCATGTCAGAGTCCTCTCCTCCTTTGGAAGTGTCTAATTAATGTCTGTGCTAGCCTAGCTCCTCCACCCCTCCCCTTACTTCCATACATAACCTTTTATGTAGCAGCCATAGAAGAAGGGGAATACTATAGCACAGGAGTAGGGAAACTCCAACCCTCCAGCTGTAATGTAACTACAGATCCCATGAGGCATTGCTAGACTCTGGCAGCCACAAGCATGACTCCCAGAGGCAGAAGCATGATGGGATTTGTCGTTTCACCACAGCTGGAGGTCCTGAGTTTCCTTGCTACTGCTACAGGGTGTCACTTGAGTCTGCTGGGGCTCCTGACATCACATCCAAGATGGCGGCACCCAGCAGCAGTCTCAGGGGTTTTGGATGTCCACACAAGTGAGGCTTTTACAGGCAAATAACATGAATAGGGATATTGACCCAGCGGAATCAGGTATGTTGCCGGTCGTCCCCCACCCGTCCCGCTGTTGGACAATCGGTCCATGACTGAGTACCCGACATATAAGAGGGAGTGACACCAAAATGACTGATGTCACCCCCCCCTGATGGTGTCACGCGGTGCAGGCCGCACCCCCCTTGTGACGCCACTGAGGAGGTCTAACCCAGGGCCGTAGCTACCATGAGGCGAGTGAGGCACTCGTCTCAGGCGCAGCTGAGAGGGGCCGCAGCCAGAGCGACAGGGGGGCCAGGTGGCCAAAACAGCCATGACTCGGCAGTGAGAAGAGGGGCGGCAAAGGCTCCAGCTTCTCCTCGGATCCCCACTGCCCTCCCCCGCCTGTATGGGCAGAGGCAGCGGGGATCCAATGAGAAATGGAGTACTGCAGTGGAGGAGGGAGCTGTCAACCAGGATGGCCGAGCAGCTCTCTCTCTCCTCACCGCTCGCCCATCCTGAAGCGACAGCGCCACCAGCACATCCAACAGGCGTCGGGTGACATCACACGTCTGTTGGGAGGGCACAATTTTCTGTTCTTGCCTCGGGCACAAAAGGCACTAGCTACGGTCTAACCCCTCCACAAACGTTCCAAAAATTACAACATGACATACACCGGTGTGAATGATTCAATCAGCCCAACGCAGCAAAAGCAAACTTCCTAGCTTTAGTAAGGAGAGAAAGGAGGGGAGGGGTCGTGTCACATGGCCTAGGGCCCCAGTGACAGTATGTTATGTCTTGTATACCCACCACACCACTTAGATGTAATTATTTTCAGTGTTGGGGAGATTAGCATAACACAGAGACATGATAGATTCCCATTAAGCCTTTACAGTTCATACATCACTTAGACTCTCAGCTAAACATTACTAAAGATGGAAACGTGTCGGCGACGAGGGACTCCTGGACATTCCCAGCCTTGCCGGTTTGTATAACCAGACATTAAAGCGCACATGGAAGAGCCATTAATGACACATTCACTGAATTCGGCTAAGCACTATTTGTATTTTGAAGCTCTGGGCAGATATAATACTCATAAATGAATGCAGCTCTGTCATCATTAATACATCATTAAATATATTTCTTAAATGCAAGCAGCGTAAGTGCAGTCCCTGTACAGCAAGGGTCAATTGTGAGAGGAAGAAGCAGTGCAAGGAGCAGATCAGTTCGAATGCTGACTAGAAGCATGCTGATAGGAGAAGAGAGCAGAGTGACAGAGAGAGAATCTCATCACTGTCCTGCTTCTCTTTCACTGTCCAGTCAGATAGACTCAATCTGGCTATCAGACTGAGGACATCTTGTGGCAGAAAACGAGTACTACGGGGGAGATCTTTGGATTGAAGTGGATATTGCAACAAAACCTGATATTTTTTTTATTGCATCTCTTACTCAGCTATTAATATTGATCTTGTATGTTTGGATACTACAGAAAAGCAGCATAGGAACACTTCATACAGCAGCACTTGTCAGCATGTTAAAGCCAGCTGTCTGTTGAGTCGATTGTCGTCATGTAGTTTAATATAAAGAACTCCGGGAAAACAAAAAACGTACCCTTGCTGTGGGGCTAACCTGATGTATTATTCAGCTGAACCTCGGTCCCACCAGGCTGCTAGACCAGTCCCAGCAGCCTTTTATCAGCCTGGGCTGCGGTGGTCTAAGGGCCCCTAACGTCATCACGTCTAATGCAGGTCCATTCACTTGCATTAGATGTGAGGATTTCGAGGGACATCCTGCAGGTAGAACAGAGGGAGGTGATAGCTGCCCGCAGTGGCACTGAGAATTAGGTGAGTATATCTGCTTTAGTTTTGCCCCCCATGCAAAATGAGCACTCAAGCCTCATAGTGCGGGGGTAGTCCCACTGTAAGGGTAAGTTTTTGTCTACCCAGAGTTCTTCTTTAAAGTGACCCTGTCAGGTTCTTAAAAAAAATCAAGAGGTTCCTGCAATAGGAGGGGCATTATACTCCCCCTTTCCTGTGTATCTGCCCCCTCCTGTAATAAAGACCGGTCACTGCTGCTCTCTCTCCTTGTGCAGAGTGACTGGTCTTGTCTCCGCCCCTTCCTGTAGTTCTCTACAGGCAGCATGTAGTGGGTGGGGCCTGCTGGACCCCTTCCACAGCTCTCTGCATAGTCTACTGTATGTACAACACAGTGATGATGTCACTGCTACGTTTACAAGGTAATCTGGGCTTACAAAGGGATTTGGTGCTCACAACGTATAATTTATATTCTTTGTAGCTATTAAGGAATATATTTGAAAAAAGGTTTTGTGAAGAATGGGAAACCTGATTTTTTTTTCTTTGCTGTTTTTGTCTCCCTTGAGAATAACCCTCAACTTCCTGGCAAGAGAGGAAGTACTGGGACACCTTTGCATTAGGGACACAGTATAATGGGGAATGGTTAAAAATCGGTGTCAGACTTTTTTTTTTTTGCTGTCTGTGTTTCCTCACTTCCTGTTTATTTGATGGCTGTTGGATAGAACAGGAAGTGACAGCAAATCTTCCCAATGGGGACACGGACAGCTTTTTAAAAAAAATAGCACTGTGGGGATGTTTGGTATCGCTGTGTCCCCACTTGGGAGATTTCCCTCACTTCCTGTAGCTACCTCTGTCAGGGGCCCGCACATGTCACAAATATTATTTGCATATCATGTACATGATATGCAAATAATATTCTCAGTAAAAAATCAAGGGCAGACTACCCCCCACCCCCCCTCTTCCTGCAAATCCCTATAGCGTTTTCAAAGTAGTGGATAGTCTTAGTGTCCTATAAGGACTGGAAGAGGAGGTGTGCCAGTTCTCAACCTTTGCCAAGAAATTACAGAGTTGCATACCTGGAAACTATGAGCTTTGGGGCTGCCACAGCATAGAAGACGCTGTACAGAGCTATGTTTGGGAATAGATTTGGGAATCTGAAGGTGCCTACTACAACTGAGGTCAGATTAGCTACTTACATCTGGTGATAGATGTCCATTGGAGTCATTGGAGCTGAACTCCAGGCAAATAGCTAAATACACAGATGAAGTACATAGAGAATGTGAGGATTTGCATTTCTTTCATACCAGGCCTGTGATTAACACAGCTCTGCCATGCAGCACAATGCTGTATGGTAGGACTGGAGGCCTGAAGTTCCTCTTCTGCAGTGGATTCTTCCTTAGTAGCTAATTAATAAACTGTTCACACAGATTTGCAGCGCTGCTACTGTGTTTCCCCGAAAATAAGACGCTGACTTTTTTGGGCTAAAAAACCCCACTCTTGGTCCTTTTTTCGGGGTAGGTCTTATTTTTTTTTTTTAACGTACAACAATCTACACTTATTCATGTACAAAAATATGGTGATCAGGACAATCAGGGGTGCCGTACCTTTCCGACAGCAATTTGGTAACCAATCACTGGCCAGAATGAGCGAAGCGCGCTTTTACTATCGATTCCTCACAGGCGGAGTGCATCTGGTATCAATCCGCCTGTGACAGGAGCCGGCGCTATAGAGCAGCAGTCACCAACCGGTTGTATGTATATATAGATATATTCTCATATTTTTTGTTTCCTCATATATAAATATATTCTCATATGTGTGTGTGTGTGTATTATATATATATACACACATATATGAGAATATATTTATATATGAGGAAACAAAAATATGAGAATATATATATTTTTTTAAATTAATATTAGTGGTCCGCAGGATTTAAAACTATGAATTTAGTGGTCCATGAGGTCCGACAGGTTGGTGACCGCTGCTATAGAGGAAGCTGCTTATGCGGCTCTGCTCCCTCCGCTGCCGCCTCGCTTCCTCTAGCGCTGGCTTCATTGGCACCGCTGATTCTCTCCCGCCTCTCCCGCGGCTCTTCAAGTTCCACCTTATGCCACCACCGGCCCTGGGAATGGTCACAACTAGGTCTTATTTTCGGGGTGGGTCTTATTTTCGGGGGAAACATGGTAGATAGAGCAGAAGAACATAGGAAATTCCTATGCTCCTTGGCTCCATCAAGTGGGCAGGTGACTCCACTCTATTCCTTACCCCTAATAAAGAAAGTGGTGTCACCCTCCTGGCTGTGTTGTCTGGCAGAGCTATACAAATTGGAAAAGTGGCTGGACAGAATGACAAGACCTTTGGCAGATAAGACTGTTCACATATGTGTGTGGTAACTGTGTATTTAGCTGTTTGACTGGAGTCCAGCTTTAAATGAGTCCCTAATGGTAACTTAATCCAGGAAAATGAAATAACAGGACAAAAATGATCTGGTCCAGAAAATGGTGTGAACCTGCCCGCAGTTCCAGTGCATTCCAGACCAGACAAAATGAGACATGCAGTATTTTTCTGGTCTGGTCTGGAACAGACTGTGCTGGTGTGAACAGAGGCCAGGAATAGCATAGGGATACATTAGGATGTATTTTGGGTCCAGAAACAATCTGGTCTGGTCGTGAGCTGGATGTGGTGTGAATTGGCCCTTAATGGAGATCCCAAAGATAAGATACAAAGAATCGAATGCAGGTCTCTGTGTGCGTTTATTGTTTGTTAGAAAGTGGAATCTAAATAGATCTTTTCCCACAAACTGTCGTCTTAAAAAAACATTACGTTATTGCATTTTTTCCAGCACTGGCTCCCCGAGCAGATGTTTTCCATTCCCTCTAGGAAATTGTTACTAAATTTAATGTCCAAGCAACGCCGCACTAGTGCTGCGGGGAACACACCCTGCAATGAGAGGTATTGTCAAAAAATGTTCAGCTTAAAAAGCAACTGTGTGGCTTGAAACAAAATGTAACAAGCAGCCTGCAAAAGAAGACTCTAAATACCTCTTTGTTGGGTGGCAATTCCTCATCTCATTCTCTTTGAGAGCTATGGCCTCCAGGAGGATCATCAGGATCCAACACGCCCAGGTTTGTAGGGTGCGTGGCCTCCCTGCTGCATGCTGTAGGTCCTCCTGCCGGCCTGTCTATCACTACTGTGTCCTTCAGTGACAAAGCAGATGGAACCCACAGGGCACAGTGCAAGGCACTGGCATGCGACATACCCCGACATGCTGATGATTCTCCTGAAGGCTGTAGCTCCTGAAGAGAGCAAAGTGAGGAGGACCTGCCACCCACTGTACAGGTTAGTATTAGGAGTGGGTTTTTTTTGCAGGGTGCTTGTTTTAGAATTAGTTTTTCCAAGCGAGAGTCACTTAAAAAAAAAAGAAAAATGGAAGCTACATGGTTGACCTTTGCTTCTGAAAATGCTGGTTCCCAAATCTGGATAATCCGTATGAGTGTGAGAACAACTGGGAGTTCCTTTCAACTGGGCCAATGACTGGACTATTGTGGCCATTATTATGTATCCCTGCCAGTGCCCATTTGCCACCAATGTTGTAGCCCATGTAGTGCAGTAAGCTACATAGTTTACCTTTTCTTCTGAAAATATTAGTTTCCAGACCTGGGTACTCTTTGTGCCTGGCTCAGAGACTTTGGCTAATCATTAAAACTACAGAGTCTACGGACCACCGGGAGTTCCTTTCAACCAGCCGCCAACTGGGTGACTGGACCATTAAGGCCATTATTATGTATTGCTGACATTGTCCTTTTGTTGCCAGTGTTGTAGCTGACGTAGTACAGTAAGCTACATGGTTGACCTTTGCTTCTGAAAATGTTAGTTACCAGACCTGGGAACTCTCTGGACCTGGCCCACAGACTTTGGCTAATCAGTATGATTACAGAGCCTACAGACCCCCATGAGTTCTTTTCAACTGGGCAGCTAATTGGCTGACTGGAGTAGTGACATCATTATTATGTATAGCTTCTATGGCCCATTTGTTGCCCATGTTGTAACCCATGAAGTAAATTGACTTCTTCATTTCTGTGCACACATTGTCATTGTGTCAAAGTATCACCCTAACCGTCCCCTCCGCTCTTCCAAAGACCTCCTGCTTTCCAGCTCCCTCATCAACTCCTCCCATGCTCACCTCCAGGACTTCTCTAGGGTCTCTCTCGTCCTCTGGAACTGTTCATCCCAACCTGTCCATCTGTCTCCCACTCTGACTGCCTTTAGGCGATCCCTTAAGACTCATCTCTTCAGGAAAGCCTGTCCCGCCTCAACCTAACCACTCAACCATCACATTCTCAAACAATTCATCCCCACACAGCTACCTCCGCATGTATCACTTCCCCCTCCCTTTTAGATTGTAAGCCCTCAGGGGCAGGCCCTCCTTACCATCTTGTCTTGAGTTGTATTGTAATTGTAATGTCTTCTTTATATTAAAGTAAAGTGCAGCACAAACTGTTGGCACTATATAAATCCTGTATTATATTAATAATAATGATGCTCCATTTGTTGCCCACATGTCACAATTGCCCATCCGTTGCCTATGTATTGCAACGATTACTATTTGTTGCCCATGTTGTACAGTAAGCTACATAGTTGCATAGTTACCTATGTACATAGTCAGGTTGCAAAAAAGACACACATGGCCTCATGTGTGTCACATGGCCTCATGTGCACCACTATGCTGGTGGCTGGCTCGCCTCCAGCATGGAAATGCATGACACTGTACGAAAATTTGAAGGCACCTCTGACAAAGCCAGAAGGCACACCTGGTTGAGAAAGGCTGCACTAGACCCACTCTGTGCTGCCACCGCTTACACATTTCGGGGAATCTACCCCTTCATCAGAGTCTCTCATCCAGTA
This sequence comes from Nanorana parkeri, assembly GCF_000935625.1. Lineage (NCBI taxonomy): Eukaryota > Metazoa > Chordata > Amphibia > Anura > Dicroglossidae > Nanorana > Nanorana parkeri. The sequence goes on along the minus strand of NW_017306385.1, from coordinate 614,686 downwards.
AGCTGATCACAGCATATACTTTGGTTGAGAACAGTAGCACATATCACTGACACCATCGGAATATACTGATAAGCTCTTTATTCCCATGGATTTGTAAGTGCAATCATTTATCATTTAGACAGATTTATTAAAGCTACTTGCTGCGGGGCGTGCTCTGTTCTTTTGTTGTTATAGTGCATACTACATGATCAGCAGAGCTTGTTTTTCCCAAGAAAGAAAATGACAACCAGATGATGAAACGCAGAAAAAAGCACTAGAGGAAGGCACAAAACTGCGTACGTTTTCACATCGCAAAGTGTGAAATGAGCCTTACCGTATGTGGTGGGTGCATGTAAATGTAATCGCTGGTTACATTTGTGATGTGCGATAATGTGTTGTGGATGGCTTCATCAAAAACAATATGTTAAAATAGAGTGATGTTGGTTAAAAGCACTTGAAGCCGCACGTGTGGTGATTTTTTACACACTAGCTGCCTTTCCTATTGGGACAAAAGCTCACATTACATTACAGAGCAGGTCTGGTTTTTACTTTAATGTTCCTCTTTACGTCCAGGCGTTAGAAAGCAGGAAACCACATAGCAGTAAACAGGTCCTTACTCAGCAAACACCTATCATAGCAGAGTTTCCATATAACTTGAAGCTGAACTCCAGGCAGATGTAAAAGACAGAAATTAAAGCTGTTTTTTAATATTTAAAGGAGTATACATTCCTGAAATGGACCTGTTATTAGCCTGTTAATAGTTCATGTACAGCAGAGCTCAAGTTGTGCTAATCGGGTGTGCTGCAGTGCAAGAAGCATGCAGATAGGAGGAGAGAGATGAGTAAATCAGTCTGCCATGCTTCTCCTTTCTCTGCCCAGTCCCAGGGTAGAGGAGGGAGAAGGACTCTAAGTGTTACTGAACTGCAGAAGAGAAAAAGCCTTCTAGATAAGAGTAGAAACGGGTTAGAACCAGGGGCGTCACCAGGCCAGGAGTCACCCGGTGCGGCACCAGTGGGTATGTCATTACATATGCGCGTGGCGTCATTACGCACACGTGTAATGACGTCAAGTGCACTTCACCGCTGGCAGCCATCTTGGTGATGGACATCGGCAAAGAGAGGAGGGGACGTTCATCTATTGTGATAAGGTATGTAGCCAGGTCTCCTCCCCTCTCTTGCAGCTATCCTTGACCGAGTGCCCGACTTTGCAGAGGGGGGTGACACCAAAATGACTGTCAGTGGTTTTGGTGTCACTCCCTCTGATAGTGTGACCTGGTGCGGGCCGCACCCCCCTTGTGATGCCACTGGTTAGAACCCATTCACTTGCAATGTGACTCTGAACTTACTAGAAAATTTCACCAGTCAATTCTCTAGCACAACCCTCTCACTCTCTGCATGTCATAGCCCTCTCCTCCTTTGGAAGTGTCTAATTAAAGGAGAACTATGAGATGAGTGATTTCCACTCACCTCATAGTTCTAAGCCGACCTGTGACAATGAGACTGTCACAGGTCGGCTCAGTAGATCGGGAGGTGAGCGAACAGATACCGGGTTCCCTCACCTCTCGATCCTGTCACGGCTCTCTGCCGTGACAGGGGGAGGGGCTGGATTCCCCTCTCCCCGCTATGATCTGCCAGCGCTGACTGGCGGAACGGACGCGGGAGGGGGCGGGTACAGCTGGCTCTGCCTCTAGATAGTCAGAGCCAGCTGTCACTCACGCAGCTGGGCGGATCCCGTCAGCTACGTCGGGATCCGCTCCAGGTGCGGCGTCTCAGTATACCGCGAGCTATAGCTCGCGGTATACTGAGCTTAGGGTAACGGGAGGACGCTAGTTTGTGTCCTCCCGTTACCCCAAGGAGAACTATGGGGAAAAACACTGACCCCATAGTTCTCCTTTAATGTCTGTGCTAGCCTAGCTCCTCCACCTCACCACTTACTTCCATACATATCCTTTTATGTAGTAGCCAGAGAAGAAGGGGAATACTGTTGCACAGGGTTAGGTAAACTCCAATCATCCAGCTGTAATGTAACTACAAATCCCATGAGGCATTGCAAGACTCTGGCAGCCACAAGCATGACTCCCAGAGGCAGAAGCATGATGGGATTTGTCGTTTCACCACAGCTGGAGGTCCTGAGTTTCCTTGCTACTGCTACAGAGTGTCACTTGAGTCTGTTGGGGCTGCTGACACCACATCCAAGATGGCGGCACCCAGCAGCAGTCTCAGGGGCTTTGGATGTCCACACAAGGGAGGCTTTTACAGGGAAATAACATGAATAAAATACATTAAATACAGATATAATCTGATGGGAATATTTTTGTTGAGATGAATGGTTTGGCGACGGTCTGTTTAAAGCAAACCTGTGCAGGTTTGTATTGCTTCCCCACCACTCCCATGGCCTTAACTTCCACACCGCCATGTTCAGTGCTGGGAAACAAGGAAAAAAACAGGTACTTCTGGGTACAGAGGAGCATGTGGCTCACTCCTTGTGCCCACACTGGGCCAATCAGCAAAGCCACAGGTGGGTCCATAGCCCAGGGTCAGCTACCTGGACTTTGCAATCAGCAGGTGCATGAAGTGGCGGGGAAGCAAAAGGAAGGTAAGTATAATGCTTCTGGGGAGGGCTGCATTAAAGTGGACCTGTTGCTTTGCCCTGCAAGGTGAAAGCACCGGCTTAATTAAAGGAACTGTGCGGTACATTGAGCAAGTAGGTGAGTCAATCTGCCTATATCCACATGAAATATAAATTTGTGTGGGCTAAGCAAAGTCACAGAAGTATCTCCTTTTATAAGTCTCAAGAAGGGCGCTCTCTTTCCCTTCGTAGTGTGTGGCACTTATAACACGGAGGTAAACATAGCTGCATTTGTAATTACCTTGACCTACTTAATCACAGCAGAGACTCCGGAGAGGGAAGCAGCATGAGTTAGATTAACATTGCTGAAATAGTCAGCTCTCTCCGTGCGGCCAAGTCATTTGTTTATTAAAATAGCGTCCGTCCCCACTGAGGCCATTCTGATTGACTTAGCATTCTTTCCCAACTGTTATTATAATCCAAGTGGCTGGAACCTACAGAGATTATTTAAAGGACAGAGGACGGTGTGCATAGGACCTCACGGCAGAAATATCACATTTGTGTTTTTATAGAGGGCGTCAACTAAAGTCAGTCAGTCTGCTAATGCCAAGGTTGAAGAAGCTTGCTTTGTGTGTGTTATTTGTACTGTATACAGACGTGGACACATTTGTTGGTACACTTACAGCTCATTGATAGAATGCTTTATTCCTCCAGAAAAGTGATAAAATTAAAAGCAAATCTTTCATGTAGACCAGCATGCTTTTTGTATGTCCCAGAGCAGCGTTCGCCAACCAGTGGTCCGCAAGAACATTTTGGTGCTCCCTGGGCCCCTCTGATGCTGTGCAGGCTGGGCCATCATTGAAGCGGCACGGAGGCTCCAGGGCTGCCTCTCACTGACTCAAGCAGCGGCTGTCACAAGGAATGCGCAGCTCTCAGTACAGTGCGGGGTCTGCAGGAGGCGGGGCATCTCGTCAGTACATGTACTGAGCAGGCTGCGGGACATAGAAAAAGTGGGGAGAAGCCAGGTAATAGTGGCTCAGTGTGGGGGAAGGGGAGGCACGGGGGTGGTTGGGGGCAGTGCTGAAGCTAGTGGGGGCATGTGCCCCAGGTGTCACCGGCAGATTCGATAGGGGGGAAAAAATGAATATTATTACTGGGGCGGGCGGCAGAATATATTTATATATGAGGAAACAAAAAATATGAGAATATATATATTTTTTAAAAATTCATATTGAATTTAGTGGTCCATGAGGTCTGAAAGGTTGGCGACTACTGTCATAGAGTAAAGCAAAAAAGAAAAAGTGTGGAATTAGATAAATGACTGCTCATCCTGCAATGATCAGTCAGACACAGTCTATAAAAAGTGGCCTGGACAGATTTGTTGGTACCCCTAGAAAAGATCATAAATGAATGGATCACAGTGATATTTTATACTGTTTTCTGTAGCTAGTATCACCCATTTCTTCAGTCTTGTAACCAGTAACTCAGCCTATTAATGGAGAAAAGTAGTCACTCTGCTGTTTGGTATCATCGGTCGCACCACACTGAATGTGGACCACAGAAAGCAAAGGTGAGAGTTGTCTGAGGAGATCAGAAAGAACATTATAGACCAGCATGTCAAATGTTAAAACTATAGGTCCATACTCAAGTAGCTTAATGTTCCTGCATCTACAGTTGCAAATATTAAGACGTTTAAGGTCCATGGGAGTATAGCCAACTTCACTACATGTGGTCGGAAGGGGAGAATTGACCCAAGATTGAACAGAAGGATAATGTGAATTTTAGACAAAACAGCCAAGTAAAACTTCCAAAGAGATACAAGCTGAACTCCAAGGTCATAGTACATCAGTGTCTGATCACACCTTCTTTTTAAGTGACAGTGGGCTCAAAGGAAGAAGACTCAGCAGGACACCACTGCTGAAAAAAAAACATACGGAATTCAGACTGGAATTTGTTAAAATGTATATTGGCAAGCCACTATGCTTCTCCGAGAATGTCCCTTGGACAGATGAGACATAATTGGAGCTTTTTGGCAAGTCACACCAGCTCTATGTTCACAAACCAAAAAAAGTAAGCTTTCAAAGAAAAGAACACTACATAATGTGAAATATGGAGGAATCTTGGTTATGTTTTAGGGCTGCTTTGCTGCATTTGCCATGCAGGACACAATGCAGGACAGATGCCTTTAATCTGTGCAGGACACAATGAAATCACAAGAATCAAAGAATTCTGGAGTGAAATCTACTGCCCATTCTCAGAAAGCTCTGTCTCAGTCAAAGGTCATGGGTCCTCCAACAGGATAATGACCTAAAACACAGCTAAAAGCACCCAAGAATGGCCAAGAAGAAAACAATGGACTAGTCTGAAGTGTCCTTCCATAAGCCCTGATCTGAATCCTATTGATCACCTATAGAAAGAGCTGAAACATGCCATCTGGAGGTGGCATCCTTCAGACCCGAGGCAGCTGAAGCAGTTTGCTCCAGAAGAGTGGCCCAAACTACCCGTTGGGAGGTGAATTTGAGAGCTACAGAAATGGCTTGTTTGCAGTGATTGCCTCTAATGTTTTGGAACTGAATATTAGGTTATGGGTGCCATCATTTTTGTCCATGCCATTTTCATTCTCCTGTGAAACTTACAAGGACTCTGATCTGAAAGCAGCACGTGATCTGAACATAGACTTGTACATAGACTTGTACATAGACATAGTACATAGACAGGCCGAATGTCGCACATAACTGTGAAAGAGAAGAGCACTTGACGCTCGGCTGAGAGGCAGCTGTGTCCCAGATGTTGGGAGCACGGAGTGCTGACCTTTCCGTCAGTCAACAGAACCAGCATTGTATGTTTGCTGAGCATTTAAGGAAGTCTAGAATGCCACAAATAGCTCCAGTGTCGGAATGCTGCACTGAATCGGGTCCTGCAGTGACTTTAACCCAACTGACACCAAAAAGAAATGTTCTCTCCAAATCTAAAAAAGTCTATATAGGAAAAAAGGGAGCAAGATAGACAATAATTGACTCACCAACCCTGAAGTACATCATTCTCTTCTTGAAGCCTAAATTAGGATGTATCAGTTCCCAGAAGCTGACACTTTTCCAGTGCACCCACCTGACTTAGAGAGACATGGAGGGGGAACACTTAGGTGGTGCACAAAACATCCCAGGGAAAATTGTTAGGAGTGGATTTTTGCCAAAATTGTCATGTGTAGCCTAATCCAAATGAGACAAAGTGCACGCATTATTTTTGCCCCTCTTCCCTGACCTAGACCATCTCCCCTCCACAGATCTATACTTACCAATATCTGAGGGCCACTGCTCGGTTGTTCATTGATATCCAGTGCTGCAAGTCTCCCTCTGCAGACTGCATCCGTCTCCTGGCTGGGAGCTGACCCATAGAAGTCTATGGCCCTGTACTGTGCAGGTGTGGCCAGCAGAGGGAGCACTGAAGCACTGCAGCGCTTAATGTAAACAACAGGGGAACCGTGCCTGTTGGATCTTAGTAAGTACGGATCTGTGAATGGGGAGGGTAGAATCTTCTAGGTCAGGGGAAGGCCCAAAAAGAATAAGTGTACATTGTTTTAAAGTGCACTTATCCTTTAAAGTGTATCTAATGCCATATTTCTGTGTTTTGGATAGAGTAAGGAAGTATTAGAACCTCTGTCTGACTTTTATTCCTGCTGGGGACAGTCACCTTCTCTATTTGTCCTAATGACCATTGTCACTGGGACTGAAAGTGAGGAAAAATCTAATATTTAATACTGGGTCAGGAATAGATGAAAATCTTCCATTGGGGCACCTGTTCTGGTGACAACTGATTGAGGGGGATTTCTCTCCCTTTACAGAGATCAATGCTCACTTCTGGTTAATGAAGGAAATGAAGCAAAATCTCTCCAATGGGACACAAAAAAGTTGTTATTGGTTGTTATTCTTATCTACTCTATCGAAAACTACAGTGTCATGGAGACACATGAAACTAATGTAAAGTGAGGTAGTCTCCCATTAGCTGGTTGCAATAATGAAGACTCACACAGACACAGCCATATCGGAAGCCACCTTGCCATGAGCCATCGGCTAATCACTGACAGTAAGGATGATCCCAGTAACAGCCGCCTGGCCATGGTGCACAGAGAGATTGGTGTACAGCGTGGGCCATACAATGCAACAAATGAAGGGCTGATCTGTGATATGATTTGAAGTGTGTGTGTGTGTGGGGGGGGGGTGCTGGTGATATAGTGCTCAGTTTTATTATAATGCATTGCTGGGACTTGTAGTCC
>NW_017306385.1:581143-607783 GCF_000935625.1 Nanorana parkeri | reverse complement strand
GGGGGGGGGGGGGGGGGACATATTTATTGTACAAAACCTGTAACAGACACATAGAAAAGACATTTCCAATCTAGCAAGTACAGTTGTCCCTACTGGAAAATATTCCCATTATTTTACATTTTCCTCAATGTCAATCCCGGGGACAATGGTCACCAGTAGGGATTAGCTCAGATTCAGACAGGACCCAGACTGAACCCGAGCTCCTCCTGAACACGGAAGGAAGCTCCTTCCGTGCCGCCCAATTGGAATTCTTCGCTTGCAGTTTGACGTAAGCAAAGGGATGGGATCAGTGATGTCATTGACCTTATATGCCTGCATGCCTATATTTGGCAAATTACATTTACCTAATATGAATATGTGGACCTATAAGTCAAAAATGTCAGCACAAGCATCCCACCCCTTTGTTTACATGCAGCACTGGGCTGGGAAATTGCTGGTCCGCAGCTGATTGGGTGGAAGTGCCCCTGGCACATCCTTGTACAGATTTGAGCTCATTCCTAGTTATAATTATTTAATAAATGCCCCCAGCAAGACACACACAGTGATTAAAAAAAAAAAAAACTTGACAAGGGTTCCAATCCTTCCTCCCCTAAAAATGTTTTGTCCTCAGGTATACTTTGAGCCTTGAATGCTCTGATGAAAATGGCTGCTCCTTGTTTATATGTCCACATTAAATAATGAACGGAATTTGGAGATTAGCATACCGATACCTTGTAAACATTACTCGACCCACTTTTTTGTTGTCTGTTAAAGCACCAAGCCTGTCCTGGAAATGCTAATTATCACCTTCTTGTGTCCTCTGTCTGAAGTGATGTACTATGTACAATCTCCTTCATCTCCAATACCGCTGCACCTAATTCACATATTCTTCATGTAGATTCATGAATTGTACAAAGAGAACAATCAGCAATTTATAAGAACCCAACACTGAACGGTGAACATTTTTTTTTTTACATTACTTATTGAGGGTAGCCCTACCTTGATGTAGTGGTGCGGATATCTTGGTCAATTGACCCCTAAAGCTGCCAATAATATTGCTGTCCATAGGGCCACCTACTCTGGGGAGGTCTTCACCCGGACATAAAGGGATACCCTGGGCTTCAGGTTGGGGGTTAAATTCATCTTGTTAAGTGTTTCTAAACCTATATAGGAGGCCATTGTCCTTGATAGGATGTAGCACCATGGAGTAAGTACTACTTATTGTTGTTGCCTTAAAGCAAAAATTCATTATTTTTATTATTAAAAGATGAAATAAAAACAAACTAAGCTTGGCTGTACTTGGACTTCTGAATGCAGTTCGGAATGTAAATGAATGTGCAGTAGAGGTTTTGCCAACTGAAAGTTTAATGAAAGAAGGGGGGCTTAGCAGCAGGAAGGTGTGGGGTTTAGCAGTAGGAAGAGGAGGGGTTTAGCAGCAGGAAAAAGTGGAGTTTAGCAGTAGGAAGAGGTGGGGTTTAGCATTAGGAAGAGGTGGGGTTTAGCAGTAGGAAGAGGAGGGGTTTAGCAGCAGGAAGGTGTGGGGTTTAGCAGTAGGAAGAGGTGGGGTTTAGCAGTGGGAAGAGGTGGGGTTTAGCAGTAGGAAGAGGAGGGGTTTAGCAGCAGGAAAGGGTGGGGTTTAGCAGCAGGAAAGGGTGGGGTTTAGCAGAAGGAAAGGGTGGGGTTTAGCAGAAGGAAAGGGTGGGGTTTAACCTCGACTTGGACAGAAGTCAAGTCTCCATGAACAGCCAGGGACCATTATTTAAGAGGACCAACAGAAATTCAGGGACCGATATAAAGACTAACAAACAAAGCTTTGCTGTACAGGGACTAAAGAGGCTGAAAGCAAGTCAAAGTCAAAGTATTTACACATGTTTACATTTAAAAAAAAAAAGCTGAAGTTTCATCTGCTAATATTTTGCCTTCCCTGGCTCCTTCTTGACCCCCTCCCACAACATGCTATTGAAATTATTAGATACAATCTAATAATTTCAATAGCAGGGTGTCCACTGGGTTTCTGTGCTTAGCTAAGCAATGCAGGCAGGTATATATATACTGTATATATGCGGTATAAATGTGTATAGGTGGTAATTACAGGAACCTACCTGTTCTCAGGGTCAGAGACTGTCAGGCTTCTTGTAACAAAGCACATCTTGAGTGGGATGGTCTTTCTGTCCCCATGAACAGGTGATGATACGGGTGACGGTGGACAGGCGGATGAATTTCCCAACCGTGGCGATTCCGGGGGAGGGGTTTCCCAGCCAATTTCCGAAACAGGAGACCCTTTCTTCACATAAGGCGTGGCCTCCCGCATGTATTTTACTGCAAAAAATATAGAACAGAACATCACAATCTGTATGCACCACCAAACATTATTCGCCTACTTCTTGGTTGTTACCACCCACCTTCCTGTTGATCTAGCACTGACATTTTTAGGCCACGGTCATGCTAGTGATCCTGGCATGAACTTGCATACCATAATCCTTCCTTTTATATTGATGTTCTACCTTCTGACACCAAGGGGTGTATTTATTAACAATTCGCAGAGCCATTCACCCTGTGAATCTCTGTGAATGTTCGTTCTGTGCCAATGGATACAAAAACAAACATTGTTAGTATATTTTCGTTTCCGGTCCGATGTAATGTAATACCACATTATTGCCACTAGATGGCACTGAGGAGTATAGGAAATAAATACTTATGCAGATAGTGTCCCTGAAGGTATAACTTGACCCATGATTGAGTGCTGCAAGGCAAGAGTACTACCTACAACAAAGTTATCATTTGGGTTTTTTTTTATCTTCTTTGGGGGTGTACATCACTTTAGAAGAAGATAAACTTATTGACTGTATATGTCCATAGGGCAGCATTGTTCTGCATAAATTATTTTACTCCTTCAAGCCTCACCCCCTGGTCAAAACTCATTTTGAATGGAAGGGGTACAGCCTTTGCTTTTTATTGCTGGCTTTGTTCCTGTTAAAGAGATTTCCCCTCAGGACAGGACAGGAAGTAGTGGGAAATCTCTCCAGCAAGGACACAGCAGTAGTAGAGTGAGGAAGGGTAACCTTCTGCCAAAGTTTTGATTGTTCTACATACTTGGGGTGGGGTTTGGCATCAAGAAGGGGTGGGGTTTAACCATGACTTGGACAAAAGTCAAGTCTCCATGCACAGCCTGGGTCCTATACGTATCTCCCAACTTTGTGAGATGGGACACCTATTTACAAAAAATATATAGGCAGAGGACACACCCCTCCCATGCCCCCATTACATGGACAGTGATTAATTAATACACAAAAAACACACAGAAAGAAGAAGTAATACACACAGAAAGCCTAAAATACTTTTTTTTTTTTTACCAGTGCTTTACCTTTGTATTGACTTTTACAAATAAAAAATTGAATAGGTTAGAAGCTGGATGAAAGGTTTAGCGTAGTAAAACACTTTTGATGGTCAAATTGTGCATTTATTATAGAGCGGCCATTCTCAACCTTTTGCTAGTCATGGCACCCTTTAAAAGTATGCAAAATCTCAAGGCACCCCAATCCAAAATGTGATACATATTAAGGGGGACCCACACGCAAAGCTCACAAAAAAAGTTTGGTTCCCTTTCCCATTGAAGTGGCCCTCTTCACATCAAAGTCACCCTTTGCATCAAGAGCCCCCCTCTTCACATCAGAAGCCACTCTTTCATATCAGAGCCCCCCTTTTCACATCAGAGGTCCCCTTTACATCAGGAGCCCCCTTCACCTCATTTCCACTACCACAACATTTTAAGGCACCCCAGAGGAAGCCAGAAGGCACATCAGGGTGTCATGGCACCCTGGTTGAGAAAGGCTGTTAGAAAGGTCTATACATATAGACCAAAAAGAGGGACAACTGACGAGGCATGAGGGATGGAGGGACTTTGTTCCACATAAGAATAGAAGAATGGATAACGGCGCTCCAATGGCAAATGAAGTACTCCTATTTATTGAGGTACATGCTGCATAGCAAAATACACTTAGTGCACCATTTCGGGGTCACACAGGATCCCCTTCATCAGAAGGAAATAAGTGAGGCCTTGTTTCTGCCTGATGAAGGGGTTCCTGTGTGACCCCGAAACATTGCACAAAGTGTATTTTTCCATGCAGCATGTACGCCAATACATAGGCATACTTGATTTGTCATTGGAGTGCCGGTGTCCATTCTTCTATTCATGTATCTAGGCGGTAGCCATCCGTCAACAACCATTGCAACCACTTTACATTAATGGAACAGCGGCTCTGAGTGCGGTGGGTATATGGACAGTATTTTGTTCCAAATAAGGGACAGTTGGGAGCCATGCCGATATTCCAGGGGATCCACAGAGATTCACGGATTGATGTGAATACGAGCAGGCATTACACAGTCCCTACACACCAGCTGTTGATATCTTTTTTAGACCAGGTGAGGTTCAATTTAATATTTTCATAATTCCAAAATGTAATTACCATGGATGTTGAAATGTTAAAGTGACATTCAGTCACCCAAGCAGTTTGCATGTTCTCCCTGTGCTTGCATGGGTTTCATCCGGGTACCCCGTTTTCATCCCACACTCCAAAGACATGATGGAAGGTTAATTGTGTCCTGTCTAAATTGGCCCTGTATGTGACATGGGGACTTTAGGTTGTAAGCTCCTTGAGGGCAGGGACTGATGTGAATGTGCAACTATGTAAAGCGCTGCGCAAATAGTCGGCGCTATATAAATACCTGTACTAAATAAATAAATAAATACATTTCATCCATCATGAAAGGCCCTTCTGGCAAGACTTTCAAATAATTGACATGACGGGGAATGCAGCAGATGAAGTAAGACATCTCTGCTTGAGGTGGCAAGGGGGCAAAGCCACGACTTCTCGCAGACAAATCTCGCTTTCGGAAAACCCCGAATATTAGGAGAATGTGACTGATGATAACAGACACTGGCAGCCACCCAATGAGAAGAATCACCGTTGGGTGGCCATAGCTTTTAGTATCCGAGCTGTGCACGCTGTGCCTGACTTCATTCAGAAAGTAGGTGGCTTCATACATCGGGTCTTGTTTTTTTCATGGAGCTCACTTCAAAGCGCTCTTTTCATCTAGAGTGTGCTATGAAACCCTAATTTAATACAGAGGAACTATTGCAATATGATCAAAAGGAACAAGGAATTAGTGGAAAGGATGTGAGAATCAAAAATGACACCCGGAGAATAATATTTGGAGGAAGATTTATGTCATTCCTATCCTGGGAACAAATACATGATATTCTCACAGAGAGTCAATATGAAATCACATCAATAAATCAGAAAATATAGGAAGCTAGGCAAAACGGCGGCTCATTAAAAAAGAACTCAAGCTTTTTTTTTAGCTTTGAGCATAATGGGGAAGGTTTAGTATGTTTTTCAATGCTGTGTCCCCACGGGGCTGATTTTCTCTCACTTCCTCTCTCGGTAACCACACAACATCAGAGACGCTCAGAGCTATAAAAGCCTGACAGAAGTTCACATCCCTCCTTACGCTGCTTTTGTTGCTGTGTTCCCATTTAAGCGACTTCCTTCACTTACTGTCCTAGGCTTGAACACTGTCACATAGGGGGAAAAGACAATTCTCCCTGTGTAAGCTCCAACATGGGCCAACACAAAGATTACACAAGGATTGAATGAATCCCCCACCCAGCTAAAAAAGGACCAGAGGTGCACAGGGAAGGCGTCAATGGGTAGGGGCACCCTATCAAGACCACAGGCATAATAAAAGATTCTCCTTAAATCCCCAATCCAGGCAGCAGAAAAAAAATGCCCTTCTAGTGGCCCCCACTGCAAGGGTTAAATGCTCGTTAAAGGAGAACTATGAGGTGAGTGCTTTTCACTCACCTCATAGTTCTAGCCGACCTGTGACAATGAGACTGTCACAGGTCGGCTCAGTAGATAGGGAGGTGAGCGAACACATACCGGCGTTCGCTCACCTCTCGATCCTGTCACAGCTCTCTGGCGTGACAGGGGGAGGGCTGGATTCTAGATAGGCAGAGCCAGCTGTCACTCACGCAGCTGGGCGGATCCCGTCATCTACGTCGGGATCCGCTCCGGCGTCTCAGTATACCATGAGCTGTAGCTCGTGGTATACTGAGCTTAGGGTAATGGAAGGACGCTAGTTTGTGTCCTCCCGTTACCCTAAGGAGAACTATGGGGAAAAACACTGACCCCATAGTTCTCCTTTAAGTCTAAAGGTGCCCATACACTTTACAACCCTCGCAAGACTTTTGTCTTGCGAGGGTTGTAAAGTAATTTAAAAAACGTACGATCTGCCCATCTTGGACAGGCAGATCGTACTTGCGATCAAGTACGATAGGCACCTTAAGGGTAGAACAAGGGTAGGCAACCTAGGCACCAGCTGTGCTGAATCTTCAAATCCTATCATACCTCAGCTACTGGGAGTCATGCCTGTGCCTGTCAGGGTCTTGCAGTGCCTCATGGGACTTGTAGTTCTAAAACCATGGAAGCGCCAAGGTTGACTACACCTGCGGTAGAGGAATATGCTGTAATACTTTCCTTATTTCTCACCACTGTGTGACAGGTCCTCATAATTGCATCTCATCGTCGCTCCACCTGTTGGTCGCACTATGACATCATCACGTACAATACAGGACCAGCAGTCCTGCATTTTGCATGAGTATGTAAAGGGCTTGTCCACTACCCGGTGCATCAGAGAGAAAAGGTGAGCGTTGGCTGCCAGGGAAGCATTGGAGTTTTTTCCTCTAACCCTAGACTTAAAGTGAGATGCTGATCAAATCACTTACAATGGATGCTGCTCCTTGATGTTTAAGGGCCGGTGCACACCTAGGCAATCTGTGACCGAGCGGAAACCGTGCACGATACCGTGCGGATTGCCGGATGGTTACAAAGTCGCCCATCCCAGAAGATCACGCTGTGGGTGCCATTATTTTCTAATGGCACCCCAGTTGCGCCGGTTAAACAGCCACGCGTTGTGTATTGCAAACAAAAAAGGTAAAAGTACCTTTTTCTGCGAGTGCCGCGCGGATGTCACCCCATTGAAATCAATGCCGCACGGCAATCACTGTCTGCAATTGTGCAGGACAGGGCAATCCTGGGACGCACAATCCCGGATCGTCAGGTCTGCACCGGGCCTAAAAGTTTTAGTTTCCTGCAGGTCCCTGAGCACTGGTCCTTTCCCTTGCAGGGTCCTATGAAACCACCCTTGTGTGTGCTAGTAAGCTATGTGTGTCTCCACAGACACAGCAAGGCAATTAATTCCCTCCCTCTATCCACCTTTCTCTAAGCCAGTAGATGGACAGCTGCTGGTGACTGCTCTGTCCCTTGTGATCTTGTATTGGACAGGAAGTTCAGGGAAGCAGCGCGGAGAGAGTTGGAGCTCTTCAGAAACATGCTGACTGTCGGCTTGGGAAAAAATGTAAAGAAATACTTTGCTGGGCAATGAATATTTGATCTGGAGTCATTATTGAAAAAGGTTTGGGAGTGTAATACTACTTTAATGAGCATTTAACCCTTGCAAATTGTGGTGGGGTGGCGATGGGTAAGGCTACTACAGGGGTATCTTATGTAGGCTGCATCGCGAGGCGATTGAGTTGGTGAGCTGTTTTTGCACGGTTGTCGTGCGTTTTTGTTTGGCCGATTTTGCTTTGAAAACAACGCGGTTGTCAATGCACAGAATTGTCTACGAGACTCAAACTGTGCGACAACCGTCCGGAAATAGCTCCTGCGCCTTTTTACGTGACAGGCGATTTCTAACGCGTGAGGAATCGCAAAGGCATGAACTGTTTCCATAGACTTGAATGGAAATCTCTGTTTTGTGCTCCAAAAAGCACAAAAATTTCGCTGACATGAGACGGCAGCCAGGGAGCACAGCAGGAAATTCAAACAAGAGCCAATGCAGCAAATTTGGCCAGGTGTCCTAGTCGCTGGACACATACATGCCGGAAAACGTTTAATTAGCTGGACGCAAAATGATACAAATATTACTTGTAGTCAGAGCCCCACTGATTGGTACCTGTAACATGAAGACGATGACCCTACCTAACGTGACCTGAGGTGTGCCACGGTCACTATGGTCAGTATGCAAATAAGGGGGCATACTCAGAGTAATTCCGATGGAAGAGGTATGGGAGGGTGGGACGACATGATCGCCCCGGCGGGTGAGTGGGGGAAACGGGGGAGCTTAAATGTGCGGGGCTCCTCCCACAAATCCAGCCAATAATTGGCCTTAAACTTGTCTACCGAAAAACATCTCTTCTCTTTTGAAAAAAAAAACCTACTAATTGCAACCGGTACAAATAGTAGCAAAACCTGCTTTGTTCTGAGTCACAGTTTTTAACGAAGACGGTGAAAGGACTTTACTAATCACTGAGTAGAAGACGGTGAGGGGGGGCATAAAATAAATCATTAACATTAAAAAAGTTCATCCTGGTAAATATATGACTCGGTGATACAAACGCTTCAAAAATTCCACGGTCTCTAGTTATCGGTAACCGATCAAAGAGAGTGGTAAACTCCGGCAAACTCACGCAGAAAGAAATATTTTAATGTCAATGCTTGCTGGGTGTAACAGAAAAACACTTTAGTTATTTATGGCACGGAAGCCAACTAAGGATGACAAATGACCTTTAACATAAATCAAAAGTATGAAGGAATACCATTTGTGTAATGGGAACGGCGATACTTATAATGTAGGCGCAGAATGCATTTGTTACTGTTGTTAAAGGGACCCTATCATCACATCCAATCCAAGAGCAGACATGGAAAAACTGGATTTTTGTACTCCTTATCTGTGCGTTCATTGAAAGACAGGGCGAAGATCAGAATATCTTGACCACTGGGTTATACTGCCACCTGCAGAAGTAGGACGCTATACTCATCGCAGCCACGCCCCCTCACGCAGGGAGACTTCACAGTATGCGATCCAGTGCCTTCCAGCCGCTAACCGTGCTGGAACGCACTGGACATGGTGTGAACAAGCCCTTAAACAACAAGGAGCAGCATCCATTGTAAGTGATTGTATTAGCCTTTGAAAACGCTTAAAACCCTTTTGACTTTGATGTCATTTTAAGACTGAATATTGTACGGGCCTAAAGGTCCCGTAAAGAAAGTGCCTTTTGTAGCCGCTCTATTTAGGATCTGAGTTTATAGTCAGATAATCGATAAACTGTGTTACACATGGAGCCTCTCTGGTTTTGGAAATGTCATCCAAACCCGGGACAATGGGCTTATTGTTGAAGCATGAGATAATACCGCACTCAGCATCCTGGCAGGAACGAGGCTCTGGCATGTCCTAACTCAGAACAAAACGCACGGGTCTATTTACTTCATCCCGGCCATATTATCGGTCCGATTTTAATTGGGTAAAAATTAATTGTTTATTCATAGAATGAATGGAGGCGGTTGGCTCTGCCTGCAGAGAGGGCACGGCTGGGCACACCTTCCAACAAATCGGATGAGACAGCCTTTTGGAAGAGAACAGCGGGATAATAATGTAAGACGCAGAGCGTCACAGCACAAAGTGGGCCGTTTACCATTTCCCTGACCTCCAGGACCCCATGACGGCTCTGTTCTGTACCCGCTGTTCTAGCTGATAAACCACAAGGTATACTGTGCTATTCTGGAAGCAATTAGACTATAAAAAAGAAAGATAATATCGATGGGGTCATTGCTGTTATTTATTATTCACATGCTAGCATAAGGTCTTGAGGGGGATATTTTTTTTATATATAATACAGTATATCCAAATGTGATTACTGAAGGCTAAACTCCAGCTTCATACACAGATATTAAATAACTATATAAGTATTATCAGCCTCAAGATCTGATTTATGTCCATCCAGGCCTTGTACAGTTCTGCCATGCAGCCCAGCCTCAGGACCTGTTTTTTTATTTCCTGCAGTCCAGGAACACCTACAGGTCTGGTCCCGCCCCCAGCCTGTGATTGGACAGTGAAAGGAGTAGCAGCAGACTGTTGAGCTCATCTCCCTTTCAGTGACAACAATTCTAGGTTATCCATGATAAACGTCATCAGGACAAATAGAGAAAGTGAATCTTCCCAGTGGGGACAGAGACAGTGATAAAAACTAGACAAAGGTTCTACATTTTCCTTACTTTATCCAAAACTTTAAAGGAGAACTCACTCACTCACCTCATAGTTCTAGCCGACCTGTGACAATGAGACTGTCACAGGTCGGCTCAGTAGATCGGGAAGTGAGCGAACACATACCGGTGTTCGCTCACCTCCCGATCCTGTCACAGCTCTCTGCCGTGACAGGGGAGTGACTGAATTCCCCCCTCCCCGCTCCGATCCAACAGCGCTGACTGGCGGAACGGATGGGGGAGGGGGCGGGTACAGCTGGCTCTGCCTCTAGATAGGCAGAGCCAGCTGTCACTCACGCAGCTGGGCGGATCCAGACATAATTGTCGGGATCCGCTTCAGCTGCGGCGTCTCAGTATACCGCGAGCTACAGCTCGCGGTATACTGAGCTTAGGGTTTGTGTCCTCCCATTACCCTCAGGAGAACTATGGGGAAAAGCCTTAACCCCATAGTTCTCCCCCCATAGTTTCTCCCATAGTTCTCCTTTAAGGCCTCATTCACACCTCGAGTTGTGTTTGCGTGCGTTTTTTCCCTCGTTTGCTGTGTGTCGCCCAATGGGGGTCACATGTATGACACACACAGGATAGTAGCTCATGTTGCAGATTCTGCTTTAGGCATACCATGTTGTTTTCTCGCACCCTTGTTTGCATCTAATGCACGTCCATGAGCAGGAAAAACATGACAAGCATTTGTGGTGCCGTTAACAAGTACCCGCAAGCATGATGCACGTTTTTGGCATGCGTACACTGAACACGAAGGTGTGATAGAGGTGAAACTGCTGTGTGCTGGACAGAAATCAAATTGAAACCTTCCTAATGGGGACATAGACAGCCCTAAAATCCTGACAGAGGATCTAAAGAGGGAAAGGGGAGATGTCACCTAACTTCCTGTTCTGACACCTGACACACCTCTTGCTACACTAAAGATCCCTAATCGGCATCGAGTCTGAGCTTTACTGACTGTAGAGCTGTAGGAATGAGTCAGCAGGGGGCATGCTGGACCTCTGCAAAGAGACCAAGGGTCTTTCACTGCAGCATGCTGGCAGGGGACAGGATTTTCTACACAGGCTGTGGCTTCTTTCTAATTCTAAGGGTTCATTCACATGGGCGGGCACATCTGCATGGCGTGCATGCCCGTGCAGAGACCTGGTCCCGCGAGGGGCAGCAGCCTATACCTCCCTATGGAAGAACACGGTTGGACGTAGCTACAATGCGACCCGAACCTGCACATCCGTCAGCAGCGACTGTGACCTTTACTGATGGCAGAGCTGTAGATAATGCTTAGCAGGGGGCATGTTGGACCTCTGCAGAGAGACCGCTGCTTCTACAGAGAGAACAGGCCTTTCTACTCAACCTGTGGGTGCTTTCTAAAAAATAATACAACTTCAAGACTTTGCACACCTTTAGTTTTGATGAAGTGGTATCCGCTGACAGTATAGACAAACTCACCGATAACGATACCGCCCCATTGATGAAGACAGGCGGAGTGTAATGACTCACCGCTCGGCTTCCTGATTAGCCCGGGAAGCTGGCTCCATGCTCCCTCATCACCAGATGACGAGGAAGCTTAGAGCCGGCTTTCTGGCCAATCAGGAAGCCGGGGTCGGGTAATGACTCGCCCTCCGCTTCCTGATTAGCTGGGTAGCCAGCTCCATGGTGACGAGCAAGCTTTAAGCCGCCTTCCCGGGCAATCTGGAAGCTGGGTGGTGTGTAATGACTAGCCGCACAGCTTCCTGATCCTAGAAGCTTTGGCATCGGGGTAAGTATGGGGAGCATTTAGGTGAGTACGAGTAATCGCTCAAATACTCGGTATGTGCACTGATACAGCTACAGCTCGCGGTATACTGAGCTTAGGGTGACGGGAGGATGCTAGTTTGTGTCCTCCCTTTACCCTCAGGAGAACTATGGGGAAAAGCCTTAACCCCATAGTTCTCTTTTAAGGCCTCGTTCACACCTCGAGCAAGCTTTAAGCCGCCTTCCCTGACAATCTGGAAGCTGGGTGGCGTGTAATGACTCGCCGCACAGCTTCCTGATCCTAGAAGCTTTGTTATCTGGGTAAGTATGGGGAGCATTTAGGTGAGTACGAGTACTCGCCCAAATACTCGGTATCTGTACTGATACTGATACTAGTATAGGTATAGGTATAGGTGCATCCCTATTTATGTACATTTCATTTTCAGCTAAGACAGAAAAAGGTTAATCATACAAAATCCACTGAATTAAAAAGAAACTTAGGAAATAAAACCGTTCTGAAATACAAAGCCTTTGAGGTGGCACAGGTAAGGCCAGCCTCACAGTTTGAGAATGATAACTAATAGCGGATCGTGGATGTGCGTGCGATGGTGGCTGTGATGTTCCCACTTCCTCTGCTTGTATAGCGCACAGGACTCAGATAACTCAGGACTGTAACCTCAGATCTCCTCAAAGAGCTACAGGCGGCCAGTAAACATTACACTTCAACCGCGCTTCTAACACGCACAGACAACTACAAAACCTCACTTGTAAAACGATGAACAGAAACGCCGGCTTTTATCTTCCTTTTACTTTCATCACCCACACGGCACAATCTCTGTGTGTCCCCTCCCTAGGCTCACCGCTCACAACATTCATCGTTTACAGGAAAGCTTGTCTTTTTTTTTTGTGTGCAATTTTTACAAAAAAAATTTAGTTTTTTAATCTTGCAATTGTGAGGATCTTAAAGGTTGTCTACGGTCAAAAAAGTAAAATAAATCTGTTTTTTTATACTGAATTTCCATAAGTTCTACCCCACTCCTAATAACCAGTTCCATCTAGACAATAAACTTACTTATTGAAGATGCCCATAGGATGGACTTCCTCAATGCACTGACACCATTTCACTTTCTTGTGTCACAATGCCCAGAGAGCACTGCCTTCTGAACTGCAACTCAACATCTGAACAATGTAACATTCAGGGATCCTGAAAAAAAATAATTTCAGGGAGGTGCCCCTCTCATTTCAGCGAGGTCCCCTCTCCCCCCCTTATCCCTGAGGGGGGGGGGGAGATCACCCCCCTGAAATGATGGCAGATAGCAAAGAAGCTACTGCTTCCAGTACAAGCTGCTGGTTTGTTTTTTAGTATTCTGACAGCTGCTGCCGTCAAAATAAAAAGAAATAAACAGTATAGGAGTGAATAGCTAGATTGCTATTGGCTAATACAAATTGCAATAGCCAATAGCAAGTTGCCTATTACATCCGCGCTCTGCTGCTGTCAATCAGCAGAGGAGGACCTGATGGAGAACTTCAGGTCCACCTCGGCTGATTGACAGCAGCACTGGGTGGGTGCAATAGCTAGTCTGCTATTGGCTATTGCAAATTGAAAAAGCCAATAGAAGCCGAGCTATTCATTCCAATGCTGTTTTTTTTCTCTCTGACTGACAGCGGGGAAAGGTTTACTCTGCTAGATAGGGCAGAGTAAACCTTTCCTGGAGAAAGTGTTTCTCTCCCGAGCGGCCGGGAGCTGCTATCTTATAGCGGGAGACTCCCGGATCGCCCGGGAGAGTTGGGATGTCTGTACATTATCATTGCTTGCTGGAAGCAGTGCATGATGGGATATGTATTCTTGAGAAATGGAGATTGTATCACATCAAGCAGCAGGGAAGCACACTGGGAATCCTGGAAGTTGATGGAAGTGATGGGTAGATAGAAAGCAGCGCTCACTACATAAAAGGGATTTTTCAAGTAAGCTTTGATTGTATTGTGAAAAACCACTCTACTATGTATTCCTATTACAATGCTGATGTTATAACAGGAGAGGAGATGTTGGGGCTTTACAACTCCTTTAAAGATGACCTATGCTGAAAAGTAAACTTAAAGTGTATGTAAATCCTAACATCGGAGAAGAACTTTAGACCGAACTGTCCCAAACTGCAATCCCGGCTGGCTGCTACTCCGGTCCCTTCAGCCTGTATCCTGCTCAACTCCAGCAATGGAACATCCCTCGGTATCCTCACATCCTATACACTGTATAGGGCATGATGACTCACTGGACCTAAGACCACCAGAGTGAAGGGGGAGCGAGTCTGAAGGGACCAGTCTAACAGCCAACTGGGATCGCGGTTCGGGTGAGTATAAATCTGTCTTCCTAGACAAAATGAGCACATTAACTCTTGCAATGTGCGGGTAGCACCACTGCAAGGATTAAGATTTTATTAGCCCAGAGTTCTTAAACAAACCAAAAGGTTGCCTATAAGACTGGGTATTTTTTGTCCCAGAGGCCCGCAGAGCCGGAGAGGGTGACAATTTAATGAACCTGGTGCTTTGTCCTGCATTGGATAGGAAATGTGTCTGGTTGGCGTGGTCAACAACGGTGCTGGTTTTCTTTTCTCCAGTTTTAATGTATCGCCGGCAGTGTGTTAATGAGACTTTTCGACATGCAGCCCTGTGAAAGAACCGCAAGCCGAGTACATTCAGTCTATGCACATTACTTCAATTGAAGTCAGCCACATGGATTTCTATTGTCACAACTCCTTCAATGAAGTAATGCTCGGGGACCAGAAGTGATCGGTTAATGGTACACAATGAGAATGGTGTATTCAGGAGATAAATTTACTTCCCAGAGTCCTTTCCACTTAAACTTCTTCTTCAAACCTGTGATAACAGTCCTGCTTTGGATATATACAGAGTAAGGGAACGCTGTGATAGCACTCCTGCTGCTCCAGGCTTCCCCCAGCACTTGTCATGTGACCAAACGCTTAGGTTTCTGGTCATGTGATCTTATCAGTGATATGTACCGATCCTCTGTGCAGATCTGTGCTGCCCAACCTCTCCCTGATGGCTGTGCCCCCCCCCCCCCCCCCCTCCAAAAAAAGTCATACCAGACCCTTATCCAGGATAGGGGTCTGTTTTGGATACTAAGGAGAAACCCCATGCAAAAAGGAGAAAAATGTGGGGTTTCCGACTTTGCATCAGAAGCCCCCATCACATCAGATGACCCCATCATATCAGATGCCCCATTTTCATATCAGAACCCTCCTTTCACATCAGAGCCTCTTCTTTTACATCACAGTTCCCCCCTTTTTCATCAGAAGCCTTTCCTTCATATCAGAGCCCCCCTTTTTCACATCAGAGTCCCTCCTTTCACATTAGGGGTCCTCTTTCACATTAGAGCCCCCTCTTTTACATCAGAGCCCCCCTCCCATTTCTCATAAGTTCCCCTTCACAACAGAGCCTCTACTTTCATATCAAAGCCTTCCTCTTTCTCATCAGAGCCCATTCATTTCTCATTAGAAGCCCCCTTCACAACAGAGCCCCTTCCTTCATATTAGAGCCCCTCCTTTCATATCAGAGTCCCTCCTTTCACATTAGAGCCCACTCTTTTACATCAGAGCCCCCCCATTTCAAGTTAGAAGCCCTAACTCACATCAGGAGCCTTTAAAGCATACTCCTGCTCAGTACCCCCCTCTACAGAAAAGTCCTCTGGCCACCCTTCAAAGCAAAGTCCTACTCAGCCCCCATTCACAGCAAAGTCCTACTCAATCCCTCCTTCACAACAGAGTCCCTCCACACCCTGGTTGAGAAAGGCCGAGCTAAACCATCAGCCAGTCTAAACTCTTATTCTACTCTCAGGTAGAGGATATGCCTTGACTTTGGTCACATGACAAGTGCTGGAGGGCACCTGTTGCATCATTTTCTCTAACAAAGGTAAATTGTAGTTCCTTGTTTTACCCTTCAGCCATCCTAGCAAGATCATTAGGATAGCTTAGGTTAATGTTTGAGTATAGAAAATGATATGTATAAGTTTATAAAAAAGTAACTTGTTCAGTTTCATAGTTAGTAATTACCGTATATATGAGCTTATTTACCCGACAAAGTCATTGTAATGTTCAACTACTCTTATGGTTCCCACACCCCTGCCGGACTGCACAACCAGACAGGAAACAGTGGTTTGCAGCTTCCTATGTCACCTCTCCACCTCCAGCCTGCTCATTGGGCAATGAATCACTATCATTACCTCTACAGTAGCTGTGTGATCTGCCTGTACACTACATAAAAAACCACCAGGAGCCAAAGGAAGATATTTTTTTGGCAGCAGACGCTTTGCATTTCTCTTCTGCAAAAAAAAACAAAAAAACCTTAACTCCTAGCAGTTTCTTTTTTTTTTTTGAATACAGTTCTTCTTTAAGGTTACAGGAGGGATAGCGTTAAGCATAAAGGTCAGGTTAATTGTTAAGGATGTATTATAAGGTTTTTCGGTATCGAGTACGAGTACCGAGATTTATATTTCGGTACTCGCCGATACCGGTACTTCCGGTAGCATAGAGCCGGCTCCCCGGGCAATCAGGGAGCCAGGCGGCGTGTCATTACCCACCACCCTGTTTCTTGATTGCTCGGGAAGCCGACATCAATTCTGTTTGGCTGGCTCGATGCTGATTGGCCGGGAAGCCAGCATCCCAGCCAATCGGCATCGAGGCCGGCCAGACAGATCTGACAATATGGTGGCACGAACCCCAACCCTGCAGACGCCTCGTTCCCCTCACATAGATCCTTAGCAGCAGTCATTACCGTACCAGCCCTTCGGCCAGCTTGGCAGACACCGCGCTCAAGCTCTCCCGTATCTGCCCACGTCTCCTGTGTGCACAGCGCCTACGTGATCGGCCCTCTGCCTGCTACTGCGCATCTCCTGCGGGAATCTCCCTCTGACCAGAAGTTCCAGTATCGGGAAAGGTATCGGAGCATTTGGGCGAGTGCGAGCACTCCCTAATTATAAGCAAGGGGCATAGCTGCATTAATTACATTTTGTTTCTAAAACTGAAACAGTATTTGTATACATTATACTTTGTATATATTGTATACAGTAAATGTATACAGCAATTTACGAGTTAATAACATCCCCCCCTCCCCGTCCCATCCGTTGTAATTCATATCCCAGCATTCGATGTATTTTTGCCTAGTTAGTGCCGTTCCCAGCTTGTACTATTTCTTGTCCTTGCTGCTTTGTAGGCTATTTTTATAGATATGTTTTTCCTTCAAAGCACTGAAAAGAGGCCAGCTCTTCCACCTTTACATTTGGCGTCTGGGCAAGCTGAGATGATGTAAAGTGGAGGTAGAAACCTGAACCAGATCAGAGGGGAAGACAGAAGCTCAACGTGTTGGAGACAAACGTACAATTCTAGAGGTTTGGAACAATCCAAGATAAGGGAACATAACAGGTCTGTTATCATTTAAAGGGTAAGTGCCCCCAAAACTGATGTGTCATTTTTTTTGCTGTACTAGAAAAAGTGATTTCCATGCCATGAAACCAAGGGCTATTCCTGCAGTGACCACAGACTGTCCTCAGCCAGGGTTCCTTGGAAACAGTACGGTTCCCCCAGAGGTTGCTAGGGGTTCCTTGAACTATGGGCAGTTTTGATCAGTGAAATTCTTTCCACTGACCACCAATGTAAGGATCCTTCTTATTACTGGCCACCAATGTAAGGACCCTTCTTATTACTGGCCACCAATATAAGGAGCATTATTTCCACAGATTACCAATGTAAGGAGCATTCTTTTCACTGCCCACCAATGCTAGAAGCATTCTTTCCACGGACCTCCAATGTAAAGAGCATTCTTTCCATTGATGACCAAAGTAAGGAGTATTCTTCCCACTGCCCACCAATGTTAGAAGCATTCTTTCCGCAGACCTCCAATGTAAGGAGCATTCTTTCCATTGGTGACCAAAGTAAGGAACATTCTTTCCACTGACCACCAATGTAAGGAGCATTATTTCAACTGACCTCCAACATAAGGAGCATTCTTCCCACTAACCTCCAAAGTAAGGAGCGTCTTCCCACTGACCTCCAACGTAAGGAGCATTCTACTGACTGACCATCATGCTAATTTACCATAAGCTGGAGAATAGTATTTTTTGGCAGGGGTTTCCTGAGATCGAAAAGTTATTCCAAGGGTTCCACTGTGTTATAAAGGTTGAGATAGACTGCTTCAGACTGAGAACCTTGACCCTAACATTGACCCTAACATGGACAAAATTCAGGTTCCATGTAAAGCATTATATTAAGGGTTAGGTGAAGTTATGGGTTTCAGGTGAGGCAGGTGAAAAGGGGGGGAGGAGGGGGTAGTGTTAAACCCCTGTCAGTTTCTGGCCATCTATGATGTCCCATATGAAATTTTAGTGATTTTGTTTAGATCTACTTTAGGGTAAGGGCATATGGAATGGTATTTTCCTTTTAATTTATTCATACGTAGAAAATCCTATGCTAGCGACTGAAACCTGATATATCAGTTCATACATGGCCTAGGTTGCCCATTAGCTGCCCAGAGGCAACTGATATCAGGGACAAAATCAACTGATCTCTTTAGATGACCATTACCATTCCACAGAGATATGGCTAGAGCCAGCGATGTCTGCCCAGGGCATAAACAAGCATGCCTGGCTGGTATGATCATGCATGTTGATTCCAGTGTCATTCATAAATGCCTTTCTATGTCTATATGTGCATTTACTGTTCTTACTTCTACTCCATTGCTGGAAGACATATTACAGTGCACAGGACAGAATTATTCAAAGCTAAGCAGGATTCCTCCAGCCTGAAGAATAAACTGGTTGTGGCTATCCGGGTCTCAGTAACAGGTCAGACACACAATAGATAGCACTATTTGGCTCACAGTGAATATATATGAGGACAATGGCTCATTCTTCCAGAAGTCACCTCATTATAAATGGCAGAGAGCTGGCATGACATGACAAAGTCTCATGGAGAATAAACAAGGTATCATTGCCAGGGGGAAAATATGTTACCAGCAGCTTTGGATTGTGTTACCAGCGCTGGGACAAGTTCCTCTGGCACCCAGGGCGAGGATGCCAAAGTGCCCTCCTTTCCCCCCAAGCTCTTTAAAGTGGAAGTAGACTTAAAAATAATAAACTGCTACAAAATAATCTTTTTTGGGGGGAGAAGAGACATGCAAAATCTTTTCAGCCAAAAAACTGCTAGCTGTTCATAACTTTCAGTGCACAGTGTACAGTGCATGTGTTATGCAGAGCACACTCCGGTTCCTTGCTGGCATCTGGAAGATACAAGAATGAAGCCAGGTGTAACTTCGGTGCACATGCGCAGAACTAAAGCTGCCCATACACTGTTCAAATTTCGGTAGGGTCAACAGGAGCTGTGGGAAGCCCTGTTGGCACCACCCAGCTTGACAAAAGCCAATTTTTTCAATCAACTTTTGTCGAAGGAGTCCGGTAGAAAATTGCCAAAAATGACTGCAGCCAATCAGCTAAAGTCTCTGTTTAGGCATTTTGAAAGAAGCAGGTGCTGGCTGTCAGAATATAATAGTTCAACAGGAAAAATCTGTCCATCCACACTGTTTAGCATGCATGGAGGAGTCTGTTTGACTCCTTTTATTCGGCTAGTAGGCAGAACAAAAATAATCTATTTGTGTATGGACAGCTTTACATCATCACAGGCCACCCATTGGCCAAGCAGGACAATGGGGGACCCAGAAGCAGCAGAGGAGATGACATTGGGGAATAGAGTAGCGACTGACATCGTAGATCGGTCAGTACTGGAGAATGGCACACTCATAAGCTAAGTGTGCCATAATGGGCAAACATGCTGTGCATACTCCCAAATTATGGCAAGAGCTTACCCACTTCACTTCTTCATTAATATGGAACAAACGAAAAAAATCTAAGGAAAGGGAGGAATGAAGGAGTGTAGTTAAAATAATTAGGGTTAAATGTCTACTGGTCCTGAGTTGTACTTGATGACATCTAGTTCCCTTAGAGAAGTGGCTCTGGGGAAAGGGTTATCCTTATAGCATGGAGGCGACCTGCAGGAGAAAGTTCTTATTACAGGTACCCTAGGCATAAATCAGCATTTAACCCCTGCAATGTGGGGAGAGTCCCACTGAAAGGTGCAAATTTTGTTTTCCCCTTGAGCTCAGCTTTAGAAGATAAATATATGACAACCGATCCTACCCTCTTTTGACCCAACAGAAGCCACCCTCTCCCTTCGACTCAACAGATTCCACCCTCCCCCTCTAAAGATGTTTACTTACCTCCATCCAATACCCGCAACCTGTGCAGATTGTTCACATCCCGTGCTACAAGTTCTTACTTTCTTGGCAGCACCTGCACAGTAGAGCCCTATAGACTTCTATGGTAACCTCCTGCGCAGGTGCAGCCAGGAGAGAGAGGACTTGCAGCATAATTAGTGCCATGGCATTTTAGAGAGGTGGATGTCATGTCAAATTTTTTTTACTGTGACAGGTTTGCTTTAAGAGCCCTTTTGTTTTTGATCACAAGGGAGATTTTGCGTTACAATACAGCACCCCAACTGCATTCCAAGTCGTTGGCACATAGTTGTGTTGCCTTGATGAGTAATTTATTGCAATGGCATGCTATATAAAATATGCAAACAATGTTAGGTGGGCGGTCGGGCGGTAAAATACAGATCAACCTTCTCCTTGTACTCTTCCTTTGCCACCGGTGTGAACAAGGTCTTACGATCAACATGAAGAGGGTGTCCTATGGCTAGGCCCAGATCCCAGCCATATGAACAACAGATACTTTTTATGCTTAAAGCATAAAGTACTCCTTGTGTATTAAATACTTAATGCCACATTATTATTCTTACATCATCAATACATTATTACTACATTGTTATTGTGTATAGAGTACATTATGATCCATCATTATTACATAATTACTACAATATTATTGTGTATTGCGTATATTATTACTATATTATTATTATAATAATTATTATTGCATTATTATTGTATATTGAGTACATTATACTACATTATTACTATATCATTAGTACAATATTATTGTGTATTGAGTAAATTATGCTAAATTATTATTACAACATTATTATTATTATATTATTATCATTGTGTATTAAGTACATTATGCTTTTGCCATCTAGAAAGCGTTGCAAGGAGACCTCAGTGAATCCTGTGCATCACCAGCCATCTTCCCACCTGTGACTGTATCAGAGAGACAATGCCAGCCCGATCATATTTGATCTCCAGCGGGGAATCACTGGCATTTGACTAAAACATGCAGATTAGTCAGAAATGTATGCACCAAAGCCCAGCTGGCAACTGCAGAATGACTATAGTACGCTGAGCACAGCGTCGCTGCTAAAGAGGAGCTGGAATCAACTCGGACTGCTATGAGGAACCTGCAGAAGGAGCAGAGATGTCCCGCAGGTGTTTTACGGCTGTTATTATCACATTGAGACATGAGTGAATTTGTAATAATACATGTTTGTGTCATATCTGTACTGCCCTGTGTATGGCGTACATCATCTATGCAGACTCCTGGTTGAAGAACCTCAATGCTATTGTATATTCCAGGGCTCCTTGAATGTTCTTTCACTTTTTTTTCCTAAAAACTACTAATTGAACTATTTTCTGAAAAGAAAAAAAACACGCATTTATTAGTGTTTTGCATTGGAGATCATCAGCTCATGCAGACTGTTCCCCCAGCCCCCGGAGGTACGGACCTTCTGTTTTGGAGCTGGAGGAAGTTATCAAAAGGCTACAAGTGGGGAGAGTTCACTGCACTTGTGTTCCATTGGGATCTATGATTCTCTCTGCCATAGTCTTACTGGTGACAGATCCTATGGACCTGTGAGTAGATGATGCGGCTGTGCGGGCCACACATCATGGCTGTTGCAAATTTGAAAATGTACAGAATGCTGTGGGGGGGAAGAACCCAGCGATTAAGGTAAGGGGAGATGGTAGTTTGAGGGTGGGGGGAAACCCTAAATGTGGGAGTAACATGGAACATTGTATGTTGGTGGACTGTGTCTTTAAGCTGGGCATACACCAGTCAAATTTAATTCCAAAAAGATTATTTTTGGAACACTCATTCGATCTTGCAATAGTTAATGGGGACAAATTGATTATCAATTTTGACTGTAGTGAGCTGAAAAATCGAAAGGATTCTTTGCTGAACTAATGAAATGCTAACTGTGAATGTGGTTCCTGGCCAGGAAAAATTGCACATATTGTATTGCGCACTCATTCCAATTGCCCCCTGACCTGAACAATCCCACCCTACCCATCTGCAGATGTATATTTACCGAGATCCGAGGGCCGCGACTCCGCTGTTTGTTGACATCCAGCACTTCAAGTCTCCCTTTCCTGGCCGCATCCTTCTCCAGGTTAGAAGATGGCCCCATAGAAGTCTATAAGGCTGTAATGTGCATGTGTGGCCAGCAGAGGGAGCACTGCAATGCTGGATATATAGTGGAACCGTGCCTGTTAGGTCTTGGTAAGCACGGATCTTTGGAGCGGGAGATGCTTTAGGTCAGGGGTGTAGGACAAAAAGTACAAGTGCACTTTGTTTTTATAATTTATGTAATTGGGGAAGAGGAAAGGTTGGGCCCTTTGCCTACATACTGTGAGCTGAAGGTTGTCCCTCTTTTTTATCCCAGAAAGGTGGGAAGTATGGAGATGGGGTGCGGAATTCATATCGCCTGACACCCGGGACATGCAGTTCCGGGAACTGGACGGGTAGTTTTTTCTACATTTAGCCCTGCTGCGGGCTAGTAGAGCTAATTGTAGATCGGGGGAGCTGCCGCTCATTTAGTACAAGTGATCGCAGATAAAATGAGCAGACATCTTGTCAGCCCCCCCTCATCGCCCCCCCCCCCACCCCACCGTGGTTTTCAAGATCGACCCGCTTCTGGGGGACCCGGGACCAAGGCAATCATTTTAGAATGTAGAGAGGGGAGCACAGAGGAGAATGTCCGTTCTCTGCTCTGCTCTGTGTGATCAGTGAGATGGGAACACTGTACTCACAGAACCCCCTTTCTCAGCTGTCACAAGCTGCACAGAATCGAGGACAATGCAGTTGCTCGATATTCTGTGTTGGAGGGCAGATTCCATATGGAGAATCTGTCACCTCCAAACACTATCACATAGGGCCTATGGGGTACTATCTGTACCCCGTACTGCCGTCCAGCGCAGCCCTACCCCATGGATTTTGAATTTCGCTTGCAAACTGCAAACATTTGTTGGTCAGCGAGGTCAGGTGGCCACACTGACCAAAGAGAATTGCTTCTTCGCACGGTTAAATGGGGTTTTGGTTAAAATTATATTTTGTATCAGCACATGTAGATTGTCATGAGGGACAAGTAGATTGGGCCCCCAACTTTAGTCCTTGGACAAGTAATTTTTTTTTTAAATGTCCATACCCCTGATGGAGTTATTACAGATATGCTTATAGATAATACACATACACTGGGAGAGTCTGTGTCTGAACGGTTCGTAGTGAGTAATGATCCTACAACCCTTTTCTGCTATCAGAGAATCCGCAGTCATATAGGACCTATTATGTATATTTTTAAATACTTACATTTTAAAACTTTTTTTTAAACAGTTTCCACAAATTGCTTTTCCAGTTATGTATACCAGATTTGTACAAGGCCATAGATCTTATAGATCAATTGTTCCCATACAGTGGAAAAGAACATTGCTTGGCTAACAGCCTCTAAACTGTAATGAAGTGTACTTGACAATGTACTTGACATTTGCTCTCCACCACGGTGCTTCAGATATCCCTGTTAACAGTTTCCCTTCAACGCACCATCTGCAGTCAACTGGAAACTCCTTTCTGTGATCACTATGACCTAAACAACGGGATTGTTTATGGAGTATTTAATAAATGTATGAGAATTGGAAATATTAGCAACACTTCTGGTGAATTCCCCAGTTTGCTGGATACGAACACCATTATATATAAACATTCATACAGCTTTTTACTATATTTGCTAAAGGTGTACAAACCATCTTACTTTTTGCTACTTAATAAAAACTTTAAAGGAGAACTATGAGGTGAGTGATTTCCACTCATCCTCCTAGTTAGAGCCAACTTGTGACAATGAAACTGTCACAGGTCGGCTCTATCGATCGGGAAGTGAGCAGAAACATGCAGCAATCCGCTCACTGGTAGATCTAGAGATCAGTCAGATTGTAACGTGTGTGGGGAGCCTAAAGTGACCATAAAGGATAATTAAACCCTCCGTTTTTTTTTGCATATATCTACTGCTAGCAAGCGAGGGCGCAGTTCACATTTTCGGCCGGGACGCGAGGGGAGACACAAGGTAAGTCTATGGACGCGTGCATCCGCATGCAGACACCGTGGGACAGGAAGTGCCAGCAAGCACAGAGGAGTCAGCGCTGGATCTGAGACCCGCCGCTCTACTGCTTGCTAGCTGATCTATATATACACCACTTGCTAGCAGTAGATATACAGTATGCAAAAAAACGCAAGGTTTAAATTGTCCTTTAAGGGGACATTTTCACTTTACACTGATCAGCCATGTAAGGAACATTCGTCACAATGACCACCCTAATAATGACGCCCGTCTACACTGTTCACCGACCTCTGCATGG
The DNA here is from genome assembly GCF_000935625.1 of Nanorana parkeri. Lineage (NCBI taxonomy): Eukaryota > Metazoa > Chordata > Amphibia > Anura > Dicroglossidae > Nanorana > Nanorana parkeri. Next base: position 583,337 of record NW_017306385.1, on the reverse strand, counting down.
GGGGGGGGCGCCCGGGTCTAGTCTTGCCTAGGGCAGCACCAAACCTAAATACACCACTGGCTGTAATAAGTGGCTGCATTTGTTTTTGCTGTCTCCGATTGAAACCTCGGACAGAGCAGTATGGAAGGAGTGGGAGGAGTTACTCATCTGACTCATATCTGTGTGGATTTAAGCTTGAACTATTGAGCTCTGTGAACAACAGGATAAGCTGGAATCCTAACTATAATACATATTTACATATCCACTCTTCATTCTCTTTAATTAATTAATTCCATATTTACAAACTGACTAAAGCTTTGTCTGCCATCTTATCTATCCAGCAGGCTGCATTATCAACACTATGTACTGTTAGGCAGCGCTCAGTGAATCCGCCACCTCACAGGAGACGTGTAGATTAAGCAATGTTGATGTTTAGAAGAGAATATGTAAGTGCTTTGTGAACGCTCCTGCTTACAAACTGGAACTTTCCAGCTGGTTTGCAAGCTTTTATTACATGGGGCTGTATGTGTTATATTACCATTTTATAGAGACAGGAAACACAGATGCTAAAGTGAATCTGTCAGTACGGAGGTGAGTGTGTATGACATGTCATGACATATCATGTGACTAACAGGGAAGGGGCAATTTATTTTTCTTCAGAATAGCTTGGCATTTCAGCATTTCTACTTAGCCTTTATTAAAGAGAGAAAGACATGTAACTAGAGGTGCACCTTAATGAAAATTTCAAACCCGAAATGAAAAAGAAAGTCAGGCCAAACCCGAAACGGAAATTTTTTTTTTCTAACCTTTTCCCATTTAACATTTTTTAAACTTTTATTTTTTTATATATTTTATTTATTTTCATTAAATTTTTGTATTTTTTTACTTTACTGTTGGGGGCTCTGGGAAATATCAGGGGTCTAACAAGACCCCTGATATTTCATTTTTAAAATAGAAAAAGGGATTGAGAAATCCCAAATCTCTTTTTCTGCAGCCCGTTATAAATACTGAGTATTCCTGTTCATTCATAACTTGTGGATAGAGTATGTTTACCATGTCCACAATCATGAATGAACAGGAAGTGATGTAGATCACTTCCCATTCATTCATAATTGGGGATATAGTAACCATACTCTGTCCTCAGTTATTTACAATCACTCAGCGATCACTGATCCCTGACTGCTTGTTCCCGCTCTACATCCTGACTCGCTGTCACAGGAGGCTGAGCGAGCGGTGGGAGGAGGCCTCCTGTGACAGCTGACAGCTGTCTCCAACCCCACACTGCCGCTTTCCTAATCTGTCACAGGAGGCTGAGCAGTGCGGGAGGAGAGACGACGGGTGTTGCATCTGAACACCTCTGTATTCCAGAGCTGCACCCTCCAACAAAGTTTTCAACATTTGACACTTCCAGGAGTGCTGAATGCCCGTTGCCATTGCATTCTGTGGTTCCACCTACCGGCTTCTAGATCACTGTTAACAAATCATCGGCAGACCTTCTATGCCTCTAGCAGAGAGCACAACTAATGATACTCTAGTACCTTGGTTCTCAACTGGTGGGTCGTGACTCAAAAGTGGATCGTGACCCTGTGTTCAGTGGGTCGCCGTGTGCCTTACACTTTTCTAGGCGAGAGGGTTCTCAACCTCCTCCTAGCGCAGCACTGTCAGTTCTCGCAGCAAGCAGCCATTCATATGCTGCTCGTCGCCCAGTGTCAGCTTAAGGTGGGGTGGGCTGGATTTATGGCCGCAAGGGAGTTCTATCCATACATGCATTGCTTACAGCTTCCTTGCATGTCCTGTAGAGGTGCCTGGACCAGAATGACATCACGTTTCATTTGAATGGCACCCCAAACGCACCTCCCACCAACTGTTCAATTGCCCGCAGCGGAAAGTGCAGTACCGCAATGCTGTTCGTTCCATTACAGTGAGATTTGGGTCATGACCTAATGACCAAGGACAAATGTGGGTCCTGAGGTTACACAGGTTGAAAACCACTGTTCTCAAACTTTTAATGAAGTCAAAGTAGAAAAATCATATAATGGAAGCACACATAATACCAATGTTTCGGGACCAAGAAGGACCACTTTCTTAACCATTAAAAGGGGTTCTTTGTGGCCCTGAATCATATGCTTGCTTTCACTATATGGTTCTTCTACTTTGACCTAATTAAAAGCTTGAGGCGTCTAAATCACGTCATGTTTCGACGAGAGGGTCAGAG